>NW_019154123.1:7597713-8166061 GCF_002288905.1 Enhydra lutris kenyoni
GATGTGTAGACGGCTGCTGATGTGTGGCTATTAATTGTATTTTTGGATGATTTCCATCTGTCCAAAAGGAAAAACACTTATGGTTTTTGTGGGGTTTTTTTTCAGTATATTCCTGTAATGTTCTTTTTATTTCTGATTTTTAAAAAGGAATAAAAAATGTATTCTTTACTATTTAAAATTTTGTTCTCCAAATTGCTTTCAATGAAGAGTATTTCTAACAATAACAAAACAACAACAACAAAACAACTAGATTTATCCAAAGACTCATTGTAATGTTCCTGACTTATATATGATTACCCATTCACAGTCACCAAATTCTTTATAATCCATTGTAAGAGAGGATGTTGGTCATAGTATTTTTTTCACAGAGAGGAAATAGGGGGTTTAGCTTTTTTTGTAAGATTGCCAGACACGCTGCTATTATGAGCTTCAGTCCAATATTCGGTTCCAATATGCATTAAATCTACCCATAGAGACAGGATTGTGCAAAGAAAGACCACTGGTTATTTTAATATCACAATGTAGAAATATTTGCTATCATGGCTTATAAAAACCTGTATTGAAAGTATATCGACAGCTTCATTCCATAGGCTACAGTTCTTTTGTTATCTTCAGTTCTTAATTTTATAGATTTTTGTGGAAATTTTTAAGTTTCAGTGGTCCAGTGGTTAAGTTGGATCCCAAAGTGATGAGTCCTTAGGAAACTGAACTTGTTTTATGGGTTTATTTTCCATGCTGAGCATTTAAGTATTAATCAGTGCCGCTTTCAGGGATTTCTTTCTAACATCCTTTCCTATGTAAGATAAGGACTGTAATTCATTAGACTACTGGAGGAGCCAGAGGCTTTGCTAAGCTTTGCCTTTCTTGACTGTTCATCTCAAATTTAATGTGAGTTTGTGTGTGCTTGTGCGTGGGCGTGTCTATACTGGTGACCAGACCTGAATTATGACACAATCTTGGTTGTCTGGCGAGATTGTCTCTCCTCTTCAGGGGTCAAAGATCATTTCAGCCTCAGTGTCCTTTCTGCTACCTACTATGGGAAGTAGCAAATGTGAACTTGTGAAACCAAGGGGTGACTTTTATCACGTTATTTTTCTTTACATTTCTCTATCAACCTAGCTCAGAAAATACTGAAGAAATAAAAATAACTCCTCAACTACTAGGTTTCTGTGATCTGATCATTTCTGAAGTGAAAACCTCTATTACCCTAGCAATGGTTCCTTGAGTGTTTTATTCCCCTTAGGCATAAACATCACAAACAACAAACCCTCAAGCCCACAGCAAAGAGAATGCAGACACAGGACACCATTCCTTTTCCCACTGCTTTTTTAACTTGGGGTGGTAGGCTAAATTTTGGCGAGGATGATGACATTCACGGGAGGGGGCGGGATAAAATTGTGTCTAATTACACGTTAATGGCAGCGCTCGCCTTAACCACTTCCCCTCCCTCATCGTGCTGAATTTCCCCTGTGTGCTCCCATGTGGATCCGGAGACCCTTCTCTCTTTAAGAGAGCCTCCCGCGCCCCTCACTCCGCCCCCTCCCAGGTCTCTGGGCTCGTCAAAGCTTCCCGAGAGCCATGGTTGGTCCAGGCAGGCAGTCGGAGCACCTCATGGAGCCGCTGCTAACCGGGGGTGGGGTGGGGGGGTCTGTTTGTAGTACTCTCAGTCCTGATGTCACAGGCGCGGCAAGGACATCGCAAGGAGGAGTCGGATTACAGTAAGGATGGGCAGTGCAGCAGGCAGCCGGAGCGCACGCTCCAGCCGCCGGGGATCGTAGCCCGGGAAAGGCAGCCTGCAAGGCGCTCATCCCGCGGAGGACGCACGCTCAGCGCTCGCAGCTCTCCGCGCCGGGGACATTTCCGCCGAATGTAGCATGAAACGACTCTGCTCTGCGTGTCAGCCTTGGGTGCGAGCTGATGCTGAAGACGCCGCGGTGGGGTTCCAGCTGTCTGATTAATGAGAAACATAATGTATTTTGGTGAGTGTTAACTCTAATGATGTAATTCTGGGGGTGTCCAGCCCTTCGTCAGTGCAGACCAGCCCTTTAAAAAATCTTTAAGCCGCGAGAATATATTACGTTAAACCTACCTTCAGTTGGCAAGTGGAGAACCAAGCTGGTGCAGCCTTCAGGGCTTCCTTTGTGCTACAATTGAGGCTGTTTATTTGTCGTGGATGAGTTTAAGTTGGAAAAGAAAGGAAACTGGTGGGGGTGGATAAACTTTGCCTTGATTTGTCTGCATGAAGTTGGCTTTTTTAGCTAGGTGAAGAAGGAGAAATGGTGCGGCGTGGGAAGTCATGGGCTCACTCAATAGAATGTAAAACTAAGTTCCTGTTCTATTGATGCTGTGAAAGCTTGGTCTGTATCAATGTTTCATTAGACGTTCTGGTTTTTCCCTAATTCTGAGCCAAAAAGGGAAAACATTCTTTGGTGTGCCGCGATTGAACAGCTGAGGACGCTTCTCCATACCGTCCCATTTTCCTTCTAGCTAGAACAGCCTAGCCCAAAATGCATATTATTTTAAACCTTTAGAGGTCTCGAAGCTGTTAAATATTTGTGCAGTTTAGTTGTGTGCTACGGTGGAAAGCTCCCTGAAGATTTTCAGCTGAGCTGCCTGCATTTCCAGAAAACATGTTGAGGCTTAGATCTGGGCTATCACTGGAGCACTGTAAGCGGGTTGGGAGCTTGTGTTCGCACTGTAACGCTGTAACTTACTGCTGAGAGAGAAGGCTCAGCCCCTTCACTATATAAGCAGCCAAGGATTGGGACTGAATCCCCCACCCTCCTCCCTGAAGTTATGCTTTCCTTCTGTAAGTTCCATCCCGCGTCATCATCCGAGGGCATCTATCTGATATTAAAAGGTTTGTGAGAACAGCTGGAGAGGGGCCAGGGAAGAATTCCAAGATGCAAATGCTCTGGGTCATTTCTTGGTTTGCTTTAAATCTGAGATCGAGAGTCGTTTTTCAGATTAAAGAGGTGCTTGGGTAAACTTGTGTTGGGGGAGTATTCGTTTCCTGGCTGTTTATTTGTGTTTATTATTTGCTTTTGTTTTCTTGAGACTTTGAATTATTTGTGAAAGTATGGAAGGAACACAAGTTGGGAAAGCTGAATGTCTTTAGCTGTCCTGATAGCAGTTTTGATTTCCCTATCCTGTGTATCGTATTAGAAAAGAAGTCTTAAAAATAACTAAAGTTGATTTGGAAGAAACAATCCTCATTTCATAGCCAAATTTAAGCCGAATCCAGAGTTGAACAACACCTCTTTCCAGGCGTAGTGATGGAGGTGGTAACCTTGTTTATTGGCAACCGATAAAACACCAAGTTGTTTTTCGTGAATATATTTTTGGTAAATGGGAAATCTTGTAAAGGAATATGACTTTTGCACAAAATAAAATTTTGGCATCTGTAATGATACTGAGGGATAGGAAGTAGATTATAATTTTAGTTAAAGTTTTCAGCCTCTTGCAACAATTCCTTATGTGATTGTGTTGAGGAAGGAAGGTTGGCCAGAGTAGTGGCATAGTCCAAAAGTACTGGTCAGTAGCCATCCGCGCTGTCCTGGATTATCATGTGGCTGTTGGAGAAATGTTCACTGGGCTAGCTCATGTAAACTGTAGGCTAGTCCAGCTGTCTTGTAAAGCAGGGTGATTCACAGGGCAATTAGTTTCACTGTGTAATGCAAGTTTTTAATAGTACCAATTGAAATGTGATGTCCTACTTCAGACGAAACCGTACTCTTTTAAAGGCAAAGCTAAAGTTGCCCTCTGTGTCATGAACAGGGTTCAGTCTCACCATAATTCCAGCATGAGATACGTTTTTCTATTCCTGGAGGAAATCGTGGGTATTCAGGAATGTCGTTTATTTCAGGTTATGCTATGCAGCCCCTCGCTCAAGCTGTTAGACATTCAGAACTCCGAGAGCCCACCTATCTCTAATAAAATGCATGGTGTAAGAGCTAGGGCAAGAAGAATTGAGCAAAACAACCCAGGCATTTTCAAGATTCAGTAGCATGCTAATGTTTGCAAATCCCTAAGACGACGTGTATATACATATGTGTGTGTGTGTGTGTGTGTGTGTGTGTGTGTGTATTTGTGTATATTTCCAAAACTTTAGCTATTTCAGGTAGTTTTTTGAAAACAACACTTTCACTTTTTAGTTTGGTTGCCCATGACTTTCTTCTTCATTCTTGAACTGAGTCAGGGAGAACATGGACAAAGAGCAAGAGGGGCTGCATTCCTGGGCTTTTCTGGTGGTTTGTGGGAGTGGAGTTGAGGCGGCAGAAGACTTATTTGCTTCCCCAGCAGGGAGTGATGAGGAGTACGGTGATGCTGTAAAGCCAGGTAAACTGATATGTAGGCAGGATACTTACCGCCCTTATAAATAATCTAATTTGTCAGTGTTGCTCAATACCCCCCTTCAAATATAACTGAAGCATCATTGCCTGAACAGGCTGGCCCAGACTGCCTGCTTTTCTGTATGTCTCTCTCACCTCAGGGACTGGACAACTGGACCCCGTCCTTGCTCAGTTGGAGTCAGTTTCCTGTGTGTGCAAGTGGGTGGAATAAGTAATATTTCCAGTTCTCAAGAATAGCTTGTTTTGAGTGTGCTCTCTCAGACTTACAAGACTAATGGACCCTTTTAATGACTTAAGCCTCACTCTTATCTCCTATTGAAATTTTAGTGCAGTGTTTTCAATAATTGTTCATTTGCACTTACTGTGCAGTGATTTAAGAGTTTGCTGTTCAGTCACCGTGGATACTTTTGTTACTTATGCTATCGATCTTGCATTCATTACTTGGAGTTAAAAATAAGGTTCACAGAGGAGAGAGAGAAGCAAGGAAAATCCCAATCAGCAACCTGATTGGGGATTTACAGTAAAAGCAAGGAAAAAGAATAAATACGTATGAAATTCCCTCCCCACCCCCATAAATATTTTACATAGTTAAAAATTACATGTGCCAAGGATGAATAACCATTAATAATTAATCCAGAAATAAAAGCAAGGCAGCTGGGAGGCTTCTCCTCAGATTAAGGAAGAGAGGCTGTGGGTGGTTGTCACTACAACAGACCTGAGCTGCTGGGCTACAGTTTGGTTAAGAGGAGTGTGCTGGTATGAAGGGCATGTTCTTTGCTTGAGTGCATCCCGGCTATTTGTCAGAGCCTGGCAGAAGGTTGTAACCATGTACTCTCTCCAGCTCTAAGCGCCGTATGTCTGAATCATCTCCCCCCCTCCATCTGGCCCACCACATTTCTCCACTGCTGGAGTGGTGAGTCGTTGCCAGTGGTCAAGTCAACCTCAAACATTGTCCATCGTTGGCCAGAGAGGGGCCGTGTCTTGATCCCTTGCCATCAGGAGAGAAAACAGGAGGCTGATTGCACTGAGGAGATTCTGTGTGGCTGAAATTAAAGATGTTTTCAGGCCCGAGTCCACCAGCTGGAGACTCTGGGGAGCTTACAGCCAATCAGAGGCCGGGGCTTGCTCCATGAGAAATCTGGAGATTTCTGGAATCTGGAAAAAGGAAATGATACACCTTCAACAAATGAACAGAACGGAGAGACAAATAATAGAGGCCACTCTAAATGCTACTGTTAACAGTGTACTAAATAAACCCTGAGAAAGGGGAAAACTCAATCTAGAAAGTGTGAGAGGGCCATTCAAGTTCAGCTTACTGTTTCTTCTGGATCAGCTGTCTTCCTTAAAATGCCTGCAAAAAATAGAAAAAATACTCCGCGGTATGCCGATCATAACAAGAAATACTTAATTGAGGAAACTTGTAATACAACAGCTAGAAAAAAATCTGGTAGGAAAATTCTAGCCCAGAAACCTATTCCCCAGCCTCTAATAGATACGTTCGTACATTGTCGTAAGAAGGACTTTTGTTTTTCCCCTGGGATGCTGAGAACATTCTCACGTCAGCATTTACACTTTTGGTTGTGGCTGGACCATCAAGTTTCACCTCTGAAGCAGTCTGTTAGGAAAACAGTTAAGTGGCAAGGTTATGGGGAAGGAAATGAGCAGAAAACAGCAGGCAGCAGAGTAAAACATTCCTCTTTTTTTGTGTGTTTTCAGTGGAAACATTTAACTCGTCCTAATTAGTTTGTACTGAGTGATCTGTTATGGGGAATTAGGTCCACTAGAGTCTCTCTAAATGCTCTGGAGGTGTTTCTATCTTCCTGAGGCTGACAGGAGGACAGAATAATCGGGAAGGAACTTGCTAGTGCAGATTACCCTTTTTAAAGCTTGAAGTCATTACCATTATGTTTTATTACAAATGAATCTAAATGACATGCAATAAATTACTACATAACAGGGATGGAGAATGTGACAGGTGAATCCTGTCAGAAGGGATCACGTGCAGGAACCAGCAATCGAAGAGAACTTGGAAAACCATAAAGGTTTCTTTCTCAAGGCAAGCTCTCTTTTAAATTCATGTGAAGCTCTTATTTTAAGGAAACGAATGCCAGATTTGCTCAATATGCCAGTAGCATGGAATCCTTATTACGCTCTTAAATTTTGAGCAAAAAAAAATATTTTTAAGGACTTTATTAGTTGCTGTAATTATATGGAAATGAGATGGGTTTATTTAAGGGATATGTTCCAAAATTCATGAGATAATGACGATTTGCAAAGTTACCATTTTGTGGGTGGCATAATTGTTCCAAAAAACAAATGAAAAATTTAAATTAGTGGTTTCTGACTTTCATTCCAGAAGATTTGGTCACAGCTGTTTTTGACTGAAACCTCCCCTGATAAGGCAAGATGTGTTGGCGTGTGTGTGTGTGTGTGTGTGTGTGTGTGTGCGCACCGCTTCATATTGGATCATCAAATAGTGCCTTTTTATGTATATATCTGAATTTCATTGCTCATTCACATCTTGTATGTGTTCCTGAATCTTTGCACATCATTTAAAAGGTAAAACATTGGTTTAACAAGATGGATATTTAACTGTTTTTTTTTTAGCACAGCTGGCTTCAAGTTTAACAATCATTATATACATTAGAGGTTTTAAAAAATCAAGTCATAAGGTTAATTTTCAAGCCTTTTTCTGCTTAAGAAAGAGCAATGCTTGTGCAAGCAGAAACCTATCTCTACTTTGACCTTGAGAAAGAGATGTTTCCATTTGTATAACACTATGAAAAACATGTCAAAAAAAAAAAAGGTCATAGCTGCTGCCCCCCCCTTTAAAGAAGCCATTACATATCATTTCCCACAAAGATTAGTTTTGCAACAGAATTTCACACATGATTGGTGGCATTAAGAGAAAATACAGCCTAAGAGGTGGCTAGAAATATCAAAGCTTAAAGTGGTTGAGATCATGCTTGAACCAAATTACTAGGGTTGAAAATAGGAAGACGCTTTGCTCTGTCGCAGCGTTAAAATCATTATGAAGCAGCTGGAAGTCGGGCTTCCTTGCATGTGAGCTTTCAGGTTTACACAGCTTTTAAAATGTAAGGTATTTCCAGGAAACCCTCTTGACTCCAAAACCTGACATACACGTGAACCGCCACTGGAGCATTGGATGGGATGCACTGAGCCCCTTCTCCTTATCAGCATTTCCATCTTCTCTTTTTTCCTACCCTTGCAGTATCACATTTCTGTAAGTAAGGAGGAAAGAGCGAAGTCACCTGGCCAAGGTCAGAAGGGAGACAGCAGTGGCAGGATTGGTGCTCTGAGCAAATGCTGTCTGCCCCAAAGCATCATTGTACCTGGTGGGAGATGGGCTGTGGGGTGGGGATGGGGCGGGTGGGCTGAGCGTTCTTGTTCCGGGATGAATGCTGTTGAATTTGTATCCTCAACATCCCATTTATCTGAGTGCCAGGTGTGTAGGCACTTCCAAATAGGTGTTGATGGTGCACCACGGAATGGGCTGGAGAATTAGGGAGGACAGCTGTCCACTTCCTCAGCAGGTCCTTTAAGGCCGATGTTCCCAGCCATGTATATGTGTGTTGACAAGAGACACACTCTCTTTGGCCCTGAAAACATTTTAGTTGCCCCCCCTTTTTTTAAACCTTTAAAAGGAAGGACTAGTCCTTAGAAATTCGATCTTAAAATACATGTAAGGAATTCTACAGTCTCTTTTCTGTTTGCATTTACGTCTTTCTTCACAGGACTCTGCAGTGTAAAGAGGAACAGATCTGTAAACTTGTAAGACCAATGGACAAAAATGTCTGAAGAATACCCAATTAAAATCAACATAGAAGGCAGTAGAATTGCAGTTTTTATCCATTCACTTGATCACAGCTTCAGCTTTCAAGCTTTACTTGGCTTCAGTGGGTTTGCCCCCCCCCACCCCCCGCCCCGGTGTGGACATGCTCTTGCCACAAGGCTGGGGGAGACAGGACAGTCTGCTCTGTGCGAATAGCCAGACGTGCCCAGGAGGGCCACCAGTTTCGAAGACGGTTGTTCCTGAAAGCTGAAGAAAATGGAGATAATTTTGACTACTGTATGCAAGGCTTTTGTAAAATTGTTCTTCACACTTACCTTTTTCATATTCATGCGTTTTGCTGATGAAGGAAAGTGCCTGTGGCAGATTGCTCTGAGGATAAGAATGCCATAATGAATGTAAACGCACTTGGATAAACACGGTCCTTTACACTTGTATGGCAATTGGTATTTTTCGAAGTGCATCAACATTATGCTTTTTTTAATCCTTCAAATGACCCATTGCAGGAGGTAGATAAAATATAATTACTTCTATTTTGAGATGAGGAATTTGAGCCTCTGACGACTGAAACAACATTGTCAAGGTCGCACGGCTAGTAAACCTTAAGGCCAGGACTCCAGTTTGGTTCTTCTGTGGCTTACTTCAGTGCTCTTTACACCTGACAGAAGAGTAGAGGGGGATATAGATGTATTTTTTGAGAGGGAGATTATTTGTAACAATCATGCTAGAAAAAATATTCCAGCTGATAGATAAAGAAATGAATACAGATGATTGGGAAATAAGCAGTTATGTTTGTGTTTTGACTGGGTGGAATCACAGTAACAGAGGTCTGAATGTAATTCATATTTTTACTTATTCTGCCTTATTTCATGTCAATTAATAATTAAAAAAACCTACAAGTAGAATATTAGAATACTAATCGGCCTCAGGCAGGACCCGGCTTTCTCTACTGCCTCTTGTTTTTCCAAGGCAGTGTTAGGTATTAAGGCTTGTATTAATTATAGGCTATATATTCCTGCTGTGTCACTACTTGACTCAATGCTTGCAAAAAAGAAAAAATCCAGGTCATTTGTTCTACAAACTCTTTGATATTTACAGTGACGCCGTCTCCAGTATTTGTTCAAGATAGAGTCAGCCTGGTCTTTATTCCATGACTGAGAAAAGAGGGAAAAATGGCCTACGTTAGAATTTATCCGTTCCACTCACTGGCTCTATATCCTTGGGCAAGTCACCTCACATTTTTGATATCCAGACTTGTGTAAAAGGAGAATAATGGTAATATGTTTCCCACAGTTCTATTTTGAGTACTAAAATATACAAGGCATATAAAAGTGCCAAGCCCCAGGAAGTACATGGTAAGCCGCCAGTAAAATCTGATTCTTCCTTACTTTTTCCCTGTATATTCAGCCTAATATACAAATGTATAAAAATTTTAAAAATCAGAAAACAGGAACCATGCTAACTGAAAACAGGTCAAATCAGAAAACATGAACCATGCTGATTCACAAAGGACTTAATGCAGATAATGTTAGATGGGTGATAGAACTGCTGAGAAGCTACCTGGGGGCTGGGTGAGTCAACCCAGAGATCAGCAATAGCAAGGAACTGGTAGTTGTAAGTTGGAAAGACGAGAAACGTGGGCCTGAAGGCCAGGCCCCAAGGGTCTCCTGGTGGGAGCTGGAATCATGGCAGACCTAAGACATAAAAGCATGGAAGGATTCAGCCTTAGGCATGAAGAGAGACAGAGACATCCTCTCCCTGGCTTCTCCCTTCCACCCTAGTGATCTGCCTTTGCCTCTCACTGGTAGAAGGGAGCCAGAGGTCAACTGACAGGGCAGCTTGGGCCGGGTATCCTGCAGATGTCAGCACCTGGGCGGTCCAGGGGAAGGTCAGGAAATTTGCTCAGGGCAAATTGGCCTAGAACCTGGAGGGAGATCTTACACCTGATATGAGTAGTGCTTTAAACGAGACAGTGTCTCTGCACAAACATCTCAATTATCAGCAAGAGGTTTGCTTGGGAGAGAGTCCGGTTCCGCAGCCCCTCGCCAGTCCTCCGGGTTATCTACTTTGTCAGTTTCTGGTACCGTGACATTGGATAAATTAGTGAATCCGTCTCTGCGTCAACTTTTTCATTTGTACAGTGGGTTAAAGAGTCTGTTTGACAGCGAGGTTGAATGAGTTGCTGAATGCAAGCTTCACAATATGCAAAGCACCATGTGAATGGGCCTTGTTATGAGGATGTAAAAAAATCGAGTGAATTAGAAAGCGAAGAGGGAGCTTGAAAAAAAATAACAACTTGGAAATATATGTTCAGCTATGCAATTTAGCATTCCAGCAGGGATTTCTGAGTGCACTGAGAAAGGAAACATTTGGGTACATCCTCACATAGCCTCTTGTATGGTGAGGTCAGATGTACCTGTGAGGCCATGTCTAATCTGTTCTTTGTGATTATTTTATAACAGAGGGGAATTGCAGGAGCAAAGGCAGGGGAGAGAAAGTGAGCTGGGCAGGAAACCCTCTGTAACGATTCTGTGCCCCATATTCCTTCCTGTCCAAGGCTGTAACCGGGAATACACACATTGAAAGCCGGGGGAGTTTATTAATAGTTGCTTGGGAAGGGAAGAGGGATTTGATATCGATTTTACCTATCCTTCCATGTGTTGCTGGACTTTTAAAGACTGATTTCTTTGGCTGACTGGCCCTGCTATTTAAAAAAAAAAAAAAAAAAAATTTGAGGCAAAACATTCTGCCCTTTTTGTATGGAGTTATTAGATCTCTCTCAAAGCCTTCTTGTAAAGCCCTGTGACAGTTCATAACTTATGGTGCCTTGTTTAGAAGCAACGCCAAGTAACTGCTCGGAGCATCGCCCTTGCCCGGCACGATGTGGAAGGCACACAATTGCCACCGGGTGTCTGAATTAGCTGCTCCAAGGGATGGTGGGATATACCTTAGAGGGCTGTGGGGATCCTTAGGAGAACTATCCTAAGGTTATCGGTTAAAATGTGCTTTAGAAGGGCACCTGGGTGGCTCAGTGGGTTAAAGCCTCTGCCTTCAGCTCAGGTCATGATCTCAGGGTCCTGGGATGGAGCCCCACATGGGCTCTCTGCTCGGCAGGGAGCCTGCTTCCCCCTCTCTCTCTGCCTGGCTCTCAGCCTACTTGTGATCTCTGTCAAATAAATAAATAAAATCTTTGAAAAAACAATACTTCCCTTAAAAAAAATGCTTTAGAGGACAGCTTGTCTTAAAAAAAAAAAAAAAAAAGTTGTTTTTTTTTTTTTTCCTTTGAAACAAATGCTTAAGACTTTAAACATGAACCTTCTGGTCAATTACTCCTTTTTTTTTTTTTAAAGCACTGTGGCTCGGTTTTCCCTAACTTTAAAATGCTTAATAACTTAATAAGTTAATGAGAAAGTTATAGTGAGAAGCCCCAGGTATGGGCTTTATGGACCGCTTGGTTTTCTGAGAGGGTTTCCCAAACCCTGTTTGTGGAGAGCAGGCCTGGTGCTGACAGGCGATGCAGAGCCACTGACTGAGAGGGGGGTTAAACAGCCTCAGGGCCGGCTTTGTGCCAGCGGCTGGCGTGAGTCAATTCATTGCACCTCACCACCCTCCTTAAGAGATGATCAGTGGATCTAAATCCTGGCTGCTCAGTGGAATTCCCGGGGGAGCTCTCAGTAGCTGCATTGTCAAGGCCCCACTGCCATCTGATCAGATGAGATCTCCTTCTCTGCGCGTGGAGCCCAGGCATCTCCGTTTTCTTTCAACACCTGCCTCCATGGATTCTGAAGGGCAAGTAGGACTGAAAACCACTGGGATGGGTCATTTTAACCAGAGCTCATCCTGCACCCTGGGAGTTCCCAGCTTGCCCAGGTCAGCCGGGCAGCCTGGTCAGGAATCCAGCCGAAGACGTTCCCTGGAGCCCAAAGCCCGTGTTCTTTCTCCCTCAACACACGGACTCCCCTTCGGGAAATCAGCCCATGGTGTAAGTCCTGGCCCCATGACAACCTTCTTGGGCTGCCCTGTTGCCTCTGGAGCGGAAGTCCCTAAGAGATGGGCTCCCTCCTTTCTATTTGGGGATCTTTATAGAGCTGCCACCCAAATGAGGTTTGTGCTAGTCGATTCAGAATCACGGTGGTATGGTTCTGGAAAGGATTTTAGAACTGTACTTGTCGGGGGTGCCTGGGTGGCTCAGTGGGTTAAGCCTCTGCCTTCGACTCAGGTCATGGTCCCAGGGTCCTGGGATCGAGCCCCGCATCAGGCCCTCTGCTCAGCGGGGAGCCTGCTTCCTCCTCTCTCTCTGCCTGCCTCTATGGCTACTTGTGATTTCTGTCTGTCGGGTAAATAAATAAAATCTTAAAAAAAAAAAAAAAAAAAAGAACCGTACTTGTCGAAACTCGATGTTCATACATATCACCTGAGGATGGTAGTACAGGGCAGCTCTTGATTCAGTAGGTGTGGGTGTGGCCTAGGAGTCCTTTCTAGTAAGTCCCCAGGTGCTCTCGGTGCTGCTGGGCTGCTGACCACACTCTAAACAGTAAGGTGTTAGAGATTATTTGTCTGAGCTACAGCTTTCTGCACATACGGGGACGACTCTAACCTAAACCTCCCTATTTCTATCAGGGGACCAAGCATGCTGCTTTGCCTGGTTTCCGGAATGTGGGCTTTCAGGGCTAACACTGAGAAAGTCTCAAGCTGACGACGGTGGTGAATCGGCCACTCTGGTTCCAACAGATCCAGCTTGAGTTCTAGGAGCTCAAGACTGAGTTCCCCATGGAGAACTTGGGCAAGTAACTTGATCCCTTTGAGCCTCAGTTTCCCTGTCTGTGAAGCGAGAATGATAAATGATAAACTGCCTAGAATAACTATAGGTATTAAATTAGGTGGTGAATAGAAAGCACTGGTTCAGTCTCACTAAATGCTGGCTGTGCCGATTGCCCCGAATTCATAGACGTGAGCCCGTACTCCCTTCATTACTGAAAAGAAACACCCCAAAGGTCAAGGGTCGGTACTCACAGATCATCTGTATTCCACCATCTCTGTGCAGAGAAGACAACTTGTAAACCACCTCCTGCCCCAAGAGGTGACAGGCAAGCCGGGGTGAAGGCGTTCATGCTCAGTGTATAGTTTCCCTACCCTGAATATCAATAGGAATGCTTTTTGTTTGCTGTTTAGGGAAAGAAAGACCTGGCTAAGGCTTGGCCACCTTGGGACATTTTGAACTGGCCCCTGGTGTTCCTGTCGACCTTGTTCATCCATTAGTGTTTCTCTGAGCTCTATAACAGCTTATGAGGGCAGCGGCAGCTCATGACTGTGCCTTCCATCTCCTGACCTGTCATTGTGTTAACAATCAATATCCTTAAAACAACACACACACACACACACAGAGATAAGGCAGCACCTACCTCGCAGCTTCTACCAAAAACGCCCATGGAGAGGAAAAAAGAAAGACTTTTAACTCCTACGCTTCTTAGCCCAAAGCCTGACACACAGGCAGTGGATCCATCAGTGTTCGTTGAGTGCAGTGCCAAATCTGTGGGCATCCCTCTTTCATGCACGTGAATTTCTAATAGAGACCTGAGGTTCCACTTCCCCGTGTTCAATTGGCTGGTGTTGAGTGATTGAGGCTGGCTTTGCCAGTCCTTACCTAGGAAGGCTGATTCCCTTACCTCCTGTCAAATGCCATCAGCTTATCAGAGCACTTAGTCTGCCAAATATGTGACTGTTATAGGTGAACCAGGGTGCACTTGTGTTTTTCTATTATGACTAGTGAGTAGGACTGCTACAAGCAGCAAATTACTCCACAGTAGGGGTTACCAGGCCTGAGCTGCTGCCAACTAGCATTTTAGACAAGAAAGCAAATGTACAACAAAGCGGAAGCTATTCTTGCTTTTCTCGAGCATGACGTGCAATTGCAGAAAAGGCCCAACACAATCTTTCTTTCCCTTACATCCATTTTAAAGGCAAAATTGGGAGATTTTTGTCTCTGGTCCCAGCGCCGCTTGCTGTAGTCAGAGCCTAATGCCATTCTAAAAGAGCATTAAACATGCAGAATCGAAGTCTGCGTCTCATAGACAAGAAAATAGAGGCCCAGTGATTAGTGAATGCTTGTGTCTGCCTAGGAACAAAACTCACACTAAAAATTAAACCCCATATCTTTATCTAGTGGTGTGAATTTGGATGAATTGTCCTGGGCCTCAGCTTCCAGATCATTAAATTGGATAATGACAAGTCACCTTATCTCACCAGGCAGCACTGTACCTACTAAAAATAGTTGAGGTTTTTTGAATGCTTAGTCCCTGCCATCACTGTTCTAAGTATATTCCCTCAGCTCTTCCTCAGAACATCCCTGTGATGGAGGAATGATCAGTATGCCTATTTTATAGATGAGGAAATGGAGTTACAGAGAGGTCGAGTAATGGAGTACAGTAAGGGGCTGAGCTGAGGCATACCGAACATACCTGGCTCCCCAGCACGGGGCTCCTCCACCAGCCTGTTCCATTGACCTTCCAGGAGCATATTCTCATTATTCAGATCCAGCAGCAGGTTTCTGAAGCAGGCAGACAAACTAACAAGCAAACCAACCAAAAAGCAAAACTCCTCTTCGTTTGCATGCCAAAAGCCACCTGGTGGTGGGGCTGAGGCCCAGATCAAGGGAAGGTTCCAGTTCCCTTCCGGAAAGACTGTCCCTCCAAGGGCAGGTGACAGGAAAGCTTGTTCATAGACCACGTTGCACCAATCCCAGTAATGCCTCAAAATCAAGCTTGCAAATCATGTCATCACAAGGACAGCTGGCTTCTGTGTGCCAGGAGAAGTGCAGTGGCCTTCCCCTGTGCATGTGTGTACCCCTTCCAGGGAAAGCACTTTCCTTTCTCAGTGACTTCTTCCTGGGCACATCACCCATGATAATTTCTTATCAGATAATCATCTGAGCTTATTTTAGTTCCATGGAGCAACAGGAAAGTGAAGGAAGGAGACAACTGTCTCTATACCCGGAAGAGATTATTTGCTCTTCTTTTGGAAAAAGCAATACATATATAATTTTTAAAATCAAATATTATAAAAGGGTAAATAGTGAAAATGAAATCTTCCTCCTTTACTCTTGTGCGCTTTCTTATATTTGAGAGTCTACATTCTGTGGAACACAGGGAAAGGAGGGTAGGAGAAATAGTTGAACGTGATCAAGAGGTACAAACTTCGAGGTATAAGATAAATAAGTCCTGGGGACATAGTGTACAGCATGGTGAGCATGGTTAATATTGTATTGTGTATTTGAGAGTTGCTAAGAGAGTAGATCTTAAAAGTTCTCATCAAAACAAAAGAATATCATTGAAACCATGTGAGGTGAGGTTGACTAAACTTATTGTGGTCATTTCTCAATATATACATATATTAGATCAGTATGTTGCATACATTAAACTTATATACTATTGCGTGTCAATTATATCTCAAAGCTGGAAAAAAAGATATATTAGATGGGAGAGTATATGTATATACTCCCCTCTTGTTTTTACATGGGATGGAAACCTACCACGAACCCTGTTTTTCATATTGTTTTATTTAGCATAGTTGATGTTTCTCATTCTCTTTATTTTATAGCTACATAGTATTCTAATGCAGGAACATATTGTGATTTATTTTACTGGCCCTTTTGTAAGAGAAATAACTTCTTTCCATTCTTTTACTGATAAAAACAATGAATATCATTGTGCATACATAATTCTTTGTGTGCATGAACACACATATCTATAGGGTAAATTCTTTAAAGTGGAATTTATGGGGCAAGGTATATTAAATTATCATGGGTATTGCCAAAGTGCCCCATGGAAATTTTTTCCTGATTGATTTCTACATATATTCCTATCATTAAAGAGTAGAAAAACTTTCAAAGTGGTAAACTGTTTATGTGAACGTTGCCTTGCAGACTTCTCAAATGTGGGTTCTCAGACTGAAACAAAATGAAATGGCTTTCTGCTTTTTTTGTCCTTGCTCCTCCCTCCCCAGTCTATCTCTCCATTTCACTTCCATTGTGCTGATTCCATATGGATATTAGTTTCAATTTCCAAAAAAGGAATGGTGCCTTAAAGCAAAGATGGCTTATCCTTTAAGAATGGGGACGTATAGAACAGGAGGTTTGCACCTTATAAAGAAAATTGTACCCTCTGCCTCAAAGTTAGAAGGTTGGTCCTTGAGAGATCTCTACATCACTTAGATCTTAAGCCAAATATGTTTGGAAGTTTAATTTTCTTTAGAGTCAGTGGGCATTAAAAGGTAAAGGCCCATTGCATAATTTTGTATTTCAGGGTTTTTTTCTTCTATTCCTAACTCTGTGTTCTTCTTTGATTTTTGCAATGTCTCTATTTGAATATACTAAGCTTAAAAATAATCTGGAATGTCTATAGCATGTTTCTATGGTAAAAATGCCACATTTATTAATAACAAAAACATAGGGTGCCTGGGTGGCTCAGTAGGTTGAGCATCTGCCTTTGGCTCAGGTCGAGATCCCAGCGTCATGGCACTGAGCCCTGTGTCAGGCTCCCTGGTCAGAGGGGAGTATGCTTTTCTCTCTCCCTTTGCCTCTCCCCCTGAATTGTGCGCTCTCTCTCTCTCTCAAATAATTAAATTTTAAAAATCTTTAAAAAAAAAATTACACAAAAACTCCAAAAAAAAAAACAAACAAAAAACAAAAAAACACAAAGACTCTAAATAGCGATGATGGCTACCATTTATTGAGGTCTTGATTCTTTACAAACTTTGACTAACTCTCTAAAGTAATGATTTTTTTGTTTATTTTAATAATGATATTGTTTAAATGAACTAGATGTCATTCTCTCTGGTTTACAAAAGAGGAAATGCATGCTTAAAGGTTAAGTTTCTTGTCCCAAGTATATTGAAAATGGCAGGCATGGGTTTCAAACCCAAGACCATCTAACTGGACATCTGGTATGTCAAAATGTTGACACCACCCTTTGGTATTTTCTGTCTAACATTCTACTCTTTGGCCACTTCTGTGGTTTCTTGCTATAAAGGGACATTTATGTAAAGTGGAGGTCCTCGGTTTCCTGGTCCTTGCTATGGAAGAGTAGCAATCCCTGCTAGTATGTAGACAATTTTAAGAGCTTTATCTGCAGTACGGGGATCTGAGGAAGGAGGGGGACCAATCTTCTTTTCTCTCTTATCTTGGAAGACAGAAGGGAGGGGGCTGCTCATTGTCTCACTTTTTTTTTTTTCCTTCACTACAAATCTAGGAGATGAGTATTATTATTCTCATTCTATGGATGAGGAAACTGACATTCAGTTACTTCCCCACTGTTACAGAGACAGTGTGCAAGTCTAGAGTTGAATCCAGGCTCACAGGCTTTCTATTCCTTCTCTCTGCCTCCTGGACTCCAGGCTCCAGTCTGCCATCGTGTGCTTTAAGTTTGAACGTGTGTGGGTCTGTGTACTTCTTAGGGTCCAGATGAATTCAGAGATTCCTCCCAGTCCTAAAATTCCTGGATCCTACACTAGCTTTGGGGATAAAGAGGTAGTACTCCTTGGAGGAATAAATCACTGTAGCTCACACAAGTTCCAAACACGTGAGCAAGTGTCCCTCATTCTATCCCTCACTGTCTGCAGAACACATTATTTATCTTTTGTGTGAACTGTCATAATCATCCGTAATGGGTTTCCTGACTTGATTCTTTTATGCTTCCAATTCAGCCAACATTTTGCTATCCCCAGGCATAGCTATAGACATGATACCCCCTAACACACACGTACTTAAATGCCTCCAGTGATTCTTATTTCCTGATACAGAGCTTCCAAACTGCTTATCTAGGTAGTCAGTACAGTCCAGGCTTTGGCCCCTAAAAATTTACCTTGCAGTTTCATTTTTATACAACTATCCTTATCTCATCTATTCTTTTTTTTTTTAATTATTTTTATTAGTATATAATATATTATTTGCCCCAGGGGTACAAGTATGTGAATCGTCAGGCTTACACACTTCACAGCCTCACCATATCACATACCCTCCCCAATGTCCATAACTCAACCACCCTCTCCCTCCCTCCCTCCCCCCAGCAACCCTCAGTCTGTTTTGTAAGATTAAGAGTTCCTTATGCTAAAACCTGTTTCTTAACCCTTTTGAGACTCTGTCTCACATTGTCTTTCCGACCTGATACATAGGTTTTTGTCTCTGTGTCTCTAAAATTTTACCCATTGATTATCTTCTTCACTCTTACTCTTTTCTATCCTTTAAATATTTTATATAGAAACATAATCTTATGAATTCTTCAAGAAGGTCCACTGCAAGTGTACCTCCTTTAGGAAGACTATCTAATTCTTTACAAAAGGCGTAAACACCCTCTCAGAATTTCCATGTCTGGTATTTCTATCTGAACAATAGCCTGGAGTGCTTGAATATTCTGATTCCTATTCTCCTCTCTAGATTTACCGAATCAGAATCTCCAGGGATAGAGCCCAAGAATCAGGATTGTCAAAAACTACCGCCAAATTTAATCTCAAGATTGTTGGATCTCCATAAATAAACCTATAAAGGCAATGCAGTTGCACTTAAAATACTAACAGGATTTAAATGTGAACTAGAAAAAATTATGTCACAATTTATCTGAAAGAAAAAACTTAAGGAAACACTCCACTCCAGGAAATTATGAACACAGATTGGTCTGACAGGGGAGACTTACCCTAAATTATATAATAAAACCATAATAATTAAATTATTTGGTCCTGAATAATAGGTAATAAAAAACAGATTAGAATATCTAGAAGTCAACCTCAATACTTAGTATATGGGGACATAGGCTATGATAAAAATGACATTTCATTTCATTGTTAGAAACAGTAACTATTAAATAAATGGTTTGGGTACAACTGAATGAACATTTAGACAAATAAATAAAGTGGATTCCTATTCCACTTCTTACACCAAGATAAATTATAGATTGAACAAAGATTCAAACATAAACACTGATGCCATAAATTTATAGAAAGAAGCCTGAGTGAATAAATTTATACTCTTGCAATAGAAAATGTTTTTGTAATCAGGACCTGCACCCAAAACTATAACATGGAGGAACAATAGAACTCTAGTTACATAAAATTAATAGCTTGTGTTTGAGAAAAATTATTCAAACACTGAGTAAAAAAAATGACAAAATTTATTTAAATACCAATATCAGGTAAATGGCTATTTTTTTAATTAACGAAGAGCTTGTATAAGACTCAATTAAAAAAAGACAAACAACCCAGAAGAAGAATGAATATGAACAAACATATTACAAGAAATTTATATTGCCTGTGAAAATATAAAACTATGTTCAATTTCACTCATAATTAACAAAATATACATGGAAATAAGGGATATTATGTATAGTTCTTCACTTAGCAGATTGGTAAATATTTAAAAGTTGGGCAAATTTTTAAGAATCGGGTGTGGAAGAAAGCAATCTTATACACAGTTGTGTGTGTAAGGGAGCAAATTTTCTCAACCTCTGCACAAGATGATGTGATGATATTTATATATGCATATTCCTGCCCTAGCAAGTTTTTTACTAGAGATATGCTTTATATTCTCAAAAGGTCCCTCACACATATGAGTAAGAATGTTAAATGCAATGTTGGTTTTTAAAGCACAAAGTAGAAACAACGCAAGTGAACATCAGTAGGGGAGACATTAAATAAAATTATGGTACATTCAAAATGTTGGAATGTACAGCCATGAAAAAAACGAGTACATCTTTATGTTGTGATATGGTAAAAATCTAGAATTAAACACCAGTAAAAGAAGTCTCAGGATGGGAAAGAGAAATCCCAAGAGAAACCCCTTTGGGAGTAAAAATTTAGGAAGTTTCTTGAACAGCTATACTGGTAAATCCATGTACATTTTCAAAGAAAAACAAGAAATCATTAGCAGTTGTTAGATTGGGGCAGGATTTATACTTTTTTAAGTCATCTTGTTTGAGTAGAATGTTCTACGGGGCCTGAGATTCATATCTGTTTTATTTACTTCTTGACACCTTAGCAGGAGATCAACTCCTGGCAATCAGAGGTTCTCAGTAACAATGGAGTAGAATAATTGGTGTTTTTTTTTTTTTTTTTGGCCTCTCAGCAAGGATGATCTGTCGTTGGAACACGAACCACTTTTGTTGTCATTGTTCTCTTTCTATATTTCTCTGCATTAACAAGGATAATAAATATATTAGTTAAGGGTAAGAAAGATATTAGGATAAATGTACGTAAAAGCTTCCCTGGTGGTCCCAATGCCCAGCCAGACTTAGAGAGCCCTGTTGGTACTTCATCTTCTCCCCTTTGGGACAGTCTCTCTCAGATAGCAGGATAGATGTTTGTACTTGGGAATGGTCCCTGGTTCTAGGTTGCAGGCTTTTGCAGGTAGAGTCGTCTCTGTTGCACAGTGCTGAGAAGTGATTTAGGTGTCATGGTCTGTGGTCAGGTTGCCAAGTTTTAAGCACCACCTTTTGGGCCTATCAGCTGAGTGACCCTGACCAGACCCCCTGGGGTTCCATCTTAGTTTCTTCATAGGGTTGTTCTTAAATTAGATGATTTGTGTAATGTGCATAATACCATCTTGTTAGTATACAGAGTAGTGGTGTGTCATCTAGCATGGAGTGATGCAGCGGGTGAATGATTACTGAATGGAAGGAGAACAGGGAAATGGAAGAAATGGCTCATGCATTCTGAACGCCTCCACCCTCCACCCCAGGCACGCTCTGCCTGCGTCTCAGTAGCTCAGGGAGGGAGCTGAATAAAAATTCCTCCAGTGATTTACCCAAACTGGATATACAGTCAGCCCCCTAATAGCTGCAAGGAGCTCTTAGTCTCCATTTCTTGCTTTTCAGCCCAGTCACTGATGGGTGCGGTTCCTCGCAGGTTTCATGAGTGGTGTCATCTCCTGGGTTACTGAGGCATTTCCTCTGTATTGTCCTGGGTTTCTAGGCTGTTTCTGTTCTTTTAAACCTCCCTTGTTTTCATTTTGTGCGAGGGTTTCCCACCCAGACAATTCAGGACTGGAATCAGAGAGATTATAGAAACCCAGCTTGCTAAGTCACTGAGGGCGCCCAAGATCTTATTTTTAAAGTACTTTGTGGGGAGAGAGAAGCTTCCTTCCCACTGGAGTTCCTCAGACTTGACAAGATTGCCAAAGTCCTTGAGTCACACTGTCTTCCACTGCTCGTGGAAATGACAGTTTTATCTTCAAATACAGTGAAGTGGGAAGATAATCCATTTTCACTGTGGTGTATAATGTTGCCTCTTAATTTTAAAATAGCTTGAATGAAGGTCTTTTAGCCAACAATTAACAAACCAATATTTAAATAAATGCACCTTAATGAGGAATTAGCTTTTAGAGTTTTCTTGGTTTTAAAATTCTTTTTTTTTTTTTTTGGTTTTAAAATTCTTATTGTTCATAAATTTTTATATCTCAAGGTGTAAGGCATACTTGAATACTTACAACTTTGATTTTTGCCATCCGTGAGATGAGAATGGTAGAAGTCCTCTTGCTTACCCCTTCTGAATCATTAGCAGGGAGAGTGACTTGGCATGGAATGAGATTGAATTTCTATTTCCATGCTCAGAACAGAGGCAGTATGGAGCAGTAGTTAAGAACATAGGCTGAAGGCATTTGGCCATTTTTTTAGTAGAATCCTCCCATACACATGGTTCTGCCATGTCCCAGGCACTGTTCTAGACACCGTGAATGAGTGGATAAAACAAAGATCTGTTCCCTTGAAGAATTTACATTTTCTCAGGAAGAGACAGATATTAAACAACAAACATAATTAATAAATTAAGTATATAGTATGTTAGAATAAATTAAGTGCTACAGGTGGCAAATATAGGTCAAGAGAGATCTGGCCCAACACTACAGGGGTGGGAAGGCATGTGGTAGGGGACCTCATTATGAAGATCATACCTGAACCAAAATTTGAAAGAATTGAATCTTGCCTCTGCCACTTCTAGGTGATTGGGTTGATCAGGACCCCTGACCCCACTGAGGCTGGATTTCCTCACCTGTGAAGCGGGGACAAATATCTTACTATGTTGTGTGGGAATTCAGTGTGTTCAAACCCCAGTAAAAGCAATGGTCCTCAGAAAGCTGTAGGGTTTTTATTACTTGTTTTATTATTATACTTTCAGATAGTTTAAAATTTTGTTTTAAAAAGGTAAGTAAAATAGTTTTTAACTGAATGTACTTTTTTTTTTTTTTAAGTGGGTATATACCTTGTGGTTATGTCACTCTGGAAAAAACTTTGTGGGTTTTGTTGTTGTAGTTGTTGTTGTTTGTTTTTTGTTTTTTGGTTTTTTTTTTGGTTTGTTTTGTTTGTTTGTTTGTTTGTTTCTCCTATAAGCAGAGCTTGGGAAAGAAAAAGCCACCCTACTGACTGGGTAGATATCTGATCTTTTCTTCCTTTAGTCTTATATGATATTGGGGAAACCACCTAGGTCCTAACGTGAGCGGGCTTCATGTAAGGTGTCACGAGCAGAAGGTAACACACAACTGGGTAAGCAGCTGGGTGGGCTGGGATGCATAGGCCTGGGAAACTAGTCAGGGGGCAGCGGGTAAGAGACCCACTGTTCCAAAAGGTGCAGCAAGCTCACAAGAATCTGTTGAGAGGTGGAGGGGGAGACAAGAAAGTCTGGTGAAGGGGGTCAGTTACACTATAGCTTTGGAGGCAGTTTGGGTCACTTGAAGGCTTTAGGACCTTTGTGTAGTACCAGCAAGCTTCAAAGTTGGTTTGAAAGCTGGCAAAATGGATCTGGTCTCTTCAGTATGGAGGCTGGCGAGAGAATCTAGGTCATATCGGGGACAGGAGATAGAGGGACTTTGAAGCATGAGGCATGAAATCCTAATGGGCCCCAGGAGGGGTGGGATGAGGGAAATCAAAGCTGCCTCTCAGAGGCCACAGTGGCCTCCAGGCGTCTCCGGACTTAGCTGGGAGCAAGACAGAATTCTAAGCTACTCGAGGAGGGACCCGGGAGCCTGAGAATTCAGGCTGTGGTCTGTCAGGTAACCCTGGGCCAGCTTCATGGGTACCATTGCGTCTTCTGCCGCAGAGAAACCTAAAAGGAAAGGCAAAGCAAATAGGGTGTAAGCTCTAGATGGCTGAAAGCATTGTTTTTTCAAGGATAAAGGGGAGAGGGAGGGAGAGAGAGGGAGAGGGCTATGTATGCATATCATACAAAATATCTATTGTGCACACACTGTGGTATCTAAGGAGAAGTTTTTATCCAGAGTGGCTCGCCTATTTGCACAGCCACAGGGGAGTGAAGTGCTGTTGTAGAGCTTGTCTGTTAAAACAGCGAGTTTGCTGGGGGCCGCCATTGATTTAGATTACTAGTCCCCTTTGGGGACCAGGCGCCACCCCTGCTGCCCTGCTATTTGTTTGCAAATACCTCTGGAAGATGGGACACTCTTAGGGCTCAGACATAAAATGCCAGGCTGGGCTCCAGATTCCATGCTGATCTTCATAAAATACAGTTGAGAGGCTTTGTGTATTTATAAACTCATCTTTTCCATAAAGTGTAACATTTCCCTTACATAACTTAAAATAATCTGAATTAATATTACTATCATTGCTAAGGGATTTAAGGATCAAAAGTATTTTAAAATAAATTAGGTACTCTCCAAAATGGGATTTTCTTGTCCTCATTTTCATTATAAAACCTCAAAGAAACTCAAGGCACAAGAAAATTATTTCTTTATATTTAAAGATGGGCATTTTCCTGTTTTGGTGAAGTCCTTTTTTAGGATATGCCAACTTTTGGTCCTCCACTGTCGGATTGTTTCTTTTCATAACCATGGGAAGGATGTTTTAGACCATTGAGAGACAGAGCCTGTCCAAAGGATTTTAGTTGCTCTTTCTTCCTACAGGATAAAGTGTCCAAACATGTTCAGATCATACCCACTCTGCTTCCAACTCTCTGCCTAAAGGTGGAAATCTTAAATTCTTAACTGGTTCTAGGTCTTGGAACAGGCAGAGTGAGTGCCAATACCAGCTGGGGTCTTGTAGGGGACTTCTCAGCAAGCATTTAGCAACAGAGAAGAGGTGTGTATGCCCTTTTCCAAGAATATAGACCACAGATTATATTTATATTAAACTCTGCTCATCAGAAAAAATTCCATTACAACTTTCTCATGATAAAAAGAGGTATGTTGGGCACCTGGGTGGCTCAGTGGATTGGTACTCTGCCTTTGGCTCAGGTCATGGTCTCGGGGTCCTGGAATCGAGGCCCTCATCTCTGCTGAGCCGAGAGCCTGCTTCCCTCCATCTCTCTCTGCCTGCCTCTCTGCCTACTTGTGATCTCTCTCTCTGTCAAATAAATAAATGAAATCTTTTTTAAAAAAATAAAAAGAGATATGTTAAAAAAAGGGGGGTGGATTCTAAGCAAAGCATGTCATTTATCATACGGGTATATGCTAAGTATGCACCCTCAATTGTGAAGTTCATCTTAGAGGAAAATGGTACCAAAATTTGCATGGTTGTTGTCAGGGATTTTTTTTTTTTTTTTTTTTTTTTGTCACCATTTGGAACTCTTCCTGAGAATCTCCTCTTTTTTCCTTACCCCAAAATAGAAAGACTTCAAGTTAAATATCATGGGACTCTTGAGGTAAACATATTGTTAACATATCTAATCAGAAATACATGCTCAAATTATAGCTGTACAGGGGCACCTGGGTGGCTCAGTCGTTAAGCAGCTGCTTTCAGCTCAGGTCATGATCCCATGGTCCTGGGATAGAGCCCTGCTTGGGAGGGGGGGGTTCTCTGCTCAGCGGGGAGCCTGCTTCTTCCCCTCCCACTCCCCCTGCTTGAGTCCCCTCTCTCACTGGGTATCTCTCTGTCAAATAAATAAATAAAAATCTTCCAAAAAGTAAAAATAAAAAATAAGATTATAGCTGTACAGAATAAAAGGGTCATTGGTGATTTCTCACATCAGGGCTCTCAAAGTGGAGAATACAGAAGAATCACCCAGAGTGATTGCTGAACACAGGTTACTGGGCCCCACCTCCAGAGCTTTTGATTTGGTAGGTCTGGGGTAATACCTGAGAGTTTGCGTTTCTGAGTCTCCAGGGGATGCCGATGCTCCAGGGCAAGGGAGCACCCTGAGAATCACTATCCCAAACCAGTGGTTCTCACTCGTGGCTACACGTTTGAATCACCAGGGAAAGTTTTAAAAATCCCAATGCCCAGGCTACACCCCTGACCAGTTTAAATGAGTTTATCTGTAGGTGAGAAGTGGGCATCAGTGTTTTTTTCAAGGTCCCACATTATCCCAGTGTACAGCCAACCACTGCATTTGAAATACCACTATCCTAGGTCCATTCTTCTTTCTTTTAAATGAAGAAATGCAGGCCAAGAGAAGGGATACCACTCTGGATCATACAGCTGGTTATCATACAGCTAGTTATGAGATACCACTCTGAGTCATACAGCTAGTTAGTTTTCCTGATGTCCAGGCTAGGGCACTTTTTACCACATGGCACTTCTTTACCGGTATGCCTGGATTTAAAATTTAGCAACAAGTGCCTAATGTGACCTCTTCATAAGAGTTGCCTCAGATCTTGTTAAAATATGGAGTCTGACTCAGCAGGTCCAGGGTGCAGTCTGAGAGTCTGCATTTCTAACAAGTCCCCAGGTTTGGTCCATACACCTCGTTACAGACCGCATTTTGAGTATTAAGGTTGAAGCAGACATTATCAGTATTTCAAGTGGAAATATGATAAAAACCATGACTCCAAATGCAGGTTAATAACTACTACAAGGAAAATTGGCGTATCTTAAGCAACTGTATTAGACCAATTTGTAATATTTTTAAATAATTTTCCTTCATTCATTTTTTAAGTTAAAGTCTTAATAATTTAAATTTTTTTAACTCTCTGTTGATAATATAGTTTAAAGGTAAGAGAAAAGCAAAAATTGATTTGGGGTCAACTAACTTCCATAGTGCTACTTGATTTTAAAATTGATCCAATTGTTTTTTAAGTTATGGCTGAACATTCCCAAATCATGTTGGGAAGTAAATACTTTAATTGTGTTAGTTTTTCTCTTTCCTGATTTCATAGCTAGGACAAGGTAATATAGCACCTGGTTATGACTTTGGTTTCCGGAATTAGAATATCTGGGCTCAAGTCCAGGCTTTGCTACTAGCAAGCTATTTGATTATTAGCACAACATTTAATCTTGATGAGGTTCAGTTTTCTCATCTACAAATTCAAGATAATGATGGTGTCTGCCTTGTAGAGTTTTTGAGAGGATTTAATAAAACGATACATGGAAAGTTCTTAGCAAATATCCAGGCACTTAGTAAGTGTGTAGGTAAACATTGGCTTTCATTGTTATCCTACCTCGTTGGCTGCTGGCTACAGTTGGCTGACTGATGTAGACACCAGTGGTTCCTAGGACTCAGTCTTCTAACTTGGCTGCCAGGCATGTCCCTGGAAGGCTTTTCCAGGAGACCAAATCAGAACCATTCTTCCTATCGGCTCCAGGGGATCAAATTGCAGAGTGCAGTTATCTGAGAGGAGCCCTGAAGGAACTCCCTTCAGGAGTCCTGAAGGATTGGTCAGGAGAAAATTTGGAGGAGCAATCCAGGAATGCTCCCAGCATGTTACCTAGAGGGCCCCAGACTGCCTATTTCTGAAGTATATCATGTAGGTTCATCTGGAGGAGGAACTGGGAAGAAAGCAAGTATGTTCATTTGTTTAGCCCAGTGGTTCGCAAAGTGTGGTCCCAGCACAAGTAGTAACAATCTCCTGTGAACTTGATGTGCACATACTCTGCCCCCACCTCAGACTGACTGGTTTTGAAACTCTGGGGTGGGACCCAATAGTTTTTGTTTTAAGGAGTCTTCCGGATGATTCATTTGCTGGTGAGAATTTGTGAAGCATTGCTATAGGCATAGGCAATCCTAAAGGACTTTAGCCAGAGGAGTGATGTGATGGAACTTTATATTTCAGAAAGATTACCTTGGCAGAAAAAGTGGAGTGTTGGTTTCAATCTCTGGATCACGACTGCAGGGAGATCTAGGAAGTTATCACAAGGGATTTGAAAATCTCATATGGCTCCAAATATTATCTGTAAGTTTGAAAATTCCAGAGTGTCTGAGAACATCCTCTAGTGCATATCCCTTCCATCTTTCCTTGAATGTACTAAGTGATTTCATGATCAAAACAGGCAAATCCATTTGAGGACACAAGTGTATTTATAAAAACTTTTTGCAGTGTATTTTCTAGTCAACTGATAGCTGGAAGTATAGCAGTTATCCACTTAATATTTAGTAGGGATTTGCCAGAAACTTTTCTAGACACTGGAGGCAGAACAATGAACCAAAAGAAATGAGATTTCCTACCTTAATGTAACTTGCATTCTAGTGGGGATACAGAGAGATACCTAGATGAGTGAAATATTTCCCATGCTATATAGGAACACATTTTAAGTACTAAAATAAAGGAAGGAAGGATGAAGACAAATGTTGGGGGGTCAGAGAAGTTTTCAATGAAAGGGTGAACTTGGAGCAATATATTTAGGGAGCTAAGAAATCAAACCAGACAGATATATGGGCAAAACCCATCCCAGGCACAAGGGACAGCAAACATCAAAGGCCTGAGAGAGAACAGTCTGTGACATGATTAGAGGAACAACCTCGAGGCCAGTGTGGCATGAGAGTGATGCAGAGTTGCAGGAGGTGGACTTTGAGTGGTGGGGGGTGGTAGTGGTAGGAATCATAAAGAGAGATAATAGAGTGATTATATAAGGACTTTGGGATACTGTAAGAACTTTGATCTTATTCTGAGTAAGACGGGAAGATAGCGACTGTTTCTGAGAAGAGGATAAAAATAATCCAACACTTTGGGCACCTGGGTGGCTCAGTGGGTTAAGCCTCTGCCTTTGGCTCAGATCATGATCTCAGGGTTCTGGGATCGAGTCCTGCATCAGGCTCTCTGCTCAGCGGGGGGCCTGCTTCCCCCTCTCTCTCTCTCTGCCTGCCTCTCTGCCTACTTGTGATCTATGTCAAATAAATAAATAAAATCTTTAAAAAAATAATCCAACATATGTGTAAGTAGAATCATTCTGGCTGCTATGTTGGGAATAACTTTGACATGGCCAAGGGTGGAAGCAAGGAAATTCAATAGGAAGCTATCAGAGTATTTCAGTTGAGGCATGATAGGCAATGGAGGAGGGTGGTAACAGAGGTGGTGGAAATGTCTAATTTTTTTTGAAGTGTTCATTTTATTTTATTTTTAAAGATTTATTTGTTTATTTTAGAGAGAGCGCAAGAGTGTGGGAGGGGGAGGATCAGAGGGAGAGGCAGAGAGAAGGTCTTAAGCAGGCTCTGCACTGAGCGCAGAGCCTGATGCACAGTTCCATCTCAGGATCCTGAGATGGTGAACTGAGCTGAAACCAAGAGTCAGATGCTTAACCGACTGCACCACCCCAGTGCCCCAGGGAAATGTCTATTTTATTTTTATTTATTTATTTATTTGACAGAGATCACAAGTAGGAAGAGAGGCAGGCAGAGGTGGGGGGCGGTGTGGGGAGCAGGCTTCCCGCTGAGTGGAGAGCCCGATGCTGGGCTCTATCCCAGGATCCTGGGATCATGACCTGGGCTGAAGGCAGAGGCTTAACCCACTGAGCCACCCAGGCGCTCTGGAAATGTCTCTTTTAAAGGGTAGAGTTGACAGGATTTTCTGAGGGGTTGAGTATAGAACATTATAGATTATTCAGAGTTTGGAGCTTGAGTAACTGGAAGGATGGAGCTTCTATTTCCTGAGATGGAGACAATGCTGAGAGCAGATTTGAAGGGTGAAAAGCAGGAATTTGGTTTTGGACACAAAAGACTTGAAATACCTGTTAGATATTCATGTGGAAAATACTGAGTAGGCAGTTGAATGTAGTGAGTCTGAAGTCTAAAAGAAAGTTCTGAGCTAGCCATGTAAATAAACATAGGGGTCATTAGTATATAGATGATATTTTAAACATGGACTGGAAAAGATTGCCAAAGAAATTAGTGAAAATAAATTAGAAATTCAGTAAGTTACAAGGACCAGACTCTGAGGTGTTTCAACATTTATGGCCATGGGGAGATGAGGTTGAACTGAAAGGAGAGTAAAAAGGAGTGACCACAGTGGTAGAAGTAAAACCAATATCCTGTAATCTGAACAGAAGGGTACAATTGGTTAAGTAATACAAGGACTGAAAATTGTCTTTAGTGATCTCAGTGAGAGAAGTTTCCATGACATAGTGTGAACAAAGGCTTGGCTGGAGTGGGATTAAGAGAGAATAGCAACAGGGACTTTGGAGACAGCAATTATAGACAACCCTGTCAAGGAGTTTTGGTGTAATGGAAAGAGAGAAGTTAAGAGTTAGCTGGACAAGGGTATGGGATCAGGAATCTTCTTTTTTTCTTTTTTTTTTTTCCTGTTTGTTTTTGAAGATGGGAGAAATAATAACATGTTTAAAGATGACCAGGACTGGTACAGTAGGGAGGGAAATTTGATGAAGAAGAAGATAGAAGGAAGAATGAAGAAGCGACGTTTGTGTTCAAACTTCAGGGCAAAGATCAAGAGGAGGAACTGGCGTTGGCTTGGAATGCAGTTCATTTATAGACAGCAGGAGTGGTGAGGATGCAGGCGCAGATGGGATCCTGTGATATTCGTTTTTATGGTATTCATCTTTGGATGCTTCCATTTTCTCAGTGAGATGTGAAGCAAGGCCACTGGCGCAGAAGTGAGTTGCGGAAGTGTTGGAAATTAATAAGAGGAGAAGAAACAAAAACAGTTGTCTAGAAAAGGAGAGTGAGTGAACAGACTCAGGAAAGTCTTTGTTTACTGGGCAGCATGAAGGGCCCACTTGATATTGACTATCATGAGTTTAAATCGAGAGTAGTCATTATAGAATATTTAATTTCTTCTGCCCGATTCCGTGGCACGAGTGCAGTCATGAGTAGATAAAGATTAAATTTAAGCATGGTTTCATTTAGTTAAGGGGATAAAGAAGCAAGAAAGGGCTAGGGAGTTGAGGATGCTTGCAAGGGTATTAAAATCATTAACCAAAGACTTAAGCTGAGTGAAGATGGAAAAGCATGACCAAGCTGAAGGACTGAAAGGATGGTAAGATCATCAGATTAGGGGTATTCATGGGATAAAGGATTGTTTGAGTTGGTACAGTAAGAGTGACTTGTAAATAAAGTAGGTGGTGTCTGGAGGGCAGGATGTTTAAGATTGAGTTTGTGGTGAAGTTGCAGTTATTGTGAATGACAGGTTCTAGGCTATGACTGTGGGTAAGAGTGACTGAAGTGGAGTGGAAGATAAGATTTTTGGAAAAGAGGGGGCCAAACAGCAAGAATTCCAGTGAGCTGGAAGTATTGGCTATGCGTATATTGGAGTCACTACGAGGTATGCCAAAAATAGCACACAGGGTAAGTGGTAGAGAAACAAGCACTGAAACCATCAAGAAAAGAAGAGGAGCACCCTGAAATGGGTAGGGATGGCAGCAATGATTGACATTATCATTGTAGTGAATGACAGTGGCACTCTGAATATGTAAAATTTGAAGCTGGGGGTAGGAAGGAAAAATGCCTGGACATGGCAGTGAGAGGCATGGAGAACATATCCCCCAACTTTGTGCCCAAAGTACAAGGAAAGTGGAGGAGAAAAGAGCCACCACATGAGAGGATTATGGGGGAAGTGGCCAGGCTATGGAAGGAAGTATCATAGAAGAGGTTTGCAGGTGCACAGGGTTTGGGGGTTGCCACTTGGCTCCACCAAGTGGAGGTCTAGAGAACGCGTCATCTTTTCTAGTATGGGCCTTCCCATATATCTTGCTGGTGGAGCCTTTCGGGTATTTGGGAAGGGCTTCTGACAGTGGGATTAGGAGAGTAGTCTTAATTTAAGCACATGGGTACTCTATTGACTGTCTCCAATGGAGGCCCCAAGGTATAGTTGCATGGTAGGGAAGTAAAAGAAAATTATTTTTATATTAAAAAGTGATACTCATATTTTAAAAAATCTGGTACCACTGGTAAGTTGAAAATTGTGTGTGTGTGTGTGTGTGTGTGCATGCGTGTAGTGGGTTGAGACTGAAAGCATCAAAGCCAGTGAGGAGTCCATTGCACTATTTCAAGAAATAAATAGAGAATGAATTAATTCACTGCCAGTAGAGGCTGAAAGGATATGATGGATTCAAGAAATAAATTACTCCTGATGGAGTAGAGAAAACTGTATTTGCTCAGAGTAGATAAAGGCAGCCAACAGGTCTTATGTATTTAGACAATAGTAAAATCCATGTTTTCAAGAGCTTATGTATTTGCAAACCTGGGTAATCTTCATATGAACTATTCTTACTTCTTTCTGCATGAAATTTTCACATTGGATGCCAATGTGTATAGGGTGAAATTTAAAAAAATAGAATTTCACAAGGATGTACAAATTATTGAGAAATCTTTTTCTTATATCTGTGCCTTTTCTATTATTTAAAATAGCATTATTTCATGATGGTGTAAGCAAATATGATGATGTAACAGGTTGTAGAAACATTATAAATTGAAATGTGAGGATGAGAGTGAAAGTCCACAGGTCAGTTTGCCAATGGGCTCTGCTAGAACAGACAGGTGGGGTACTCAGTGGAGAATAAGGAATGCAGGACACCTGTCCTTAAGAGGCAGAGATCCTGCTCCATAACATGGGCATCACATTCCTACAGTGATGCCTTAGAAACAGACATGGCCAAGGAAGAGAGAGGAGGATTGTGGACATCCGTATGGTTCTCAAGAGGAAAGGTTATTTTAGAGCAAAGTGACCATAGTGAATAGAGGCACACAGATGTGAAAGAACATGGCAAGTTTGGGGAGTCATTACTGGTCCATTGCCATAGACAGTAAGGGCTGTAGTAGCAGAAGGGTCCAGGTCCAGAAATGGTGGTGGAATCTTTAAAAAAGGCTTCAAATGCTCCATCAAATAATGGTTTAGGTATTGTAACAACGGGGTATAGGGAATTGTGGAAGGGTTTTAATTAGCAAAATGCTCTTCAAGACAGTTATTTGGTCTGTAATTCTGTGTGTTCATTGTTCTGAGCAGTGATATGGAGAAGGTAGAAATGGGATTTCCAGATGGAATTCCAGCTCTAGTGCTATTCGCCATCTTTGAGTCTCTGAATTTTCTCTCTCAGCTCTTAGAGGAGATGGGGATTGGCCTTGGATGTTGCTGTTTATTTTCCTTTTAATATCCTTCATAATGCATATGTAGGTAAAGCTAAATATAAACATCCAGGTTACTTGGGTGTGTTTTAAAATCTGAAAAGGCAGAATGAATGAGTGCCTTTTGAGGAATATTTCTGTTCGTCTTCTCCATATGAGAGCTCCAGACTACGTGGTGATGATGTATGGGCTCTGGGGCTCTCAGACTGCATTATTTATAACAGAATTATCCCATCATTACTCCTGTTGAAAATTTTTTTTATTTGAAATGAGTTAGAGGTGAGGTTTTCCCAAAAATCCTAACCATTTCTTCCATGTTTACAAACTTATATAAGAAATCATACTAGGGAAAGGAGATTATATACTTTATTGATAGAAAACCTTTGGAGGAATGGGGAAAGTCAGGTCCTGGGAGTTTAAGTTGCCCAAGAGAAAAGGTCACATGGCTGTTTTAGAGGAGGGAGTAAGAGAATTTCAGAGAGGTTTCAGATTAGCAAAAATAATTTGAGTATTTTAGTTCATGAGGTGTGGCTGGGTTTTACAAAGAATTCCTTAACATCAGGGCTGTGGAAGAATTAATCAACCTAGCTCATGTAGTGATGAGTTCCTCCGCCCTACTGGTATCCAAGGAGAGGCTAAGTAACTCCTTGGAGGAAGTATTATACAGAAGATATTCAGACATCTTTGCTGCAGAGACCTTAAATGTCAATTCTAGTACTGAGTATCTGCAGAATTAACACAGATCCCTTCTTTACTCTGGCTGTAATTTCACAAATCCTCACAAACATGCCTGAGTAAAGGTAAAAATGACTGAAGATCAAAACTGGGAAAATGTGAAGTCTGAAAGAGACTAATTTAAAAAATGCAGCGCAGGTTAGGCAGTGCCTGCTGGTGTGCATTGTGGAATTGAGCCATCCAGTCCTCAGATGTTGGAAGGTTATGATAAAGATTCAGGAGATAGGGGCTTCTGGCTGGCGTAGTCATTTAAGTGTCGGACTCTTGATTTCGGCTCAGGTCATGATCACAGGGTTGTGGGATCAAACCCCACATGGGGCTCTGTGCTCAGTGGGGAATCTGCTTGAGGATTTCTCTCCCTCTCCCTCTGTCCATACCCCCACTCACACTTGCTCTCTCTCTCATTCAAATAAGTAAATAAATCTTTTTAAAAAGAGAGAGAGAGAGGGAGAGAGAGAGTTAAAAAGAAGTCAGAGCACCTCACAGGAACTCAGAAAAAGCCAGGAAGTTGGACCTTGTGGAGTACAGAATAGGTTTGGGGGATGGGTCGGAATGTAGTTGTCTACTCAGCAGCAGTTGGTGGGCTCTCATTCTAGCACTTCTCCAATGACTTGGCTCAGCTACTGCTTCTCTTATGCTGTGTGTTCACTTTCCACTACCCAGTGTTCTCTTTCTCCATTTTAATTGCTACAAAGCAGTTTCAAGAACCCAAGCTAAAGCCTTGGGCAGATTTCTTTTCTTTTCTTTTCTTTTCTTTTCTTTTCTTTTCTTTTCTTTTCTTTTCTTTCTTTTTTCTTTTCTTTTCTTTTCTTTTTTCTTTTCCTTTCTTTTCTTTTCTTTTTTCTTTTCTTTTCTCTTGCCTTCACTTTTCTTTTCTCTTTTCTTTTCCTTTCCTTTCCTTTCCTTTCTTTTCTTTTTCTCTTGTCTTCACTTTTCTCTTTTCTTCCTTTCCTTTCCTTTCTTTCCCTTTCCTTTCCATGCCTCTCCTCTCCTCTCCTCACCTCCCTTCCCTTCCCTTCTCTTTTCTTTTTCCTTTTCTTTGTTTTCTTTTCTTTTTTCTCTTCTTTTCTTTATTTTTAAAATGTCTATATCACAATAACTTCAAAAAGCTGTCCCAGCATTGACCCTCACTCCTCACTCTGGGTCCACTGCTCTGTGACCAGGGAGAGATACGACTCAATCATGAGATATAGAACATGCTACTTGTTCCTCAGCCTTTCCCCTGAGAAGGCTGCTATCATTCGTAGGGCAGAACTTTCTCCTTGCAATCGTCTTTCTGGTATTTTATAACCTGTGTCAGCCTACACCTGTTTCACCAGGTCATTGGGTCTAGCAGACCTAATTTATTTTGAAAAAAGTTTATTTTCTACTTATTTTTATTAAACTATGATCTATCCCTTTAGTTTATAGTTCAATAAGTTTTGACAAATGCATACAGTCATTTAACTACCACCACAATCAAAATATAGAACTGTTCCATTTTCTCCCCCAAGTCTCCCATGCCTCCTGGTAGTAAATGCCTACTTCCAGCCCCAGCTTCTAAAAGAATTCATGGATTTCTGTTACTGTAGTTTTGCCTTTACCAGAATACCATGTAAATGAAACCATAAAGTATGTAGGTAGTCTTTTGAGAAGCTCCTTTTACTCCACTGAAAGGCTTTGAGACTCAAAGTTGTTTTATGTATCAGTATTTTGTTCTGATTGATTGAGTGATTCATTCATTCATTCATTCATTCATTCATTCTTTTACACGTGATATTTCATGTATAGGTGTGCTATAGCTGTCAAACCAGCCACTTGTTGAAGGGCAGTTTCCTTATTTCTAGTCTTTGATGATCACAAATAACTCCACTGTCTGTGTTCCGAAAAAGTGGGAACTAGGTTACCTAGGAGTGAGAGAGCTGGGTCATGTGGTCAGTGTATACTTAACTGGATAAGAAACTGGGAGAAATGCTCACTTTAAAAAAAAATATCTAGAAAATATATACTATGGTCCTTCCCATCCGTGAGTCTCCTTTTGTTAAGTTTAATGTGTGATAGTAGTCTCTTATAGTTGATAAAACCTTGAGATTTTTAGTTCCAACATCATGCAAGTGTCACTTGTATGGAAAAGAATTAGGAAAAGAAGAAACTGATGGCTTAGAAATGGAGAAAGAGGCTAAAGAGAGGTGAAGTTTTTTGTTTTGTTTTGTTTTTTCACAGAAGCCTAGGTAGGGGTATGATCATCTGAGAAAGCTCCCACTCCTGATAAGAGGATGGTAAGTGAGCTGAAGGCTAGAGGGGCTTTCTAGAACCTCATGGGCCTTTCTGGAAACCAAGGTATTAGTGACAGGTAGGTATAGATAACTCTGGGTTCTAAAATCAGAAAGGCATTGAATATTCAGAGGGAAGAGCTGATACAGAAAACAACGCACCGGGCCCTTAGTGTACCTGCTCGCTCCACCAAGGTGAAATGGAATGATGTGCGTCTTCATTACTGAAGGGATCTGAGATCCTGAAGGAGATGGGAAATGGAAATAAACATTTGGTATCCATTGCGACTAATGTAAAAGATGTCATGTGTCCTTGACAGACACTGTATTTGTGATGTGATACATTTTAGTTTAGGAAATACATAAGGAAGACCCAAGAGGACTGTAAGAGTTCATCACAGTTTTCATGCCAGTCCACCCATGTGGTCTCAAGTCTCTGACTGTGGGTTCTTCTACCACGGGAGCTTGGGAAATAAACCTCACCTTCAAGGAACACTTGCTTTATAAATAAGGACGTTATGGTCAAGGCATCGCTGTGTGTGTGTGTGTGTGTGTGTGTGTGTGTGTGTGTGTGTGAGCACACTCCAGATGTTCCAATCATTGGCTCAATTAAACAGGTTGAGTGTAAAAAAAAAAAAAAAACCTAATGAAAGCTATTGACACAAATTATTTGAAATTCTTAGATAATTAAATATATTGTGTGTGTATTTTGAGATTTTATTTATTTATTTGAGAGAAGAGGGAGAGAGCACTAACAGGAGGGAGATGTAAAGGGAGAGGGAGAGGGAGAGGGGGAAGCAGGCTCCTCGCTGAGCAGAGAGCCTGATGCTCACAGGATCCCAAGACCATGACCTGAGCCAAAGGCAGATGCTTAACCAACTGAGCCTCCCAGGTGCCTCCAAATATATGGTATTTTAATAGTTGGTAATGAAATACAATATTAGGATTGAAGGGACTCAAACCAATACTTTATTAAAATTATTTTTAACATTTAATACCAAAACAATCAATGAAGAAATATAAAATAAAATGAAAAGGAAGGATTAAAAGCATCTTCCTAAGTAATGTAAAACAACAATATCAGATTTATTTTCATACTCTGGGACTTGGGATGAACAATTTCTTAAATAAGATTGGCAAAATAGGAAGGTAGCTTAAATGTCCATAGATGGGAGGAAGCTATGAGATTAGTTAGAACATTCAGGAATCCCAGACTACATTAGGAGGTGATAGTGGGTAAGAGCACTTGGCACTAAGTCAGTCACATGAGTTGATGTAAGTTTGAATCCTATTTCTGCCACTTAACAAGTGGGGCTGTTTTGGTTGGGTAATTTCTTTTACCTCACCCTGAAGGAAATCGCACCTCCCTCATATTATAGGAGCTGCACAGATCTCAGCTTAGTACCTAGACCATAGCACGTTTTCTGGAGTTACTGCCGCTGCCCATGTTAGGAATAGAAAACAGAATTAACCCAAAATGGCTGTTTTTGTTGTTTTTTAATTATAGTCTCCAGCCATTTTAAGCTGGTACTCAGGAGTTTTTGCCTTACATTAGAATTCAGCTTGTCATAGGGTTTGGAGGCTAAAAGGGAGTCCAGATACATTTTCCAGGGGCCCCTTTGATAGAGGAAACTGAGTCACAGGGCGGTTGTTACTTTCCAAGGTCCCACGTGCCTCTTGCATCGGAAGCAGCACTAAAACCCAGCTGTCTTTTCCCAGCCCGGAGCCTCCCCCACATCACCACAAAATAAATGGCTTCGGGTCACTAAGCTTAGACGCACACATACATAATTCTACTCATTTACTTCTCTCATCTTCTAAAATTTCAAATAACTGATTTGTCATCGCCTACAATTTGTATTTTTTTCCAGTCTCTGGGGCTGATTAGAGACTAGATATTACTAATTGCAAACATCAACCAAAACACAGTTAAGGAGACCAGTAGATTCTCCACTGCTCTCACCTTCAGAGGTAATTCATAGCAGTGCTCTGATTGGCTGTGCCCTTTCCAAACACTGCCATCCCAGGGGAACACATTTCAAGTTTGGCCCATATTAGCCTATACTTCACTAATCTGCAGTCTTTTTATCTCTCAAAAGCATTTAGGGGGCGCCTGGGTGGCTCAGTGGGTTAAAGCCTCTGCCTTTGGCTCAGGTCATAATCTCAGGGTCCTGGGATTGAGCCCCACATCGGGCTTTCTGCTCAGCAGGGAGCCTGCTTCCTCCTCTCTCTCTGCCTGCCTCTCTGCCTACTTGTGATCTCTATATGTCAAATAAATAAATAAAATCTAAAAAAAAAAGCATTTAGGTGTTTAAATATTTTCTATATGTAGAGATCTTTCCTTTTCGAGGTTTTATCAAAGAAGCACTTGCAACATTTTTAAGGAGATACCGTGATGGTCCCTGAGTCATGAAGTTGATCTGCACTGACAGTTGCATCGTATATAAAGCTTCCTTGTAATGATCCTAACATTTCAGAGTTAAACGGTATTTACTGCACCGTGAAACACAAATGAAAGCTTGACTTCCTTCTCTACCAAGGGACTGTCAACAATCCCACACCTGTGCACAATTTATAGTAAATCAAGTATTCGGAATTGCATTTCATGTTGAATATTTTAAGTGCCTTTAATAAAGATGATGTGATTTGTAAGTCACATAATGAAGCCAATCTAAATAGGAGTTATTAAAAAAGAATAATAACTATTTAAGCATCTCTCTCCCCCGGCAGTGTGATTCAGATCAACAACTCGCTCGATTCTTTCTTTAAATAATAACAACAAATACTCTTGGCAAGGAAGGCCTAGCCACATTTGAATCAAATCTGGGTTTTATTAAAGGTAAGCTACTGAAAGCCTCTGAACTTAAACTTCATCATGCTTTTCAGACTCTCTGTGAGTACGTCTACATGGACAGGGGAATTCAGGCGGAGGCGGCCACTTGAAGGAGGAGGAAGAAAAGTAAACTGTCAGCTTTACAAACCTGATTTTGTCTGTGGTCCTAGAATCTATATAATCTATCTATCTATTACCTACCTATCTATCACAGGTATAAATGACTCTGTTGACCTCTTTAAGTAGCTGCCCTCAGAAGCAGAGTATTGGGGAGCATGGTCCTTGTTTACCTTACCAACAGCCTTCATGGTGCATGGTTACATGCAAAACAATAGGTTTTGGGTTATTGGTCTTCATTATTATTGACTCTTTGATATCTAAAAAGATCAGAGAGTTAGATAAACGCTACTGGTTCATGATCACTTCTAATGACAAGATTATAAAGCTAATGTAGCAATGAATTTGAACACATGTCCCTGGAGCCCTAATTTCTGCCTCTGCTCAGGGGCCAACTGTAGGTTACAAAAACAACAACAACATAAAATCTTCTCTTTTATATCTTCATATCATAAATACTCTGTGACTCATGCAAAATCAATTCCTGGCTTGCTGTAGTTGCTAGTGAACTGCACAAGTTTTTGTAGAGATCTGTGATCTTTCATTGACCCCAGTGTGAGATGTTTCAGGTAAGCTATCAGAAGTTGCTTGCTTTAAAAGGGATGAATTGTATGGTATGGGAATATCTCAAACTGTTAGGAGGAAAAAGCTGATTGCATGACAAAGACAAATTACCAGGATGAGAACTTTGTGATAAACCAATGTGTAGTGTTTTATGGCCTTGTTGAAGTCTCTTCTGGTTTGGTCCTGGGAGGAAAGTACAGTGACCATTGAGTCATTGCTAGTCCCATCATACATGAGTAACTATCTGAAGGACAGTCATCATGGGGCAGTGAGTTAGACCCTCCGAGGAGGCGAAGCAATGCATCAGATGTTCCACAGCAGTCAGGGATGGTAAATTTCCACTTTCCACCCCCACCTCGGCCATCACTGGTCAAGTTATGTTTTCTCCCTGGTGGCTGAGCTCATCTGGGCACATGTCCCAGGCTGAGGCTTTGGCAAGTGGGGCTGGGTGTGGGAGTGGCAGGAATTGGACCATTGAGTACTCCTGGGTCAGGAAGCAGAGAGCAGTCCAGAGAGTCAAATCCCAACACGAGTGGTGCAACAAATTCCACTAAAAAGGGTCTAAGCCACAGGAGAGGTGTGATGGAGCAGGTGGATTTGGGGGGTGTTAGAAAGATGCAGTGAGACAGAGAGTGGGTTCTTTTTTTCCATCTCTGCCATCAAGCAGGTCTCATGACCTCAAGCAGGTCTCTCATTGCTTTTATAGAAGAAATTGATGGGCAAGATGACTTTTGAGGAATGTTTCTTATTCTCATATTCTGTGCCCTGCCATGCCCGCTTAGAAAGAAAAACCTCATTGCAAACAAATTGAAGGTCATAGGATCCTTGAGATCATTGAGTTTTTAGCACAGTAGAATTCACTTTAATTAAGTTTCAAATTAAGTGCTAATTAGTAGTTTTATCTCATACTCTTTGTGACTTCTACAAGAGAACATTTTAAAATATAAATATATAAGCTTTTGCTGTTTCTTCTTAATCTATATTAAAAATTAACTTTTGAGCTTTGCGCAGTGGCAGTATCGTAGCCAATGAGGTTTATCCGAGGCGCGATTATTGCTAATTGAAAAATTAACTTTTGATATTTTTAAAGCAATGCCCTAATCCAAGATGCTGATATTTGTTTAAGTTTGCTTTCTTTTATGGATACATATTTTTTAGGGGAAATATATGGATTAGAGTTCTCAAATGGGTAGGCTACTGGATATATTACACTTGAACACATTTTACTTAGATCACATAATTGTACTATTTTAAGTTAATTACCACTTTTGAAAATGAAGAAACTGTAACTTAGAAAAATAAAGAACTTTGACTTTTCTTGCAATACGGTAAGATCTGGCAACACCAAGCCTATATTCCCAAATGATAATAAATGTCTGTCAGTGAGTCCAAGCTGCTCCTTCCACATGGCTTAGACCCTCTCTAGCTCACCATGGCTGCCTCCATGCCGAATGAGTCCTGTTCTTAGAAATAGATGAACTATAGTCAGCCTGTTACTGTGGTGCGGTACCAGAGTGGAGCTACTCAGCATTCAAACAGGCCTTTATTACCATCTCCTCTGTCTAGTACTTGTGAGAAACATGAGATTATTTGTTCATTCATTAATGTGACAGATATTTATTGAGGACCCATGATGTGTCAGGTTCTAGTCCTGGTATGGGGATACTGTGAGGAACAAAACATGATTTCATTGGAACTTACACTTTCATGAAAGAAAAGGATAATTAAGAAGCAAATAAATAATATCAGATGTTGATAAAGATAATAAAGTAAAGTAAGGAAAAGTGATAGAGAATGAAGGGAGGCACTTGAGGGGAAGGCGGGGGACCCAGCAATGACACTAAGGTGAGCTCAGGACTCTGATGGAAACACAGACACTGTGTTCCAGGTACACATGAAGTAGGGCTCTTAATCCAGAGCCTAGGACTTAGTGGTGGCTTTTAGCAAGAAATCGCACCTGAGTAGAATCTTCGAATACAGAAGGGGCAGCATTGGTGGTTGATTGAGTAGGCAAATCAACCACGAAGTTAATACAGTCATGGAGTGTTACCTCAAGAGTAAGAAATTTTGATCTCAGAAAACTTATGGGGGAACAGAAGCCCTGGGAGACTCTGTTCTGATTTCCAAATGTGTACATTTTGCATTTATAATTGGGAATGGCTTGTATTTTGACACACAGTGCTTTTCAGTGTTCGTAGTTGCTAAAGGACCTGAGCAGGTATAACCCCAAAGAGAGCAGATATGGGCACTGGTGACAAATGGCACAGTGTGCAAGGCAGAGTGTGTGAGGGGAGTTTGGCATGCTCATTCATCTGAAAGGTACGCCTTCCCGGCAAAAGAGTGTATGGCTTAAGGAAGGACGTGGAGGGAGGTGGCCATGAAGGAGCAGTGGGCTAATTGCTATTTAGGTGGCTGGCCTCAGTATAAGCTCCAAGAAAGAGCCACAAATAACAAATTTGGCTAACTAATCAGTCTGATGGTTAGCCTCGTGTACCAGCATGAGGACAACAACTCTCTACAATGTTGCCTTTACACAATAGCGTGTATGTCCTAGATTTTTTTAATGAGAGAATATACAGTATACGTTACCTTTATAAGCTTGGAACAGCTTATTTCCCATTTAAATAGTTTATTTGATGCATACCTAACCAATGACAGGGACCCATCAGAAAACAGATGTCATACTAAAACTGTATAATTGTGAAGGATTAATAAAGGGACTATTTACAAAAGTTGAGTAGGATTTAAGGAAACCAACAGGGATCGTGCAGCACCTTGGACAAGAAGAAGGGTAATGATCTTTGAATGGCATGGAGAGCATTATCCCTGGGAAGTTTGGTAGGCAGAATGGACAACCAGTGGAGACCCATCAGGGAGTAAAACCTCAAACTTATACTCATTCTGCTTTCAGATAGTTTATTGCCTCCAATGGCCAAAGTAATCAGAAACTGGAAGGCTAAGGAGTCCATTGCTGCAATCAGTGCAGGTCAGCCTCTCAGGAAAGGGTGGAGGAAGCTAGAGTGTAGACACAGGGGGGCCAAGAAAAAATGTCCAGAACAGTTATTGAACAGATCTATCTATCTATCTATCTATCTATCTATCTATCTAAAGAGAGAGAGAGAGAGAAGATAAACAGAGACAGAGAGACAGATAATCTGAAGGAAATTCTTTTTAGCATTAACCTATGGGACATATATATGTAGACATATAGATCGATAAAGATATAGATATATAAAATATATGTTAATCTGAAGGAAATCCTTTTCAACATAAAGCATTATAGGCAGTTGTAACAGAGTTGTAACTAGAACTGTTTTTTGGAGGTCTCCCCTGTAACTTTTTATTATAAAATTAACACATACATACCACTTGAGTATTCCAGTGTGATTTTTCTTCCATTATATAATTTAAGTAACTTTCTAAAGCTTCACAACAATTCTCTGCAGAAGGCAGAGTAGATATTCTTATTTACCTTTCTCCTCCATTTTACACACCAATTGATGAAACCCAGAAAGACCAAGTAAGCTTCTGAATGTCGCAAGGTCACAAAACTTGTCACATTGAGTGCACTCAGGTCTTCTGTCCTGTCCAGCTGTTTTTCCTTAATTCCTAATGACAGTTAATACTGGCTCTTCATTCTCAGGAATAGAAAAGTCAAAACTAATTTTTAAAATTAATCATATGGTATAAATGCAGATCTATAAATATCATTTGAGCCTGAATAATCACTAAAGCTAAAATTTACTTCTTTACTAGGTGTCAGGTCCTTTTTTACTTGTGTAGGATAAATTATTTCATTTATTCCTGACTGTTCCCTCAGAAGGAACACTTCTTCCCTCAGAAATCCACACGACTCTCTCCCTCACTTCCTTCTAGTCCCCACCCCAGTGTCATGCTATTAAGAAAGGTATTCCCTGACCTTTCTGTGCCTCCATCACTCTCTATCCAAGTAGAAATAGAAATATAAGATAAGCCACAATTGCAAAGCACATAGGTAATTTTAAATTTCCTAGCAGTCACATTTTAAGGAAGCAAAAAGACACAAGGACAAATTAATTTAAATAATGTATTTCATTTAACTTAATTTATTCAAAGTATTATCATTTCAGCTTGCATTCTTGAGATATTTTATATTCTCTTTTTCATATTTAAGTCTTCAAAGTCTGGTACTTACACTTAGGATACCTCTGGTAAATACACTGTATTTCTACTTGGAATGCATCTCAGTTTGGACCAGCCACATTTTAAGTGTTCGGCAGCCACATGAGAGAGTGGCTACCATATTGGTCGGTGCAGCTGTATGCCTTTTACCCCACTTTACAGTATTATTCCTATTACTCTTGTTATTTTGTTATCATGAGGTTCAGCAAGGCCAAATGAGTTATTCAAAACAGATCACAAAAGTTACTATTACCAAACCTAAGATGGAACTCAATTTACCACTTTTGACGTATTATATGTTGATTTATTGTCTTTCGTCCTGCGATTATAAACTTGTTAAGGGCTGGGAAATTAGTCTGCTTTATTCACTGTTGTGTCTATAATGGGTGGAATGCTATCTCACTCAAAGCAAGCCCTCAGATCTTTGTTGGATGAATAACAAGCTTATGAGGCAGGTTCAGCTTTGACTCTTTCCCCCTCCCCCATTTATAAAAGAAGGAGATAGCGGCACCAGAAGCACCTTTCCCCAGGCCACATGGCTAGTTAATGGGTTTGCACCCAGGCAGTCTGTTCTTCAAGAGCACATACTTAATCTAAGCTACTCTGCTGAACTTAAAAAACACACAGACACACTGATGAGAACGATAAACTGCCACTTTTTTCATGTTTTTCTCATAATTTTCCTTTTTTCAAATACTATTAAAACAAATACATATTAACAAGACACAAAATGATCACCTTTACAAGGTGATAACTTCAGGTCTTCCCTAGCTAGCGGGAGAGGATGGCTTCTGTGGTAAGGCTCTTGCTCCCTTCAGGCCCCAGTAATTGTGTGCTGCGCTGATTTACAAGGAGGTTGACTCAGGAGTAGAATTTTCCCCACAATAAAGCATTGTTAGATAGAAGCTAAGTTCTCATTATTTTGCTGGACAATTCTCTGGAAATGCATTATATGGACTTGGATAGACAATGATCAATTGTTTAAAGAGCTGAAGTTTGATGGATGTGGGTATGATACATGGACATAGTTATTCTGATTTGATCAGAAAGCCTATTTATTGATTGATTGAGTGGTTTAAGACAGAAATGTTTAAATGCTCTGCGTTGTAGCTAAATTTACTGTCTTGCTTTCACTCATCTGGGCCAGCATCTATGTGACTGTATATAATGATTATGTGTTGTCACAACACAGTGAATGTCATAATAACAACCAATATTTGTTGTGTGTTTTCTTTGTTTCAGGTATATAAGGGCCTGGGATTATCTCCCACATGCTTAAGAAGGAGAATTTACTGTTTCCATACCATAGATAAAGTAACGGAGGGGAGAGAGATTAAGTAAATTCCCCGAGGTCCAATACCTGCTAAGTGTCAGAGCTCTGATTTGAATGATCTGAATCCAAACTCCATGTCCAACCTTCCCACTTGCCCCGCTTAGGTGATTAGCGCCCTCACTCACCAGGTCGCTGCCTCGTTCTATTCTCTGAAAGCAGTTCAAAGGAAGTACACTCTGCTTGGTTCTGGAGCCAACATAACTGGGTCCTCATCCAACTCTGACGATTACTAACTATAGGAAATTGGGCGAAATGATTTACCCGCTGAGAGCCTCACTTCCTTTATTTATAAAATGGGGCTATAATACCGATAGCACTATTATGATAAGCAGTCGTATATCTAAGCTGCTTAGCACAGGGTCTAGTGTTGAGAAGACACATAATGGCAATTACCTCTATAATTACAAAGTACTTCAGGAGAATAAAATGCTGTTCTTATTTACACTACATCTTTTTGCTCTAACAAGAGGTAGCAGCAATTAGAATTAACAGGGAGGGCATTTTAAAAGAATCAAGTGAAATACCTTCGTGGAATCTGTATGTGCATAACATATCTTTAACAGATCTGCAATTTGACTACAAGGACACAATTATTAGGATGGCTGTAAGATCTCATGCTTTATGGCATAGCTTGACGACTGGCTGAGGTCACGAATAAATTCTCTCTGTGGTGTTGTAGAGCCTGGTGAGGGATATATGATGCATTTTGTGCTTTCCTTTGAAGCATCTGACATTATTTGAGGAAGAAGCCTGGTGTTAGCTGGGTGGGCTATTGGTCAGTTCTACTTAAGCTAAAATACATACTGTGTCTTGCAGCGATGCTTGCTTAAAATCACATGTGGCTGCAACCTTTGAACTAAGAAGTGCTGCCTCGATGCTATCTTGCTGCTGGCACACATTTTGCAAACCAGACTGTGTCCCTCAGGTATTACGCTCTACTACGGATCAGCCTCACTTTCACTCAGCTCTTGAAAATCACGGCTCTCCAGAGGCATTTAAGATTAATTTAAAAGGGAAAAGAAAAGTAATTTCTGATAGCTACTTTAGACGAGAAAAAATAACTCCATTATATTGCTCTTCTTTTGTCCTTTTGGATGCATGACTCTCTGCTTTTTGTATTGCACTTTTGCATTCTGGAGGTGATATGCTGCTAATACTTGTAATGATGGTGAGGACAGTGACGTGCATGATGTCCATTTATGCATCAATCCTATGTTTCAGGCACTTTACATACCGCATGTCTGATCTCCAAGATCATGCTCTCATTTCATAGAAAAGTTAAATGATTTATTAAACACAAAAGCAGTTCTGTGGCAGAGCAAGGATCCAAGCCCAGGTTGGCCTCACTTCAAAAGCCAAGCTTATCCTTCCACCCTTCTTCCCTTTGCCTTTCTTTCCTTCCTCCCTTCTTTCTTCCTTCTCTTCTTCCCTGCTCCTTATTTTCTTTCCCTTCTTTTCCCTTCCCTTTCCTTTAATAATTCTCTTTTTTGTTTGTTTTAATTAGACTCAGTGAAATTGAACAGCTGGCTTGACCCTGCACAGTTAATAAGAGCTGATCTCCAGTGGCACAGCAAGGTTGTTAATTGAAATCCGTCACAAAAAGCTTGCTAAGTTGTCCTCATTCATTGTCATGTGTTCGAACACCCAAGGTTCCATCTTTTGTCTCTAAGCACACAAATGAGCACTCAAGTAACCTTCCAGAAAATGAGCTCACCACAGTTCTGATCTCTTTCTTTCTTTTCTTTTTCTTTGTTTCTTTTCTTTATCCCCCCCACCCCCCGAATTGTCTTCTTCTGTCAAGTATGGGATGCTCGAAGATCTAAAAATCCTTCCCTAGTGCCCAAATCTGGCTGTAAAACCAGTTAGTATTTTGAAGGGCTGAAAGAAAACAGATTGAGGTCACATTGAGAAGTGACACCTTCTAATCTGAGCTACTTCCACTGTGTTATGAGTACATATCCAAGTTGCAGGTTTTTTTTCTATAAGCCCAGGTTATATCAGAAGGTGCTCCTTAGAAGATTCTACTACATGATTTCCTTAAGTTTTACAGTAATCTTATTTTATTTTTTAAATTTTTATTTATTTATTTGAGTGAGTGAGAGCACAGAGGGAGAGTGAGAGAGAGAGAGAAGCAGACTCCCCGCTGAGTGGAGCCCAACATGGGACTCAGTCCCAGGACCCTGAGATCATGACCTGAACCCAAGGCAGATGCTTAACTGACTGAGCCACCCAGGTGCCCCCACTATCAAGTAATTTTAACTATAGTTCCTACTCCTCTCTGACTAGTTGATACCTCATTTTTCTTATTTTCTTAAATTTATAAACCATTCATTGGCTTTTGTTGGTTTGCATAAATCTGTGGGAAATGTTTTCAAAAACTTTTGAAAATAACAATATGGAGATAATTACTTCTAATATTTCTAACACCTGATATACTTTAGAAAGAAAATGTACTTTTTCAGCTTATGAGTGTTAATACTTCTTAATATATTCTGTTTATGCATAATGGAGAACTGAGTTGCAGGAAGGTCAGGTAATTTGCCCAAGGTTACACAGCTTAGAAATGGCAAAGACACATGCAAGATTTAGTATTCTGATTGTTAAGTCTGAGATTCCCCCCAAAAGCAGAGCCCAAGACAAGGGTCTGCCTTGCAAGTAGTTTATTTTGGAAGGGATCACAGGGAACCAGAATGGGGGATTGGGAAGAATCAAATGAAGGTATATTATCACACTGATCGCTACTCTGGACAGCTAGGCTCAATCATACTGCTGCCTCTAAGGTGCTGTACACAGTTGCCTGAGAAATTTCCACTCAAGGGACTGAAGAAGGCAGTCCTCCAGTTTCTGTTTCCCTTTGGGTGTGGATGGCAACATGGGATAAATCATGCAGAAATTTAAATCTGTGCATGTGTATGAACTCGGTCTCCCATAGGCATCCCTCATTGAGTACCAGAACAGCTCTGGGGAAGAAAGCAACAGATACCCACTATCACTGAAGCCAGGAGCTAAGTGGTTACAGCTGTGTGAAGCTAGATGCCAGAACTATAGCTGGAGAAAAAAATGGCTAAGAGCTTATGAAGTGGTCACAGGAAATATCCAAATATACACATTGTCTAGTCTACTCTATTTACAAGTAGTAATTATCTTCAAGATATTCACAGTATCTTGGAGAATGACAGATACTCAGGTAATGATAGTATTACAGTGGGCAGTAGCATTAATAATCATAGCTCAGAGAAAGACACGGTTACTCTCTGAAACAGGTGGGAATGTAGGTGGCCTGGGAGACTTCATAAAAGGAACTTATGACCTGGGCCTGAAGAAGAGTTTGTAAGAAGGAGTGGGAAGAAAAGGACATTATAAGGAGAATGTGGGGAGGAGAATGGAGCCCTCCTGTCCTGTTCAGGAGGGACAGACATCCTGTGCAGAGGGCAGTGAGGGTGTCATTGGCAGATAAGCCTGGAAAAGTAGATTGGTGCTGGATTAGGAAGACACAAAATGACCAACTTTGAGTGGGAGAGGAGAGAGAAGAGACGCTTAGAACATCATTGGTGACCCTCGATGGCCAAATTTGGAAGAATTTGTGAAGTACATTGAAAGCAGGAAGTCAAACAATTATTTTTAGTATTGAATAGAATTGGGTATGATTTTAGAAAGGAGTGGGTAATGAGGGAGAAAGCCTACTTGACTGAGGGTGAAAACTAATCTAGTACAATCTTCAGAGAAGTGCAAGTGTATGAGATAGAGCCTGCAGGATATAGTGGAAATACCCAGAGACACAAAGTTAGAGGTTTTTTTCATCCAATTACTCCACCTGCATAACAGCTGTGTGAATATGAACAATTTAGTTAATCTCTGTAGACCTCAGGCTCTTCATCAAAAAATGAGGTAAAAAGTAGACATCATACAAAAGTTTTCTGAGAAGAAATAACTCAAATGTTCATTGATGGATGAATGGATAAACAAAATGTGGTATACACATACAATGGATTATTATTCAGTCTTAAGAAGGAATGAAATTGATACTTGCTACAACATGGGTGAACCTTGAAAACTTTACAATATGTGAAATAAGCTGGACATAAAAATACAAATATTATGAGATTCTACTTCTATGAGATACCTAGAATGGTCAAATTCATAGAGACAGAAAGTAGAATAGTGGATACCATGGATGGGGGCAGAGAGGGAAATGAAAAATTACTCTTTAATGGGTAGAGAGTTTTAGTTGGGGATCATAAAAAAAGTTCTGGAGATGGGTAGTGGTGATGGTTGCACAACAGTGTGAATGTACTCAATGCTACAGAACCGTATTTTTAAAGATACCTAAAATAGTAAATGTTTATATAATAAATATTTTACCATGATAAAAAAGTTAAGTGTTGTGAGAATTAAAATGAGCAGTGCATACAGATAACACAGTTTCATAGCAATGATGACCAGAATGTTCAGTGGGTAGGCATCAAGGTCTTGGTGACTGTAGGACAGGAGAGAAGGGAGATGGGTGAAAGTGGTCTAGGAAGGGAAGTCAAGACACCTCAGGGAAAGAAAGGAGGAAAGGATGGGCATAAATATTTGAGTCCATTTTTAGGTAGAAGGTAAGGAAGTGTAAAGAGCTCCTGCCTGGTGATACTTCTCTGGGTGAAGGAGTGTGAAGGTTGAAGATGGGGTCAGAGATGGGGAAAGTTACGAAGTTGTGGAACAGCTGTTGTGGGTGGGAAAGGAAACAGACTGGGGATGAATAAAGTAATTGCCAAGTAGCCGAGAGGAACCAGCTGAGGTTGAATATAATAAGTTTGTAATGGAGCCAAGTAAGCATGGCTATGTCATTTTCTCTAGCAGTACTTGGCAACACAGAAACAATGCAGAGAAATAGTCAGTTGGATTGATTTAGGGTATGGCATTGGCAAGACAGTTGTGGTCAAAAGTTAAAGAGTTGAGGAAATTGAGGGTACTCATGAGAATACAATTTAATTGGTTGACCATGTGGTCCAGGCTGGAGAGAAAAGAAAAAAAAGAAGGAGGGGTTGGGAGACTGCGAGGAGACCTAGAAGCAAAGGACCAGAAGTTGTGGGAAATGGAACATATAGCAATCACGGATTGTGATCAGAGGTCAGAATGCCTCAGTTCAAGATTTTGGAGGAGTGGTTCCAGATACTAATCAAGTAGATGCTTGGGCTGAAGGCAGGTGGGTGGTTTCAAGTTTTAGGTGTATCAGAATTACCTGAAGTTCTTTAAAACATCCTTTGCTGGGTCTAACACCCAGAGTTTCTGATCCAGTAGATTTGGGGAGGGGCCAGTGAGTCTGCATTTCTAACAAGTTCTCAACTGATGCTGATGCTGCAGGCTTGAACACCACACTGAGAATCAGGGGAGTAGAGCATAGAAGAAAGTCTATCTGACAGTAGGGGGTAGGGTAGATCTTCAATATAGTATTATGCATGGGAGTAGTAGTATACATGGGTAGGGTAGATCTTCAATATAGTATTATACATGGGAGATGAAGAAGGAGTGCTTTGTTCCACGTGCTGAAGTTTTCAAAGAACATGAGGAAATGACCTGGGAGTCTATAGATGATCATTAGGAGAGTGTAGAGTTAGTGAGGGATAAGCATGAGATCTCTGCTAGGTTGACCAGTTTACCATCCCATGAGGGTTTTACATAGTGTTCAAAACTTGGTGTGGCCTGAGTCTGCAAGTTCAGGTACATTGAAGGAGCCCTAAACAAGGCTACACTCAGTTATTGTAGGTGACTTAATGTCTTAGTGCCCTTTCAAGTCAATATTCTTTGGATTTGTGTTATGTGGGCATATATGTTTATCTATATATATTTATTTTATATTAAAATTGTGATAGGGCTGGCTGGCTCAGGCTTGTAAGGTAGAGCTTGTGACTCTTGAACTCAGGGTTGTATGTTCTAGTCCCACGCTGGTGTAGAGATTACTTAAAAGTTAAAAAAGGTAAAAACAAAAATTAAAAAAATATATTTTTGCAATAAAAACCTAAAAATGGATCTTTCTACTAAATAAATTAAAATTTCATATGTATAAAAATCATACAAATTTTAGGTCTGGAATAAAGGATTTCTTACATGTACCTTATAATTGGTATATTTAATTCTCATCTTTTCATCACTCAAAATGTTTAGTGGATCACACTCATTAGGACAGTTGTAAAATCTCATTGAAAATAAGTCCTCATTATTTCTTATTGGCAAATGTTTTCTACTTAGAATAACAACAATACTTTTTTTTTTTTTTTGGTAATTTTTGACCCAGCCAAATTTTTGGAAGGCATATTAAAGACTTTCACACTTACATTTTTAGAAGAATGAAAATAATCCCCCTTTCCTCAGTCAGCAGCACCAAGGCATGCATTATTCAATCTTAGAATTTTAGCTGATGATGTCTAGCATTTTCAGGCATCGGTGAGCTCACTGATCTCAGAACTGGTAACAAGATCTGTCACTTCAGAGTTGAATGGGGTGAACGCTATCCCTATTCGTTGGAGATAAGTGAGTGAAAATGAGGTAAGATTTCCAATTTCTGCTGGCATTAGACAGATTTTATGAGTTTCCCTGGAAATTCTCAGTACTTCCATTCCCTAGACCTTCAGTTTCTTTTTTTTTTTTTAAGATTTTATTTATTTATTAGAGAGAGAGTGAGAGAGAGCATGAGAGGGGAGAAGGTCAGAGGGAGAAGCAGACTCCCCATGGAACTGGGAGCCTGATGCGGGACTCGATCCCATGACTCAAGGATCATGACCTGCACTGAAAGCAGTCGCTTAACCAACTGAGCCACCCAGGTGCCCCAAGACCTTCAACTTCTTACAGTAGGCTATCCACTATCAATGCCAAGGAACAGACTCCCAAAGCCACCCGATGTCATTCAGTAGCTAGTCTAGGAGGGCCAACTTTGCTTTTGGGCTGCGGCTAGCTTGTTACTTTAGTTATCGCTAAACCCTGGGTCTCTGGCTTATCCTGATACTTCCAGACTTGGGTGAAATGCCACACCTCTTGAAAAGTGAAGTGTGGTTTTGCAGATCATGCAACCTGGGGGGTGGTGAGGCTGGGGGGTGGTTTGACTTCTTATGGGGCATGCTTAGGATGGTTTGGAGAAAAGGAGAAGGAAGGGTAGCCAAATTCCCTCTCCTTTGCCTCTCTCTCGTTGGCTGCTCCACAGTAGTTTCTCTGCACAGCCTGTCTGGAAACATCCGATACGGTCCAGCAGAGCTGGCTGTATCTCTTCACGGCTTCTTGTGAAGCAGTGCCCATGCATCGCCTTGTGACTCTTGCCAATCTTCCCTGTCTTGCATCCCATTTCCTCCCTCTCGCTGCCCGGGCCGTGCACCTCCTAAATATAGAATTAATATTAGTTCTTGTCTTGGGCTTTGTTTCCTGAGGAGCCAGGTCTGAGACATCACTCAAGGGCACTATCTACTTTGGTAGGAGCGAAAGCACTTACATTTCACTAGGTCTGTGAAGAGTCATATTTAGAAACAGGTATAAACTGCCATAATATTCCCAGTATAATCCAAGGGTATTTTAGGGCAGTGACCCTCAGTATAAGGTCCTCAAGGCAGTACAGTCAGCATCACTGGGGAAGTTCTTAGAAATGCAAATTCTCAGGTGGTAGGACCCAGAAATCTGTGTTATTGTTGTTTTAAGCCCTTTGGGTGATTCTGACAAATCTTAAGACTCACTGCTTTAGGGCTTGTGACAGACAGCTACCTGACTGTCCTCCCCAGACTCTGATACTGTTACAAGAAGCAAGTCAGTCTCAGAGACCAGCATGTAAGAACAAAAGGCATGTGAAATCTAAATGTGCCTAATTACTAATGAGCAGTTGAATCTATACTGAATTTCCCGTGACTATATATTTCTAGCAGCTTTTCAAATCCACCCTTCCCAGTTTGCTGAAAAGACCCAGTCAGTCTGCAGTTCGCTTGGTGAGCATGGGAGTGGAAGGAACTTGATCATTTTGAGTGAGAGTCCATTTAGATGTTGCAAGTTCATAGGGCTTACGCTACCCTACAACAGAACACACGTCTCCAGGGATTGAATACTAGTGGTTCATTAAATCTGGTGTTGTTCTTTTCTGGACAGCACGGGATAAACAGCAAAATTCTCTCTCTGGCATCTACTTTTATAGTATTGTATTAGAACACATTCAGCTTGGCATTAAGTGTTCCGAGATTCGGTTGTTCAGTCTTTAATTGTGATAGGATCTTTGTGTTTCCAGAAAAGAAAGTACGGAAGGCCACATGATTCTAAATATTTGGACATGAGAAAAATCTTTGGATGTTGACATTTCACAGTCTCAGCCAGGGGAGTATATAAGATTTATATCTCCAACTTCCCTTTCATTGTCACGGAGAATATTTTCCGTAGCTTATTTAACTAGGTAATAGTCTTCTTGGCAAAGGACATATCTCTCTATATGTATTGAAGTATGTTGTTGGGAACATAAGCACATTATAATAATTTCATAGTATACACATGCTGTTTTCAGATACCCTGGTGTGCTCTTAATTGATCTTCTAAACATATGGTATGGTAAAAAGCTGTTGAATGAGAACCGAGAAATTTCTCTTTGTCGTTTTAAAAATTATATGGCTTGACATTTGGTTTTCGCATTTTATTTCTGGAGTTATTAACTGAATATTAGAATACTAATTGAATATTCAAATTTCATCAGATGACAATAGTTGCAGCATAATTCATGGATTTTAAAAGAGTTTATTATTTAAAACATGCACTATGGAAATAGAAACATTGGTAAAAACACTTGAAGCTGCTGAGACTTGAAAAGAATACTGTTAATATCTAGCTGTGATAAAGACTTTTTTTAGTTTTATAATATGAAGATAACCATTGAATACAGATATAATGATGTATCTCACGGTATGCCTTATCCCCCCCTTTCATTTATGGATTGCCTCATTTTATTTCACTTGAAAAAACTTACTTATGATTGTTAAATTATTTTATGTCAGCTTTATTTATAATGGGAAAAGTTGGACATATCATAAATGTCCAGTAATGAGGCATTATTTAAATCAGTTATGATATGTCCCTCAAATACTTTTCAAAAAATTTCAAATGATGTTTTAATAGTATATTTATTAAATGTCTTCTCAAAAGAACAAAGACAGTTTCAAATGATTCTGTGTTTGTTAGCTAATGTATTTGCCCCCTTCAAATATATATATTTGAAAAAGGAGCAAAATTGGGGGCCCTGGGTGGTTAAGTCAATCAAGCAACCGACTCTTGATTTTGGCTCAGGTCATGATTTCAGGGTCATTAGGTCAAGCCCCATGTTGGGCTCTGTGCTCAGCGGGATCTACTTGAGACTTTCTCTCTCTCTCCCCCTGCCCCACCCCAAATAAATAAATAAATAAATCTTCAAAAATAAAATGAAAAGGAGCAAAATAATAGAGGTACCAAAAGTAACAGAGGTGACTTCTGGTAGTGAGATTATAGTGATTTAAACATTTTTTCCTATTCTTTGCTTATTTATGTCTAACTTTTCAATAATGAACATAAAGCTTCATTAAGACCTTCAGCTATTTTTTAAATGGAACAAATCAATACTGTACATGATTATCATTGATGAACCATTGTTTTTCCTTTTTTGTGTTTATTCCCTGTGAATTTAGAAGTACCTTTTGCTTTCCTCAGAAATCATAATGGATTTTGGGTTAATAGTTTTGTTACTTATTGCTTAACACTAACTCCCAAACTAACTGACTTACAACAAAAACAGTACATTTTTCCTCATGATATGTTGGGTGTGGGTACTTCTTCTGCTTATTTTGTCTGACTTATTCACATAGCCACATTTATCTCAAGAGTTTCTGGGGCTTTAAGGTCCAAGATGACCTCACTCACCTTTCTGAAGGTTGGTGCTAGCTGTTGGCTATGAACCCTGGTTCTCCTTTTTATGGCTTCCCATTCTTCTTCCATTAGGTTAGACTGGTCTCCTTTCTTACTGGTCTGCAGGCAGCCTTACTGGATGGCAAGGGCAAGAGTGTGAAGCCTCATGAGATGCAGACTCTGGAATGCACATGGCATCACTTCTTTCATATTCCATTGGAAAATCAGGTCACAGGGTCAGTGATAGCTCACAGGGTGAGAAAATGGGCTCCTCTTCATGATGGAAGGATCAAGAAGGTATTGATATCTATATTTAATTTGCCATAAAAGTGAACAAACCATTAAAGGTAGAATCCCACTTTTACTGACAAAAAGTATTTTGTGGCTCTCAAATCTTGAGACTATACGTAATTCCAATGTCATATTAAAATATTCTATTAAAACTAAAAAGTATTAGATGTGTAATAAGTGTGAATTATCTCATTTAATCAAGAGAACAACACTTAATGGTAGTTATAGTTTTTTGTTTGTTTGTTTTTCCATTTTACAGAGAAAGGAAATTAGATTGAGAAATATTAGCCTTGCTGCTTAGGTTACAGACAGTTAATGGTGGAGACAAGTTTTAAAATCAGATTCTGACTCCAAAATCTGATTTCTTAACTGCTCTCTCTTTGTTGCCCAGTATAGTAGTCACTAGCCACATGTGGCTGTCACAACTTAAAATGGCTAGTCTGAATTGAGGTACGCTCTATGTATAAGATGTACACTTTTTTATGAAGACTTAATACAGAAAAGAATTATAAAATAGCTGATATTTTGATATGCCTTTTTGTGTGAATTGAATCAAATAAAACATTATTAAATTAATTTCACTTGCTTATTTTTACTGTTTTCATGTGGCTTTTAGGAAACGTAAAGTTACATATGTGACTCACATCTGTGGCTCACATTATATTGCAGTTGGTCAGTTTTACTCTATACACTGATGCTTTTCAGTTTCTCATAGTTATTTCTTTAATTGCATGGTTAGAGACCATACATGATTTCAAAGCATAATATTTAAATCTCTTTATAATCTGCACTTTCCCACAATAATAATAGCAACCTTAAAATCCAAACATCATAATAATATAGTGTTATGTTATATTACTGAAGAGAACAGTTACAAATTGAGTATACATTTCTTCATGTTATTGTAACATTTACAACTACCAAATAGCTTGATGTGTTAAAAGAGTTAATTTTAAAATATGTATTGTATCTATTTCCTTTGTCTATATTATTTATCTTTAATTATTTGACGGTAGGTCCCATGAAAGGTTAGAATATTTCAGTTTGCCTTTATCCCTTATTTGTGTGGAAACCCAAGCCAGACGTTTCTGACAACCAAAGATGCCTGCCTACTAGTTTTCACTATTGTTCTTTTTCTTTCCCTGGTTGACCCATTCTCCCTGCTCTGATTGTCTCAGTTGAGGAATTATTGCCTGGGGAATTCACCTGTCTTGCTGTCACACTTTGCTTATTGCTTTACCGGTCCCTTGGCCAAAACCTCAGGGTGGCTGATCATTTGTACTTCTAGCACTTCATTTTCTAAATTAAGATAGGCAGATGTGTTGTTCCATACAAGAAAGGTTTTCCAGAAATCTCATGTCATTAGTAATTTGGCAATGCCAGTTACTAATTTCATCAATTTCTCATGGGTTTGTACTTGGTCTTTTTATGAGCTGTGCTATTTGGAGCCCTTGAAATCTAGCTGGAGTGTTTGGTTTAAACACCCACCAGGTGAAGAAGGTCTTTGGAGCAATACTTCCCCTTTTTGGAGCAAAATCGCTCGTGCCAGCTTGTCTGTTTGGTTTATAAAGTTCATCACACACAAGGTTAGAGAAACTGATACGGAAAGACCGAAGAAAGATAAATTTAAAAATCAAATGCTTAAAATACTGCCACTTCTGCTGTCTTTTGTGAACGGTTAGGCTGTACCATGCTATGTGTGTGTTTCTTTTGTTAAACTTAAATATTTTGAAAGTGTGCTTGTAATTCAAGAGTAGGTTGAATTCTTGCCCCTAAGGCAAATGATGTTTCCAAATACCTAGTAGCCAAAAAGTCTTCAGGGACATTCCTCTTTCTGACATTTCTTGAACATTAAAACAAAAGAAGTCTATTCTTTTCTTACATTCAACAAGAAGGAATCCAGTCTCTCTCTTGCTAAGACAAAATGGGAAGGTAATTGTTTGAGAAAATAAAGTTTAACACCTGTATGGACCAGGATTTTGCAGTATTTCTTAGCATTAGTAGGATGTGTTCCTTCCTTCACATGCAAATTAGAAAAGGCTTGTGCCAATACCCACTGGGTTCTTTATGAAGCTCATAGACCTTATCGGTTTCCTAACCAGCAATGTACCTGCTCTAAAATATTAGCTTAAAAATTAGAATTTTCCAAATTGCCATACAAGTTTGCTGAACTAGCAGAATACATCCCTGTCATTTATTTTCCTAAGCTGTACTCCTGCTTCATTTAAAATGAAGACATCCCTTTGAACAAAATTAATCATTAATTTTTTTTCCCAAGTAGGCTCTTGAAAAATGTGACATTCTTAAGTAGCTAATATATTCAGAATAAAAATGGGAAATTCTTTGGAAATCTGTTTGCAACCGAGCTTTGCTCTGATTAATAACCCTTGCAAATGTATGCTTATTATACCATAAACATGACCTTTATAAGAACATTAGAAAAATCAAACTATGGATATGCCATGTCAGAGACTTTTTTAAATGTCAGAAAATGTAATGCTTTTAAATTAATGTGATTTTTGTAATACTTAACTGTTGAGGGTATTTTTGAACTTCTTATGAATTTGGGGTTTATGAAAGATTCTTAAAGGGGTTCCATCATTGAAATAGTCAGGATTGGCTGAAATTACTTGCTAAAGAATGTAAAACTCCTCAGAAAGATAAAAAACAGTGAACTATTTTTAAGTTTAGTGAGGTTAAGCTTGCCAAACATACAAGCTATTTATTACCTAAGTTTCTTTTAGTCCCTGACCAGAAGAGGGGACTGAGCAGTTAGAGAAGTTTTTAACTTGAAGAGAGATGCTTCCTAAACACAGTGCTTTGGGGGGTATGTGTATAAAAGGGGAAGGGGATGGAACAGAACACGTCTGGTTTTTGTTGGAGTTGATACTGATGTCTGGCCGTGGATATGTAACTGGTTCAGTAGGGGAGGTTTAGGTCTAAGTCGGGGCATACACCTCACACAGTGTTAGATTTCTATTACTGTGTAATAAATTTACCAGGAATTCGGAGGCTTAAAATAATACTCATTTATTAGTTCACAGTTTTGTTGGTAAGAAGTCCAGCACTGGTGTGGTTGTGTCCTCTGCTCAGAGCGTCATAAGGCCAAAATCAAGATGTTGGTTGGACTCATCTGGAGACTTTGGGGGGAAATAAAACAAGCCTGTTTCTAAGCTCATTCTTGTTGGCAATGTTCAGTTCCTATGGTTGTAGGACTGAAGTCCGTTTCCTTGCTCCTGTGAGCCTGCTCCTGTTGTGTGTTCCTCAACCACGTGGCCTCTGTCGGCAAGCTGGCAACAGCACATTGAATCCTTTTGGTGTTTCTTTCTGTGGCCAGCTGGAGAATGTTCTTTGCTTTTAAAGGGCACATGTGATTAGCTCAAGCCCACTCCAATAATCTCCCAACTCGGAGGTCATGTCATGTAGATTAACATAATCGCAGGAGTAATCCCCACCAAATCCACAATCCTGGGGTTACGCACAGTGTGTCCCGCAGGAAGCAGGAAATCTGAGGGGCCGTCTTAGTATTCTGCTCAACACACGTGGACACACATACCCTTGCCTGGACCTTGGGCTTATCAATTCCATTCTCTGGCCTCAGGGTTTTTAGTGTATGGTCCCTGGACCAATAGCATCAGCATTTTCTGTCAATGAGTAAAACATGCAAATCAGCAGGACTTACTCAAGACTCAGTCAGAAACTCTAAGTAGAGGTTGGCCTCAGGAGTCTGTATTTTAACAAATCCTCCAGGTCCTTCTGATGCTCACAAAGTTTGAGAACCAACACTTTCCACAAGGGTCAGCAGATGTAGAGCTGGTGCCAGAGAACTAAATCTGGTTTAATGACTGTTTTAGTAAATAAAATTTTATTGGCACATAGTCATGTCTATTGGTTTAAATATTGTCTGTGGCTGCCTTCACACTACGATGGTGGAATTATAGTACAGACCATATGGTTCACAAAGCCTAAAATATTTATTATTTGGCCATTTCAAAAATACAAAAAGGTTGCCTGTTCCTGCTCAGGGGATCGATGACTTGATTGTTTAAGTCCCATCCTATTCTAACTTGTCCTGATTTTTTTGTCTTCCCATATGAACCCTAAAAAACTGCGGATGAGATGTAGAAGCTCATTTTTAAAAAAAGTTTTAACCCTTGACAGTCATTCCACTTAGAGGACCTGAAAGTGTGCCATTTCCTCCAGACATGGTTGCAACTAAAATAACTTTTCTTATTCTTCCTCTGCACTTTCAGTCCTTTGCCTGCTTTTTCTGTCTTAACTGAAAATGGAGAACATCTGTTCACCATCCTTCCTATATTACTTTTCGAATACTCGGACGCTATTAAGTCACACTGAGTCTCTTACCTGCAGGCAAACCTTGCCAATAACTTTAGCTTTTCCCCATTTCTTTTCTTTCCCTATGTGCCTACCCTTGAATCATGCCCTTTTCTCTGCTTTGAATATTTACTAGGATGTACACCTCTTTCATAAGCAATTAGACAATGAACATACTTAACCTATCTTTCTGGCACCATTAAAATAAAACAGAACAACAAACAAATGAACCTTCCAAGAGTCCAGATTTTAGCTTTTTATTTTGTGAAGACTTCTATGTAATTGTGTTTCTTCTGACCTTACCTTTGTTTGAAGTTCACTAAATGTGGCCTACATGCCTTACTTTACACCCCTTTCTCTCCGAAATCAGTTTAACGATCATGCCTAAAAGGGTCAATTCTTATGTTCTGAGGCTGGACTCACTGGTGTCAAACATGTAGTGTACTAGATGCCTTTCACTGGCATCTGTTATTTTTAGTAGGTCAACCAATTGGTTCAACATACTGTAGGTGCCCAATTCCAATTGACAAGATTTTATCCCCCCATTTCTGTCCATCCTGTGACTCAGTCAATGAAATCTCTGTTTTCCCTTTCTTTCATTCATATTGAGTTTGATCTTTAGTCTTGGTATTTTCTGATGCGTGGCGCTAAAAATATACACGATTGTTTTTTGTGTGATTGTTTTGTTTCGACTTTTTGTACTTCTTTTATCATTCTTTGTCTGGATTTTTCCAGAACACGTGTTTTTTGTATGGGTTGCAAATATATGCAGGGCTGTTGTTCTGTTCCTTTTGGTTTCTCTTCCACCACTTTATCTGTGATGTACATTTGTGCTTTTGGTATTATGGATGTCTTTGAGGGATAGCCAGTTTTCCTAAGCTTGCCTCTTGAGGTATGCCCTGCCATTTCCTTTAGCAGATTAAAGCCTGCTCATTTGAAATATCTCATTACTGAAATAATCACTTTTAATTTACCAATTGTACAGCCTTTACTTTTCCAGAAACATAATGAATAATATAATTTGCTCCATGCCAATCAAATTTGCATCCCATGTGCCAGAAATGTAGGGTTTTATTCATGAACTATATTCACATAAGCTCTCTGAACATAGGATTTTTTAAAAATAAAAATAAACATGTTTTGAGGAATATTTACTTTACCATGTTCTTATATTATCAGGGAAGGACTTCAGATATTTTGTAACTGTATAATACTCTGAAATGTGGTGAAAGAGTCTGAGTTCTTTGCAAACAGTTTCACTGTGCTCATATCTATAGGTGGAATTCAGTTGAGATCATGTGCTCATATCTATAGGTGGAATCAGTTGAGATCCTACCCAGACTAGCTAAATGAAAATGTAGCCAAGGATAAATGAAAATGGAGGACAAAATTAAAAATGAAAATACAGACTCTCCAAAACATCTACGTGGCTTTGTGGCAGTAGCCATTAAATAAAGGCTGAGCATACAACATGGCTGTCTGTGGCAAAAAGAAATAGAAGATTGTGAGCTTGTGTATAAGAATAGAAAAGAAAGGAATTGTGTAGCAGTCATGATTTGGCTAGAGGTATTTGACAAAAAGAGCCAACTAAAATTTTGGCTAGACTAATCGAATTCTTCAGCTACAAGCAGGACTGCCATAAACAATTATTATCAAGATTTCCCCAGTGTCAATATGCCATCTAAAACTGTCTGTCTGGAATAGTTGGTAAAAATGTAGCAAATGGACAAAAAAAGCTACTCATAAAATTAAGTGGCCTTGATTCCAGTCCATGTGAATACCGGAACATGTAGCATTTTGTTAAAAAAGAAAAAAAAGTGCCAGTCATATCACACTGTTAATTAAACATCACACATGGCTGTTTACTGAAAAAAGGTGGGCTTCTAACTATATGAAAATATGGAGCAAAGACCAAAGTAAGGCCAACCGATGTCCAGTGAGAGGCTGGTTTGCTTTTGTTAGTAAATGTTAATATTAACACATTTTCCTTGTTTTTACTTGATGGTTGAGAGAAATATTTTATTAAACAAGAGAAAACTATTATTCCAAAAGAGTTGCTGAAGAGAATAGGGATGGAAAAAAGAATGTGCTCATTCTCTTGCTATTGCTTTCATTTTATCTTTATTTAAAGGGCTCGGGATCATATTTACTTTTATTAAAACTTACCCAGTGCATTCATGACAGTGGGCAACCAATAAATATATGATGAATGTTTGTGAGAGAGAATGAATGTGCCAAGAAGTAAACCTGAGAGGACAGAGAAGTGAGGGACAGTAAGCGAGAAGAGGTGACTGAGCAGGGAAGTAATTGAAAACAAAGCTAAGAAGGGATGACTGTGAATCAGTGTACATCTGTTTTTCCACTGACCAAAAATAATAGTGAACCTATGTCCATGCTTGATTCTGAGCCGGCTATTTTAGACACAGCTGGTCTCTGTCTCATGCAGTACTTGGTCAGATAATGCCATGCACTTAATTACTTTCTAATTTAAAAGATGGAAATACTTCTCTGGGTTACCATGAGATCTTCAAAGAGTGGGTGTTTCCATATAGGACATCTTTTTGGGTAGTTTCCATGTTGTTTACAGATCGTTTCAGTAACAGCTCTGTCTAGGTCAAATGGGTCATGTGTATATCTGATTTGAATATGATCATTCCCCAGGTTGCTTTTCTTAACACCTCCTCTCCCTCCCTCCATAATCCCTCCCTTCCTTCCTTCTTCCCTTCTTTTTTATTTCTCTGTCTCTTTTTAATATTATTTCCTATTCCTACCACCACAATGCTCATACATTGAAAACAGGCATCACTGAATATTTCATGTTCTTAGTAGGAATGAACCAAATAGTGTTAATGAAATTAAATGTAGTTTGCCATTTCCATTTACTCACTTTGGATTAGTTTTCAGAGAAACAGTGTCTTATTTATCCATTCATTTATTCATTCACTCAAGTACACTTAACTGTCCATAAATTTCAGAGCACTTCATTAGGCATCATGAGAAAAAAATTAAGGTACATTCCCCTTCAAGAAATTAAGGTAACACTCCATTTCAAAAACTTTTTACACCATAGCCAAATAACTCTACTAGTAAATAAAAAGTAAGATACAACATAATGATTAATGATTTCAACAATAACTTCAATGAAATCAAATTTCATAAAATATGGTATATCAATTTATTTCCTATCATTTAAATAAAATAATAATGAAAACAACCGTAAGAAGAGTTATTATAATTTAGTGTTTACTTTGTTAAATATTTCTCTATGTAATCCGTAAGTCCTGTGATTTAGATGTTATTTTCCTTAATATATAGGAAAAGAAACTACAGAGTTGTTAAGTTCCTTCAGACATGAAAATGTTGGAATTTGGATTCAGATTTCTGATGACAAAGTCTGTTCTCATAACTACTTAAAATATTATGTGGAATTTTGCAAAAGAGAAAATTGATTTTGGTGCTAAATGGACAGAGGGAAGGAGAAGTGGCATTTCAGAGAAACCTTGAAGGGCAGGGAGGAGTTAAACAAATGACACAAATGTGAAAAAAATTAAACAAGTATTTTCCTTATCTTAGTTATATGATGAAGCCACTCACTGGTATGAATAGGCAAGAAAAGGTCATAATGACATTGATAACATGGGAGACAGATAGTTAGCTCTTGGAAGGCATAATGACTTTTGAAAATGATATGCAGGACAGATTAGAATCATTCAGGAAAATGCAGGGCCAATTTCAGAAGAGATGCTTCTTGCAGAATTTCTCTCCTCTCTCAGCAGGCATCCCTGCTCAAAGCAATTTGACTCATTCTGTTTTGTTCTTCCTTTGGGATTAATGTCCTTTCAAAAGCACAAAATAATCTTTACAATTTAAGGCAAACAGGCCCATGAATTTAAAAGGACTAACTCCAATTCTCCCTGTCTGTGATCAGAACCTCTTCTCCATTTTCTTTATCGGGTTGGTAGTTCTTTTGTTTTCCACAGACCTTTCTGGTTTTACATTGATCAGGTGAGTGCACAGGCTTCCACTGTCTGAGACAGATCAATGAGGAAGAATAGCTATAAGGAAGCTGTATATTCTCAAGGTGTTCCATCACATCTGAGTCAGGAAGGGGTCTCACAAAACATATTCACTATGTCTGCAGTCATTGTTGCAGAATGCCAAGGAGTGGGGTCTTCCACTAACTGAGGAGCAAGTGCAAATCTCCAGTTGTCCTCATAACCTCGGCAAGCTTTGACAGAATAGTCAAATGTCCTTCTTAGTCCTTTCACCAGATTCTAACCCAGAGAAGGCTAAACACTTTGCCAAATAGCTTGGCATAAGGAACCCTGAGGGTGATTCCACTGTCCATCTTCTCATGCTGACAAAGCATTTCCATGTGTCTTCTAACCTGATGGATAAGAGCAGAGTTTAGGATGCCATAATGTCATCATGTTTAGGTCATTTTGAGTATCATGTTGAGGGTAGCAAACTTTGATTAATTGGATTAGATACTGGTATGTTGTGTTCAAAGGATTCTGAGGTCATCTAGATTTGTGATCGACTGGTAACTATGCCCTGAATACTAGAAAGGAAAGCAGGATCATGGATTTGTTTCCTTGGTTTATGGAGACAATGGATAGAATATGATTTTTACCAGAGCAGAAATATTGAAATCAATCTATTAGTGGTTGCCTTCCTACTTTGAATTAGTTGCTACATAAGTACTTAATTTTATAAAGCCTCAGTTTCACTACTATAAAAGTTAAATTATGAAGAGTTAACAGATTGTGAAAATTAAAATCCTATGTATATATAAAGTGCTCAAAAATTGAGAGTGGTTATTATTATTATTTTAATGTTTATTATTATTATTTGAAATTGAATAATTCAGCACATGTAGTCTACCACACACCAGCAGAGTACAATTTAATTACTGGAATATTTTATCCTAATGGCTAAATTAAATATTTCTCTTCAAAATTTATTTAGGCCTGTGCTCTCTGGGTACTCAAATTCTAATTCTTCTAAGAAGAAGATGCGCTTCTAGTAAATTTGTAGTCAAAGAAAAATCAGAGACAATTTCTGCGATGCCCTACATTATCCAGTTAGCTCTGACTCAGTCTGAGTTGAGTCAAATGAATGGATCACTTCAGGATGTGTATCTACCTCATGGCAAGTGAAGAGCTATATAATTTAGGCTGGGATTCACAGAAGGGTGAGAAGGTGATTATGGCAAGCAGAAAAATATCTGTGTTCTCTTGTTTACCTTGGACTGTGGTCTTGGACTTTTGGCAAGTGCCTGTTATTCTCTGAGCTCAGAGCCACTCCAGAAAGTTCTCTCAGACGGACTCTTTATAGTCTGTCATCTCTACCAACATGGATCCCAGCAGTAATAGCTCCCAGGGATTATTTGCTTCCTGTTCATTTTAGTTCCACTTTAATCCTCGTTTTTAACTGCAGCATTTTATGATGTCTTTTATTTTATCACAATATAGATGTCTCTTTTCATTATGTGTTATGTTTTGGTGATGGCTCCATAACCTTGGTATGATGACTTTCTCCTCCCTGAGGCTATTAGCAATTTCTGTTTTTTGTTTTGTTTTGTTTTGTTTTTCCTGGATTTGTAAATCTTGTATCTGCTCCTTCCTAGCTATTTGAATGTGAAAACTTAGGTCCTTCACTCAGAGGCAATCTCTCTTTCCATCAATACCTCTTTGCCATTGGTGGGAATCACAACTTGGTAGGTATTTGAGAGGAAGAAGGGTGTAATATAATCAAAGAATATGGGCTTTGGAATCAGACCTCTCTGGTTTTTTAATTCTTCTCGGCTCTACCACTTAACAAAGTGGCTTCTCTTGAGTAAATGGATCTCACTCAGCCTCTGTTTTTTTTACCTGTATAATGAGAACAAGGATATCTTCATTGTTTACATAAATAACATATATAAAATGCCATCTAGCACAGAACTTAGAATGTAATAAGTGCTCAAAATGACAGGATTTCTTATAAAAATAAAATATGGCCATGTGTATCTTCTCACTTGCAATCACTTTTAGACATTTTATTTCTCTTCCATTTTAAAGCCACTCATTTTCAGGACACCGTAATTATTACAGTTCCATTAGTAACTGATTTTACATCTTTTCCAAGGACCAAATGTTTTAGAATTAAAAGAAAATATAAAGTTAGGTTTGTTTTAAGCAAAACCGGCCAGAAGAAACAATCACATTGAGGCCGAGACTAAACAGAGCACATGTCAGCTCCACAGGGAATGTTCTTGAGGAAACTGAAATCAGAATTTCTTTTTACTATTTGTAAGAATGTCCACCAAAGCAGTGGAAACCAGAACTCACAGTTCCTACACCTTAGAAGCTAATGGATGCTATTATCACTGGGATAGTGTAGGGGCCAAGTGTAGGACCTTTAAGATAGCAAAAATTGATTGTCTCTCTTTTGAATATATCTTCTTTTAATCTGGTGATGGTGATAGTCTCTTCCATGGTTATTTCTCAGTGTCACCCAGGGCTAACTCCAGCTGCATTTCCTAGAAATTCTGTGTCATGACTATTATGAAAGAAAATTCAATGGAAATGTGGGGGAAAAATAACAGTGAAACATTGATGAAAACATTCACAATCAAGTGAATGCTTGAGCAAGTATTAATCCTAAATTCAATAGAACTAATTACGATGGATGTTAAGTTTAACTTCTACTTTGTTCTTCCAGACTGTGTAGATGAAGTGAAAAGGAAAACTAAACCAATAACAGGTTAATTCAAACAGAAAAATGGTATCTTTGGATGAATGCATCTGCTTAGTTCATTCAGGTTGCTTTACTGGAATACCACAGATTGGGTGGCTCATAATTAACAGACATTTATTTCTCACAGTTCTGGAGGTTAGTAGGTCCAAGATCAAAGTACAGGCGATCCTGTCTGGTAAGGCCTACTTTCTGGTTCACAGACTTCTGCCACACACGTAGAAGGGGTGCGACTCTTTCTGGGCCTCTTCAATAAAGGCACTAATCCCATTCTAGAGGGCTTCACCCTTGTGACCTAAACACTGTCCAAAGACCCCACCTCCAAATACCATCACACTGGGGACTGGGTTTCAACATATTAATTTGGGGGAAGCACAGACGTTCAGTCTATTGCATTATGGTATCTGGTAGATTCATTATATGTATAATATGCAATATCCTGGATTATAAGCACCAGTGGAGCGAGAAACTAAAATCGCTTCTTAAATATTCCAGTGCCTTACAGATGAGTCCCTCTCAGTATACATTCATTTCATTGTCTTTGGCAAAGTTTAATTGAAATCAGCTTTTTGTTTATAGAAGCTGTTGTTCTGTATTATACATCATCAAAGAAATGGCAATATCTGAATAAAATGTAGCTATAACGGCTTCGACTCTGGAAACGGAATGTTTGGTGTCAAGTTTTGGCTTTACACCTTACTAACGGTGTGACCTTGAGCAATTGTCTTTGACCTCATCATTATTCCCCTCCCCCCTTTTTTTTAATTCAAAAGACTATGAATGGACAAAGGAGCTGTATACTACATAGAGTTCTCTGCACAGTTCTGCCTGTGCAGGAGCTGAAACGTAATTGCTCTTTGGCTGATGGAGGAAGGGGGAGTTGTTTAAAAGACAGAATAAATTCACACCTAAAAATGAAACCCATGGTTAAGAAGCTTATGTTGAGAAAAAATGCTAATAAAATTATATTACAAACAGATTAGAGCGTTTTGTGTTTGGACTATGTATTTATTTATTGTTTTTAAAGAAAAAAAATAAAAAATGGAAACTTATTTGAACTAATTATTGGACAAAATTGGACTAAAAAATCTTTGATCAAACGTTCCTTGTCTTTTAGCAATATACACCAATAAACTCTGACAGTTTAGGGCCCCTGGGTGGCTCAGTTGGTTAAGCATCTGCATTCAGCTCATGTCATGATCCTGGGGTCCTGGGATTGAACCCCACATGAACCTGCTTCTCCCTCTGCCTCTACCTCTCTCTCTGTCTCTCATGAACAAATTACTAAAATCTTAAAAAAAAAAAAAATCCTCTGATAATTTAGTCCCCATTTCTGTTCTGTCCTTCCAGAAAGTTGCTGGTTTGTTTGCCTTTGGGTAGGCGTATTCTCCCCCTCTTGTCTTGCTCTTTCCAGTCCTTCTGGGTCTTTCTCACTGGGCCAAGGATCAGATTGTCAAGGCCCAGGGTTAGGCCCAGGCCTCTTGTATGCTTTCCCAGGGAAATCTTTCTCATGTCCAGATTTCCTATCTGATGACTCTCCAGGGTCAGAGTGGAATCTGCCCAGAACTGGCCTCTAAGTAGTGGACCCTCTTATCCAATGGCTACCTTTCCACTTATTCTTCAGGCTCCCTAGGTCAAAAACTTAGCTTGTCTACTCTTAGAATTGCTCTTCTTGTCAACTAATAGCTTCACCATTTACATGATAAAAATACTACTTAAGATAAATGAAGGTAGTGTGTAGTTCTTATTTAACTCATTTTATTTTATTATTTTTTAAAGATTTTACTTATTTATTTGAGATAGAGAGAGAGGGAGAGAGCAGGAGAGGGGCCAGGAGGGAGAGGGAACAGCAAGTTCCCTCCTAAGCAGGGAGCCCGCTGGAGACCTCCATCCACCCAGGACTCTGGGATCATGACCTGAGCCAAAGGCAGCCACTTAACCAATTGAGCCACCCAGGCACCCCCTTATTTAACTCATTTTAATGGTATTGGGAGAACTGCACTCAACCAATTAAGCTCAGGAGATGTTTTATTAATACCTTGGATCACATTTAGTACCTACACAGATTGACAAGCGCTTGGAGATGAAGCAAAAAATGTAACACAATTATATCATGAGGAAAAAACAAAACAAAACCATGAGGGAAGATACTTATCAGGCTCTGGAAAAACTTCATGCCCAGCTCGACTGGCATAGCAAAGTTCACGCACGGAAGTCCCAGGTGAAAGGCACAGATCATGAAAAACGATGCCAAGTAACAAGACTTCAGCCTTGTTTTGTTTTGTTTTGTTTTTTCTCTTTAGAGTGAGATGACTAAAGCCTAGATATTATGAGCAAAATTACCCCGAGAGACAGATGTAGTTAGGCAGGTTTAACTGCCTGCATTAGCTGGATTTAAACACTTGACTATGATTGCGGCTGCATTGTGACACACTTTCATGAAATAGAAGCTTAGTGATAGCACTCTCAAAGAGTATCAGATATTAATAAACATTCATTTGCCCTAGGACTGGCCCTTTTTGCATCCTTGCTTTGAAAAGGTGGCATTGTTTTTATCCAAAGCACTCATTATGCATTAATACTGATTTCAGCATTAAACATTTTTTAAATTAGGTTTCCCATTGAGTGTTATCATCATTGATCACACGTGAAGATTCATATTGTCCACTGTCTTCTCCAGGAGTGGATGAGTAATCCTTTTTCATATGAATCCAGCAGTGTCTGCCTCTGCCAATGGCCACATTTGGCTCTTGGAAAGCTCTCCTCAGACCCAGAAGGAGAAGAAACCAGGAGAAAGCAAGACGTCCTCTCTTACCAGCAGTGCATTCTGAAACACACTGTATCAGGCACCTTATCTGTAAATTACTCATCACTCAAACATGTTGGCTTTGCATTGGAGCTGTAATGCCAGTAGAGCTGTCTGTGATGATAGAAGTGCTAACTGCTGCATACAGTGTGGTAGCCTCTAGCCACATATGGCTGGTGAGCACTTAAATGTGGCTAGTATGGCTGAGAAACGGAATTTGTAATTTTACTAATTTTTAATTTAAAATAGCCACACATGGCTAATGACTATATTGGACAGCTTGGTACTAGAACATTTTTATTACTACTTATAATTTATTTTATGGAATTAAATCTTGGGTAATTCCTCTTGAGGAAAATTTTACATTTTAACATTTTATATCATTGGTACTGAGTTGAGAGGAATTTTTCAAGCAAAATCCTTTTTTTTTTTTAAGATTTTATTTATTTATTTGACAGAGAGATCACAAGTAGGCAGAGAGGCAGGCAGAGAGAGAGGGGGAACCAGGCTCCCCGCTGAGCAGAGAGCCCGATGCAGGGCTCAATCCCAGGACTGTGAGACCATGACCTGAGCTGGAAGCAGAGACTTAACCCACTGAGCCACCCAGGTGCCCCTCAAGCAAGATCTTTTGACTTCTTGTGAGGAGGTACTTATCCTGAGTTACATACCCTTTGACAGAGGGGCTGAAGTACAGAGTTAAAAGTCTAAAACCCCTTACTCTGGCAGTACTAACAGAATCTTCTCCAGTGTTTCCCAGACACCAGAAATTGTCATGACAGTTAGCTAAATAAATGAGAGATTCTACTTTTCATCTAGTGAAGACTTGACTCAGGATATTGGCAACTAGATAATAGCCTTTTTTTTTTTTTTTTTTTTTTTTTAATTTTGGTCATGGCATTCACTGACAGTGACAGAGAAAACAATGTTAGCTAGCCCTTCTTAGGTTCCTTCCAAAATGAGTTTTGAGATGATTTACTGAGATGCTAAAATACCACAACTTGAAATGAAAAAATACGGAATCTGGATAGGGGAAAACACGGCTGGTTCACATGTGTTTTCTTTCATGTTTTAAGATGGAGTCCTGACCATTGACTTGGGTAATGTTTCTGAATCGGTGTTTCCAGAGTGATACTCCAGTTGCCTTGACTCACATCCTATTCTCACCTCATCCCTCTTGTGGTTAGAACAGGATGTGAGACAGCAGCCACCATCCTGTGGGGCTTAGTGCTGCCACCTGCCTTGGGCATCAGACGTTGCTTTAACATTTGAATTGACCTGCCAAGGGCAAGTCACATAAGGCCAATGAGGACTTTGATCCTGAGAGAGGAAGTGCTGGGTCAGCTTTCCAAAACCTGATAGGTAAATTAACAATCTAAAACAGGGAGGAGATGAAAGTAATAGAAGAAATATTGTGACCAAGTCACACTAAATTCAGATTTTACTTCAAAATAGTTCTAGTTTTATCATTCAGTTGGGAACAATATTTAAACAAAGATCAGAACTGAATGGGAGTTTGGATCACTGAGTTTAAGGAGACACGGTAAACGTAAGTTTTCTAGCCAGAAAGTAGAAAAATCATCACAGCATTGAAGTACCCAACCAACAACCTTGAGCATTTGAGAGGCAGTCACACAAGCGAATGCAACAAACGTGTTTATTTTCCTGACTTGGCAAGTAGATGTTAAAGAATGCAAACTTGAGGGCTTTTGAAACATGTTTGATACGATATGCGTGTCTTTCTGGATTCTCCCTCAAGTATAGGGCAGTGCCAGGATGTTCCCATGGTAAATAAATATCTGCGATAAATACTGAATATTCGTTTATTATAGCCTTTACAAGGAATGGGTTTATTGGTTTTTTTGTTTTGTTTTGTTTTGTGTGTTTTTTTTGGAATAGTAATAAAAATTTCAAGATTTCTCATTTTAATGCCTTATGTCTGGCTGCAAAGGAGCTGCTTGCCTTATATGGCAAAACTGACTTTGTAGAGGATTCCTTTTACTGTTACTTTGTTGATTTTTGTGGTTGTTTTAATTTGAAAGCTGTTTGCATCCGTGCTTTGAAAATGTTTAAGGTCACTGGGATTCACAACAGATGCCACTTCTTACCTGTGCGATTTTAGGTAAGATATTTTGCCTCCTAGAATTTTGGCTTTTAAATTTGTAAGGTGAGTATTACAGTAGATACATTCAGAATTGTGCGTTTTATTATGTTTTTATTTTATATTTTTAAGTTTCTATTTAAATTACAGTTTGTTAGATACAGTGTAGTATTAGTTTCAGGTATATGGTATAGTGATCAACACTTCCATATCACAGGTGCCCTCCTTAATCCCCTTCACCCCCTTCACCTATTTCACCCCCCCGCCCCCCACAAACCTCCCTCCCCTCCGGTAACCATCAGTTTGTTGTGCATTTTAAAAGAATTAAGGGATAGGAGACCTGGTCCATGCAATTACTCAGTAGATTTATAATATTCAGCGGTATTCTCTACACTTACTCCTACCCATCCTTGCTGGCCGATTTCCCTCACTACAGCACTCTATGGCCAGTGCTTTGTGTCAACAAGTTTTACTTTTATGCATCCAATCCATCATTTGTTTTCTACTCCATGTTAGTGGTATCAGATCTAAATTTTTTATGTCTACTATCACACAGACCCTGGAATTAGTAGTGTACCTTTCCTTCCCACAATGCACATGACAAATTCTAACTGAAATCGTTGGAAATGGATGTGAATAGTGTTTCATGTGTATCAAAGTAATTGCTTCACAAGTCACTACTTAGAACTTGATACGACTTAAAATGCTTTTGGGGGTGCCTGGGTTGCTGAGTGGGTTAAAGCCTCTGCCTTCGGCTCAGGTCGTGATCCCCTAACCCTGGGATCGAGTCCCACATCGGGCTCTCTGCTAAGCCGAAAGCCTGCTTCTCTTCCTCTCTGCCTGTCTGTGATCTCTGTCGGTCCAATAAATAAATAAAATCTTTTTAAAAAATGCTCTTGATGTTTTCCTGTTAGATATGAATATTCTGAGTGGTTTATTAGCTTAATCATAGCTCAATATTGAAACATATTATGCTTGTATAAAAGTATATATATGTATAATTATATATTTAATATATAAATTAATATGTGTATATTTAAATAAAAATGTACAGTTAAAGTTATATATATACATATATATATGTGTATATATGTGTGCGTGTGTGCATGTGTGTGTGTAAAACTGATGGTTAAGGAAAAAGATACCATAGAAATTATTTATCTGATCAGGAACTTGAGGATTTATGCTGATTTTTATAAATGGAGACTTAAAAATATTTTATGTATATATAATGTATTATAATAATTATGTATGTTCTATATAATTATATGCATATTTTTACATGTATATGTAATTATATTTGGTATATATATATATGATTCCCAGTTCTAAAGCATACATGGTTTTGAATATTTAACAGCTGCAACCTTTGATTATTTTGAACTTCAGTTTTGTCATTTGGAGAAATGAAAGATTAAGTAGTAGGTTAAGCTGTCAGGCTGTCAGACAGGACATCTGTGACTATTTGATAAACCCTGAATGCATGAATGGATTAAGTGCAGAAGTTCAAGGTTAAAAGTGTTATATTACAGAGAGAACACTGTCTCACTCTGAAGGAGTATTTCAAAATATTGATTTAAAAAGTATCTTCTTTGTGAAGATCCTCTTTCAGCAGGGTCAAAATAAACAAACTGAATGATATGAATTTGCTTTAAAAATTGTCTTGATTGACTGCTTTCAGAGAGCCCCAATTTGTGTCTGGAGGAATTTGAGCAGCTCCTCTGCAATTCACTAGGTTCCTTAAAAAATACATGCCTCACTTAGTGGACCCAGTGGGCTAAGTACTATACATACAATATCTAAAACGATAGGCTTTGAGTAGCAACTGCTGGCTTAGAATATTCTTTTTTCTGTATGAATTATTAAGATGAACATTTCCAAATTTTATATTTTAATTTGATTTTCAGAAATGCAAACTTTTGAAGTGAATGTTTCATACTCTGTCATATAATCTTTATTAACAAATATTCCATTAACAAATGGGTTACTCTTGTGGTTTTTTTTTTCAAATTCATGTTTGTACTTTTGTGAGTATAGAGCTGTCTTGTGAACAGACCAAAGTAATATTTAATGTTTGCTCGATAGTTCAATTCTAAGTTCTAAATATAAACTAGCAGAATAAACATTAAAAAGGGAAATTTTTATGAACTTTAATGATTATCTTATTTACTTTATTTACCTAAATTATTCAGTACCTTAGTGTCTAACATACTATACTCAATGAATGTTTTTATTTGCTGACTTTCATGGCATATTAGAAATTTGGTATACAGAGCGATATTAACTGCTCTGAAATCAGAATAATTTGTTTGATTTGTTAAACCTGTATCTGTTAAAATTTCATAGGGTATGAAAGAGGTGGTATTAGACATAGGTAGGCAGGGTTTCAAACATAAAAGGTATGAACTTAACATTTTTTTCAGCCTCACCTCCTCAAGGCTTCAAAATGCTTTCCGCAAATTAAGAATACTAATACTTCCAGAAGTGTGATATTCCAATGAATGTAGGAACACTGTTGGTAAATAATAACAACGAAGCTACTCTTTTTAACAGATAATAATGCCTACCAATTTATTACCACTTTGATATTCATTATCATTAAGGTCAGTTTATAATAAAGAAAATAATAATAAACATATATTTGTATCCTAAATGCAGTAGTTTCTATTTTTTAAAAATGAAGAAATGAAATATCTGTTTTCTCAAGAATATTTTAGTCTGCTTTACAAATTAAATGGGTTTTATTTGCTGATTTTGATTTTGCCCTATTTGCAAATAATATTCTTGCTGCTGAGCAGTTTGGTGCAAGGAAGTATTTCAGGACATATCCAAATTTTTTAAAAGGAGAAATGTTAGTCACAGATAATCTTTAAGAGGGAGCTTCAATTTTTTACCTTAATATCAGCTCTGTGGATTTTGTGGCAAATATCTATTTTAGAATAAACATTCGACATTTCACTTAGACTCATGAATAGTTATACCCTGCTGTCCAAGTACTGCAAGTGGACCCAGAGTTTGCTGGAGATCATCTTCTCTGAGGAGTGAAGCATACGGGATTGGGCAGAGGGAAAAGTTGAATTGTGATACAGTCACAACAGAGGCATCAGTCTATCCTAGATCTTATGAGGAGTTCTAGAACAGAAATAGAGCTCCAGAGTCGTCCTGTCTTGAGGTGAAAGGGAGAAGCCTTGAAGCCCCTGTATTAGTCAGTCATTGTACTCTGGAAGAGTTTGACCTATGGTAAGGGGGCACCCTCTGGCCCAAGGCAATGTATGTGTAGGTTCTCAGTTTGAGTCGTCAGCTCCCAGTGCTAACCAGCTCTCGTAGGGGCTGGGGAAGGGGCCTGTCTAAGCACCCTGCAGCATCCACTACACCTGTATTTGCATAGCCAGTAGCCAAAAAGCATGTAGTCACGTGTGCTCTGCTTTCGAATGGCCTTTTTGGCTTATCTCTTCAAACAGGTAAGAAGAGATGGGCTCCAATAGTTTGCCAAGTTTCCCCAAATTTTATGGTTCTTTCTTGATATTTGGTATCCTCTACTAAAGATAACCCAGTGGCAACAATGAGAGAAGGTCTTGACCTATATGTATCAGTGTATATGAAATACATATGTATCTTGGAAGAATGGAGGTGGGAATTAACTTTATCAAGCAGTCAGTCAACTTTGTGCCTCTCATTGTGCTGGATAAAATAAATAACTTTATCAAGCAATCAATCAACTTTGCGCCTCTCATTGTGCTGGATAAAGTAAATAAATACGCTTGAGCTATCTCTTTAACTTTTTTAGTCATTCCGAACCAGAGGGAGACTTATAAATGAAATAATTACAGAATATGTTCCTGCTTAGTTGTATTCTTTGAATCACAAGAACAGAACGTTTCAATGGAAACTACCTTAACAACTGAAGAGTTTTTCCATTTATTTTTTTCTCCATAGTATTATGTTAGCCCTTACTTAATTTCTGATATTTTAGGCTCAAAGAAGGTAATGGATATATGTGAACACCTTCTGTAAAGCATGATGTGTGACACAAATAAAAATAATACAAAATTATTTATTAAAACTCACTATTATTTGTGTTCACGTTAAACCATATCATTGATTTCCACCCAGACATATTTTACTTTGAGTTTTCTACAGACGTACTGACCAAAAATTCATTTTGGTTCTTTAACTTTTAATCAAAAGAAATTATTAGTAATACTGAACTCAAGACAGATCTATCACCAAAGTTTTAGGGATGCTCTCTCTAAGAAAGTTTAGGCACCCACACTCAATATACTAACAGGTTGACAATAAAACACGTGTACGGTGTGCTCTGGTGAATGCAGACTTGTTATTTTTTTGCTTTGATCTATGTTTGTTTTAACATCTGCCCTCTATTTTCTGACTTGTACTACTTTCTATTTTAATTGGTTTGCTGATTCAAACTTGCTGCTGTTGGCCTTGCTGTTGTTAAGGAACATTTTTAAAGGGAAGGGAAAAGAGTGGGGGAAAATACTGGTTTTGTTAATTTGACTCCAGCTGATTTTATACCTGGAAACAGGAGAGTTAATGGTTTTCTTGTATGCTTAATTACATCTTGCACCCATGGCTTCTGTTGTAGGCATTAAGTCACCTTGTTAGCAGATCTACTGATCTAGGAGAGTTAGATTCACCATCGGGGAATCACTTTTAGAATGTTTACCTTGTCTTCAGGTAACTGAACTGATTGAGGGCAGGATGATGGTTGTGTCCAGCTGACCAGAGAGGTGATTGTGAGATTTTTGAAGATTATTCCTATGGGTTTCACTCTACTTTGCTTTGAAAACAAAATGGCAGGCAAGTGAGTGGCACAGACATGAGCTTCTCTTCTCTCTTCTGTCTCTTAGAGTTCTTTTCCATGATAAAGGAAAAATCCCACTGTATTTTGTCTTCCTAATGCTTCTTGGATTTTCACCAGCAGGTTTTTACAGTCTGTTGCTTGCCTCTCAGATTAGAAGAATGCTGGCATATTTTAACGGTTTCCTAGGATTCAAACAGCCTTTAATTAACAGCAAATTGATGTTTTGGAATGTTACCAAAATTTGGGAGACTGAACACTGAGATGGGCTTCTTTCCTTCCAGCTTCTGAGTGCATGAAGTCCTATAATGGGGAGTGAGGGAGAGGAGTGGGGGCGCTTCCTTGCAAACAGCCGGTTGCCTACTAGTATGCAAAGGGTGTCTTTGTTGGCATAATATTCCCACTGCTTGCTCATTGGTGGCCTTCTAAATTCCACCTACTCATGACTGGGAAGGACGTAGGTAGTCATCCGAATGCTCAAAGCTACAGGGGTGCTGAACAGTTCAGGGATTGCTGGGTTTGTAGCTGGGTTTGTAACTGGGTTCACTTGTTTTAATCCTCCAGTTGCCAGGTCAGTAAGGTGTGGCTGCCTGTCTTTGTGGTTAAGTTTCTTTTCCATGCCAAGTTCATGTCATCTTGCTGCCAGAGTTTTGGATGTGGTGGAAAAGAGCAGTTCTGTAAAATAATCGCTTAGACTCTATGGGTGTTCTGAGTAGAAGTTCGTTTTCAAAGAGGGGTGGGAGTGCAACGAAGGAGTTTTCCTTTGGAATCAAGGGATCTTAGTGAAAGATTTGTTGCTGATCCAATCCAGAGCTGTAGGCCAGAAAGAAAGGATAGATTGTGGAGTATGAAATGTTTGAAATATTTACTGTTACTTACACAACTATAGTTATTATCTGAGGAGGGAAAGGGAGCAGCTTCACTAGCTCCCTCTGACTAATGGCAAATCAGCTCATTGGCCACTTCATAGCTGAGGCCACTACAGTCCCTGTCTTGTTTTTTCCAGTGACCCACAAAGCTGGTCTTTTGGGCTCAAAAGACACCTTGATGGTTTTTTGTTTTTAACATGCACAATGTCGCTGATGGCTCCCTTTGCTCTCCTCTCTGCAGGTGGTACATGCCAGAGCCCCGCTCTCCCAGCCCTGGTCCGTCCACCAGCCCCTCCTCTGCAGCCTTCGCTGGATATCAAACCCTTTCTTCCCTTTCCTCTGGACACTGCAGCCGCAGTCAACCTCTTCCCCAATTTTAATGCGGTAAGTCCCCAGGTCACATTTGCATATGGCAGAGTGGTAAGTGCCAGGGGTCCTTTCCTTTGTTGTTGTTGCTATTGTCCTTTTTCTTTTTTTTGAAAGAAAGGATTATCTTAGTTTTTCAAATTAATGCTCATATAAAATGCTTTGTTAGTTCTCAGAGGAGAGTCTGCTGCAGGGTCCTTTCAATACAATAGTTGAGGTCATAGGGTTCCTTTTTTATAGCTGAGCCTTTGGGACTTGTTATGAACAATAAATTCATTTGGCCACAAGGCTGTAACCTTGGTACAGAATAGAAAGGGAAGAGTAGTCCTGATGTGCCAGGGGTGAGTTGGCCACTACCTCTGTTTTGCTGTTATCATTTATTCTGTGGATTGTCAGAAAGCCACAAGGTACCTTGTTGCCTGCTTATGTAAGGTCCCCAGAACTAGGCTCCTTCAAGGGAAAATGAAGAGATTTCATCCAAGTGGGTTGATCTTGAGTTCATGTTTCCCATTTATTGTCTTTCTGGGTAATACTAACAATTCCATTATTTTGTTGGAATATATCTACATTAAAACTTAATGAATTTGTTAAAGAGAACATTAGCATTCAAGTAGGTGTCTAAAGATTTAAATGTGTTTCTTCTATCTGGGTGCTACACTTTAATTTTCAAATTTGTTGCTTCTTTTCTAATTTAATAAAGAGGAACCCAATAATCACAATAGTGATGAATTCCATTCGCAGACTACTTTTTTCCTCCTTAACTTACAGCAACTCTGCATTCTGGTGGTAGGTGGGTTTCTTTTGTTGTTTTTACTTTTTTTGTTTTGTTATGTTTTCCCTTCTTACTCTGCTCAGGTTAAGTCTTACTTAAATTACTTTGTTTTTTGGGCTTTGTTAATGGTCTTCTCAACACAAGTTCAATTACTTACTTGCTTCTGTTTTCACTCTTAGCATGTCTTTGTGAGTTGGCAGATTCCCCATATTCATCATCATCTCCTTTCGTACAAGCAATGAAAGTATTCTTATGATGAAAATAGAAATAAGGGTTGAAAAGGTTAGAAACCCGTGACTATTTTTTCCCTAGTATCATCTGATTCAGATTTCAGCAGTTTGTCATAATGGAGGTCTGAGCTTATCAATGACAGGATGTGTCAACACAACCAAAGAAGATTAAGATGGGAGGTCACTGAATGCCCAGTGATCTAAATAATACAGATTTTCTTGTTGCAACTCCCGTGATGGAGTTTTAAAAATCTTCCCACGTTAGATCTTTCGCTTTCAAGACACAGAAGTGGGTCTTATTTTCTTTAACAGTACTTCATCATGGGGACTCTTTTCATGCCAATGAGATGGTACAGTTATATGCTAGTCCTCGCTAAAGGGCAAGGCAGAATCAGAATGATTACTTTGCTCTTTTAGGGGTGAGCCGTTTTCCATGGGAATCTTATTTTAAAATTGATGGAGTGTAAGTGGAGGAACATCAAAATCACGTTTCCCAAGGAAAGATTTCTAATCCTAGGTGTTTCAGTAAGAGTAGAGGAAAAATTGCTCAGCATCAAATTCTCTGATTTTTAAATGACCATCCTCAAGTCCCATGAGTTCCCTTTCTCTGCTCTTCTGTTAAATGGTTTCCTGGCACAGTCTTGCTTCCCAGACACCCGGAGATGATCCATCAAGGTGTGTTACCTCGCCTCTAAGTTCACATGGCATCCTGTCAGTTTAGGTCTCATGTCAGCTTTAGAGTGGTTGAGGTGAAATTCTTGGAAGGCTGTAAAAAGCTGTGTTTTAAACTGTCAATTTGCCATTTGAGAAATATTAAAAGCAAAATGATTAATTTGATGGACGACGATTGCTTGTCGTAGGAAACAAAGATGAGTGATTTGCTGAGCTATTTGACACTCAGCAAGCCTCTTTATCCTCTTTGCTACTATTTACTCCTCTTTAAAATAAAGGGAGTGGACCTAATAATCTCTTCCTCCTCTGGAGTTTATTTCATTCAAATATTTGAGCTTTTGTGGGCAAAGGCAGCATTGTGTGATGGTCAAGCCGGACCCTGTAACTAGACTGACTGTGTTCAAATCTCAGAGTTGCTGCTTGTCATCAATGTGACTTTGGGTAAGTGATGTGACTCCCATGTATCTCCAAATCTTCATCTGTAAAATGGGACTAATAATTAACCTACTTCTTAGGTATGTGGTAATGCTAATGTGTGTTAAATCATGTAAAACAGCACTCAACCCATAGCAAGCACTGTTTGAGTGCTAGCTGTTATGTTTATTCATGGCCTGTAAACTTCTTTTTTTTTTTTTTAAATGTGGCAATTCATTAAGTAAGAGCAAAAGTTTGACTTCATTCTTTTTCCTCTGTGATGAAATTTGACTTACGTTTGTATTTATTCCATTTAAATGAGACTCTCTGTTGCTACACATATTAAGTTATTTCCTTCCAGTGCTAGTCAATCTGTAGCAACCAAGGATGCAAACAAGCAAACAAGCCACTCCTTGTTTAATATTGAGGGGGAATGGTAGCAAAGCCCCATAATCAGGTGGCTTTGGACTCAGAGTATAGAGCATTTCTCTAAATAACAGCCTGACTTCTTGATTTTGTAGCAGGTATGAATCTCAATCCATGAATCCAGGGTGTCTGAAACATAATTTTTTTATTGCTATAAATTGATTTTTACTCCTCATTCAAAACTCCATTTTATGGTGAAGGGAAATTCAATATAATTCTGTTTCAGGGTGTGCTAAGGTTGTGGAATCAAACAGGCTATCCATCCAGCTCTTGGTGGGTTACTCCCCTGTTCACTAAGTTATTTATCTACGAAGACAGTCATTGATGGTCAGCACCTGGTTAGCATGGCTAGTTAAGCCTCCAGCTCCCAACTTTAGACATACACACTTTGCAAGGCTGTTGGTGGTCCCTTCCGCCTAGATGTGCCAAACTGCTATTATCTCTTTGCCAAGAAAATGATGAACCATCTGCCACCAAACAACTTTCCCACATCTGACCTTGTTGAAGCAAGTTCATGACAATCACAGACTGACTGCCTGTTATATTCCCCCACTGAGGCTTCGTGTATGGCATCATCTGTCTGTTGGGGATAGGGTTGGTCAGAATGGTGAAGGAAAAAAAAATATATATATGAAATAAAATCATGAAAACATAAATGGATATCCCTGATTATTATCCTTCCACAAGAGCATAAGCCACTGGGTTTGGATGTAAGTCAAGTAGAATAATGAAACATCTGTAAAAATATGCATAGTTAGAAGGGAAAGGAAAACAGGTGGCGAATCTGAGCTTGGAAAAGGATATAAAAGAGGACATTCGATAAAACCATTAGGATCCCTTGTTCTTCTCAAAGTCAATTTTTAAAGATTAGCAATAGAAGCTGTTCCCTAAACCTAAGGATGTCGTATCCTGGTTGTTTCAGTAGCTTTCAGACAAGAGAGAGCTTTCCTTGAATTCCTCATGTACCCCCTACCCTGCCCCTCAATCTCTTAAGACATTGGAGTTTCAGTACTCCAGGAGTACTCAGGATCATTCTGATCCCATTCTGCATCAGCATTTCTCGAAAGGAACCAATCCTGGAAATAGGCAGATGGTGTTTAGGAAAGAAATCCTAGAAAGTGGTATGAGTTTGGTCCATTCAATCAATTGCTGTTAATAAGCTCATCACTACGTGGCAGGAATCATGATAGCAAAAATTATATTGTGATGTCTGCCCTGAAATAATTCAATTTATAAAGGAAGCTTGAACAAATAAACATTGGTAAATATGGGTGCTTTTATGAAGAAAGATGTATAGAGTAGAATGGCAGGCTGGGGACAAGAGTAGAAGGTTGTGTGGTTGGCTTAGTGAGGGTTTGGTGAGAAAAACAGAAACTATTCTAGGCATGTAAACAGGAAGGGACTTAATATAAGGATTTAGGTGCTTATAAAGCTTTTGGAGGTGCTATGCAGGCAAACAAAGGTCAGAGAAGGCTATTGTTGGCTCTCAGTTTTCATGCTTGCTTTCATAGAATCAGGAAGTTGCAGAAATACAAGATGCTCAGTAATCCCTGTTTCTTTCATCCAGATCCCATGAAATGCCTCTCTTTCTGGGGTCCATGCCTGAATACTGCTGGCAGAGACCCGTGGGAATGTAACCCTAGGGCTTCCAGTCCTTGTGATGTGAGGGAGAGCATAGGGGAGGGAAGGCAGTGCTGAGTTGCCAACAGACTTGACATGATGGCAGAATGGAAAGGTTATGCATAATCAGAAAACCTGAGCATGTTTGCAACCATGGATAAGAGGCTAAATCCTTTGGAGCCTCAGTATCCTTTTCTATGAAATGAGAATGAATACATTTCTCTTAGGTTTGTGATCAGAAGGAGAGCTGACTTTCAAAATGCTGGAGACTGAAGCTGAGAAGTGACTTGGGTTACTTAGGATGTTGTTTACAATGGGAGCTGATCATCAAAAAATACCTATACTCCTTGACAGTTTTCTCCTTAGGTCTCAGAATTCCCCCCTGTTTTTCATTACTCTAACATATTAAAACTTCCTATCCTCCTTAGTAGTTATGACAATAATGAACCTTCAAAATTTTGTTGAAAATGTACAACTTTGGGAGAATGTGTTCATAGGGACTGACTGTAAGCCTGATCTTATGTCTGACCCCTTCCGTGGCTTTAACCTTCCATTAAAGGTTAAATGAGTAAACTGACCTCATGCACCTGCATATACCAGATTCTCAGTAAACACTGAGGTCTTTCTCCTCCTAGGAGATGCACAAACAAGAATAAAGTCACACAGAGGGCCCAAAGGCAGAAAGATGGGCAAATAAAGGAGAGTAACTCTTTGTCTTCAATTAGCCTGGGCTAATACTCTATATTTTTTTTAAGTTTATTTATTTTTAGTAATCTCTACACCCAACATGGGGTTTGAACTCATGACCCCGAGATTAAGAGTTACATGCTCTTCTGACTAAGGCATCCAGGTGCCCCATATTCTCTAACATTCAAAAAAAGTAAATCAGTGTAGAAATGTTGACTCTGTGTTATTCCTGTGTCTGATATGATTTCACTAGGGGAGAGGCAGCCAAGGGGGCAAGAGGAGTGGGGAAGGCGATGCTAAGAAAGAGAGATCAGATCTTAGCATCTAACTCTACTCTAATTCAACCTGTTTCTCAAAAAACAGCAGCTAGACACTTGAGTGCGGTGTTAGTTTGAGTTCAGGATTGTTATCAGTTGCAGGGAGGGGGACAGGAAGGTAAAATTTATGTGATTTATAGCAGTGTTTCTCATACTGTATGGTGCTTATGAATCCCTGGGGGAATCATATTAAAACTCAAGTTCTGATTTAGTCATTCAGGTTCGGGACCTCAGGTTTTGAACATCTGTGGGTATTGGGAGGGGAATCCAGAGGAATGATTAAGTACACTGGACAATTCTTACACTCCTGGAGCATATTTCTTCATTCATTCAACACAAGTTTATTGAGGACTGACCATGGGCCAGGCCCTTCAGAATCAGCAGTAAATCTAAGAGGCTAAATTTCTGTCATTGTGAAACTTTCTGGTGTTTGTTGGCGTATTAGGGAGGTTTGAAGTATTGGAAGCTACAGCTATATGTTGAGCATCATCCTTCTGTGGTTCTGTTTCATCTCCCAGAAATGCTGTGAGCCTCTCTTTTTGGATAACACGTGCAGGACATTGGCTACAGCTGCTATTTATTAAATGCTTGTTATGGGGCAAGTATCTGACACTATCACCTGCCTCCCCACTGGTTAAAAGCAAAAATTTTCTATGGAACTTTTAAGCTTTTATGTGTGTCACAGTCCCAAAATTGTTAGTGAGGAAAATATATGACTGAGTTTTTTTATTCTCTTATTCATTCAATAATTTATTCATTCTACAAACTTTGGAGTCCCACTAAATAATTCTATAACTTGAGACATGGGCCTCTTGAAAATAACAGTTCCATCTAAGGCATTTTTTATAATGATGACCCCAATAAATGTAATGGAGAATATGAGGAAGAAGATGGAATTAATCTCTTCTGCATTGATTTGCTTATTGGACGTTTACTAAGCTCTGGCTATATATCTGACACTATAGCAGACAATAGAAAACAAAAAGAAGAAGGAAGAAGAGGAAGAAGAAAGAGGAGAGGAGGGGAGAGAGGAGGAAGAGGAAGCAAAAGGGCTGAGGGAGAAGTGGAAGAAGAGGAATTGTCCTTGTGTCTGTCATTATTTAAATAAGTTGATTAGCCACTTCTTAAAACACACGTCTACCAGCGACTGGTATACAGCTGGATGTTAAAACATTACATAAGACAGTAAGATTCAGGCAAGCAAGAACCCCGTCTATATAGTTTTCTTCATTTGTTGAAAAAATGCGGTAGAGTAGTTTAATCATTCTATGAAGTCTCTGTAATTAAATGCTTAAATAAAGTCCTTTGAAAGTAAATGCTCCCTGAGTTCAAGGGAAGGTGAGGTCACTTGGAGGTGGCCAAGGAAAGCTATATGGTAAAGGTTAATGTTTAATTTGGGAACTGAGATCAGCTCCATATTCATCTTGTTTGGTAAAGTAACCATAGCACAGAGCCTGGAACAGTACAAAGACTCACACACAATTCTAGAATGAGTGAATGGAGGGTAGAGGGATGCATGGATAGATAGATGGATAGATAACAGGGAAAATGCTTGATAGATAATAGAAGATAATACAGTTGTGCCATAAGAAAACATAATTGACGGAAATGTCTCAGTAATTTAAAAAATCTAAGTACTCATTGTTTTCATACATTAGATTATTTCCATCTAACCAAAGTTATTAATTTAAGCAATTATTAGGAAACATAAGCAAGCATAACATCAAACCATCCCCTTAATTTACATCCATAATTTTATGTTGGCTCATGCATTTATTTACTTTGGTTATGTAAAAGAACAGTGATGTTAAAATCACAGTGGTTATTTATAGAATGTCCTCTAAAATCAGTATTTTATAATATTCATCAACTCTTTCATGTGAATCCAGAAAGACTTTTACCATAAAATATTGGTGAGGCACATTATGACTCTAAAAGGACAGCATTGCATGTGTATGCCATATATTCTACAGCTGTAGCTTAAGTAAGCATTTATAATATCATAATAGGTGAAGGACAAAAATACAGAACCCAAAATAGGAAATGTCAGATTCAAGTTCTTGTTTTCTTCAGATTTATACCCTTCAAGATCTTCGTTTCCTCCATCTTTAAAATAGAAGTACCATCATGTTTATTGGCACACGGGGTCTTCTTTCCTTTCAAAACCTATTCTTTACTCTTGCTTTCCTCTGAGGTTCTGTATTTTGTTAACTGCTCCAGCTATGGAGATGCCTCCCATCCCTCAACCAGTGTAGGAGTTAGAGAAACAATAGTTCAGCACACTTGCACTTGTTTTTTAAAAAGATATTAATTAAATCCAGCTCATACATTAGTAACTGCTCTTACTAAATGTTTACAACTGCTGTTGTCACTAAAATACGTAGGCAGCCAGCTGGAAATTATGGGTAGAAAAAAATAAGACTGTCTTTCTTAGTCATGACGGGTAGAGGGTGTGGAAATTTTTCGGGTGAAAAATGCCATAGTAAATATAATATTGATTGCTACGTCCCTTGTTCTTTGAAGACAGAGGTAGCAGATTGCTAGCTAGTTCTGTGCATTAAGTGGGTCATATTTGTATAGCAAAAGCCTCGTAAGAAACATCTGCTTATGAAGTCTTCTTTCATTATATGTTTTCACACTGAAACAAATACGTAATCTTGTTTGCCAAACCCTGTAGCTTCCTGTGAAGCCCAAAGCTGTAAAAGTCAAGCCTGCTTATGAAGACTCCAAAACACAAAATAACTTAAATATAGAATATCTTGGCTTGAAAGTAAAAGGCTAATAAACAAATGCACAACACATGAATATTTCTTCTATTTTAACACTTGTTTACTCTTTGAGTGGGTAACACATTTTCCTGTGATTCAAACTGTAAAAAGAACAGCAAAAAAGTTTCCCTTATTCTTTTCCCCTTGCCACTCAGTTCTCCTCTCTTAAGTGACAATCAGGGTGGTCAATGACTCTTCTATCTATCTTTCCAGAGATAGGAGAATGTATGAATATGTTTCTTTCATTAAAGGTTGTGGCATAATACACATCATATGCTTATTTTCCCTTATCAGTTATTCTAATCATGATGAGCTGAAACTTTGCTTTTGCAAAGAATATATTTGACCTGTTTGCTAGTTTCTCGCTAAGAATTTCTTACTGTTTGATACTGGGAAAAGAGGGGGGACCCAGATAAGAGCCCATCTAAGCTCAGAGTTTATGGGATTGTGCATGAAGTGGGTCATATTTGCATAGCAAAAGCCTCATAAGAAACATCTGCTTATGAAGTCTTTTGGAAATCCCTACTCCACACTTAGATATAGACATTTTAGAAATGAAATAAACTTTTGAGAGTCAATTTGTTTCTACTCCAACTCACTTATTTTACAGATAAGCCTAGAATAATTGAGAGAATTCAATTTCTTGGCTAGTAAGTGGCAGACATGAGAAAAAAACCGAGACTCGTGTCTTCTGTTTCATGAGGATGCTAATCATTGAATCATAATGTTATGGATTGAATTGTGTGTCCTCCCCCGCCAAAACATAAGTCATTGTGCTTTGAATGTGATCTTGTTTGGAAATAAGGTCATTGAAGATGTAATTAGTTACGACAAGCTCATTAGTGTGAGCCCTAACACATTATGATGGGTTATCCTTATAAGGGAAAATTTGGACACAGAGCCACACATAGAAGACGATATGAGGAGACACATGGAAAACACCATCAATAAACCAAGAAGACAGGTCTAGAATAGATCCTTCCCTTACACTTTGATTTTGGAATTCTAGCCTCCAGAACCGTGAGGCAATACGTTTCTGTTGTTTAAGACACCCAATCTGTAGTACTTTGTTATGGCAACCCTAGCAAGAGACGATTTTTATTTGTTTGTTTATTTATTTATTTATTTATTAAATATTTTATTTATTTACTTGACAGAGAGAGATCACAAGTAAGCAGAGGTTTGGGGGGAGGAAGCAGGCTCCCCGCCAAGCAGAGAGCCCGATGCGGGACTCGATCTCAGGACCCTGAGATCATGACCTGAGCCAAAAGCAGAGGCTTTAACCCACTGAGCCATCCAGGTGCCCCAAGAAAAGATTTTTAGAGCCATCTAATCTACCACCCGCCCAGCCCTCACCAGACTCCATACTACAGTGTTTCTGACAATTTCTAATCCAGCTTTTTATTCCCTATCTGCAGTGATGGTAAATAAGTCTCCCTGGTTGGGGAGAGACCCTACACTACAGGGAAATTTTCTTTATGGAGCTAGTTCAGGCTCCCTGGAGCTCCTAAAAACAAAGGAAAAATATAACACACAATATATCACTTTTTTTTTTAAAGATGTATTGATCATGAACTGAGTGATAAGAGCTCCTAAGGCAATTTTACACGCACCTCTTAAAAAAATATAATTTCATAGAGCCTTGTGTGTTATAGCTATTACCTGAATAACATGGGTAAGGAAACCTGTAGGTGAGAGAGAAAATAATTTGCCCCAAATCACAAATACTTATCATCAGATCATGTCAAGACTTAGGTTCAGTGATCCAGGATCAGTGCAATTTCATCTGTTACAAAGCTAACTGATCTCGTGTCTGAAAACAGTTGTAGTTTCTTTAATCAGCTATCAGAGCCTTGGTTCTATACTAGTCAGTTAATTAAGTAATCTTTAATTTCTTGGAAGACTTAACTCCAAGACAGTAAGCTGAATAATATTCTGGCATGATTGGACAAGTATGGAAAAGAACATTTAGATCATAAGTGAGGGCTGTATATTATATCACCCTCATAAGCGTTTAAGTTGTAAATGGGCAATCATTGTTAGGGGGATAAAAAACTTTAAATGGAAATAAATTAAAAAAAAAAAATCTACTCCTACCGCAGCAACAATTTAGGCTTCTTAAGACTCAAGACCCATGTACACACATAAGGAAAAACAAAACAAAACACTAAACTTAGAAATTAAAAGGTTTAAGTTCTATGTTTAATACTTTCCCTGTTGTGAAACTCAGAGTCCAGATTTTCTCATTCGTGGAACTAGAACAATCATGTTGACCTCATATGAGTGTCTAAAGTTGTTAAAGTTTAAAAGGAATATAGAAATAGTAGGTATTAGGGAAGTCTATTGAATCAGAGGTTCTGGTGTTGGAACCCTAATGAGCATTATTCATAATCTCCCCAAAGCGATTCCTTTGCCCCTTAAATGTTGAGAGTCAGTGTTTTCCACTGGTCAAAATGGGTTGGAAAATCCATTTTTACAGCACAGTACAGGTATAAAAATAACCTTCTTAGATAATCTTTTGAGGAAAGTTGTCTTTTCGTATGTCCCCTTCAACACAAATGTAAAGAACAATGTGAATGCTGTTTCTCACTGCTCTTAGTCAAAGGAATGAGAACTTTTTTTGCCAGCAAGACAGTTTGGTTTCATGACGCAGTGCTTCTCAAAGTGCTGTTCTCAGAGCCATCCTGGTCCAAAAACTGTTGACAGGTCTCTGACAGGTACAGAAATAGAGAGTGAGCAGCATTTGGAAGTTTTTATAGCCCTGTAGAGCAATTTTACATCTGTTGAAGCCAATAAAGAACTGTGATTTAATTTGGTATGTTTTTTCATTTCATTTTTTCCAGTAATTCATTTTATTATATTTTATAAGAGTTTTGGGCTGTGATTGATGAGGGGAATAGTTGGTTCTTCAGCAGAGAGAATTGAGAAGCACTGCTCTACTCTTATTGTTAAGGATTTGAGTTTCATCTCTACACAGAAAGTGATGGGGACTTTGAAGCCATTATTTAGATAATTCGAACGATGTATTGAGAAAGCCACAAATACAATTTCACCCAAATTCCTTTAGTGCTATCCAATTTCCCTTATCCTGGTGAGGTGTGGCAGTGGTAAATGGCACTCTCTGAAACTCTTAAATCAGGACAGTACCAGTCAAAAGTAAGATAATATGCATTTTGCCTTTCTCTGAAGCTTAACCCCATGAGGCACATTTTATCTTGAGTTTGGGTGAATATGAAAGAGGTAAAGTTAGCAGTTAATTCTTGAGCTTTCCTTCCTGAACACTCTAAAATGGAATTTATTTCAAGGACCTTGCTGAGGGATTTTAAGAAACTAAAGGAAAAAAGAAAAAGAAAAGAAAAAAGAATTTCCAGTGACTGTACATGGAGATAAGAAACTAAATTTATTGCTTGGATTTCTAAATCCAAATTATCGTTTTAAAAAGAGAAACTAGAGAAATGATAATCTAGTAGTACAGTAAGCTGGAGACATTTTTGAAGCATTTTATTCAAAGGAAATCAGACAGAAAAAATAATCATTTTTACCAAAACATCCTTGTGCTCTTTAGAACAGATGTGCATACCTACTGTTTTAGTACTTCTGTGACTTTCATCACATGCTACGTTGAAAAACAATGGTCCCTGCTTTCTTAGGAACTTGTGATAGGAATTATATAATAGAGAGGTAATCAGCACTTTCTGGCACTTTCTACGTAACAGAATTTATATAGCCAAATAGGTAGTGTCTGTGTGTGATGGTCTCTATGGGGAGACTGGCTTTTTTTTTTTTTTTTCCCTTACTTGATAACCTTAAAGAACAAGATAACCTTATTTGTTCTTTAACTAGGAAAAAAAAAAAGTCAGAAAATACTAACTTGTTTTTGAGATTCAACTTAATTAGCTCTTAGACTATCAGGTCCTATTGGCATATCCGGTTTTGAGATCATAGTTTGAAATGAGGGCAGGGAGATGAAATACAACTATTTTGAGCTTAGAATTAGTTTGTTTTTAATTCTACTTATCTAAAATCATACTAAAACATTTAGATTTTGAATAAGGAAAAATATATATATACACACAAGTGTATATGGATATCTATGTTTAAAACACTGAATCTAAGTATGTAGAAAAACTCTTCCATATCTGTGTCAAGAGGCTTAATTCACTGATGTTCATTGCAGCAATGTTTTATTAGCCAAAAGAAACAGACAAAACAACTGCATGACAACCAATATGATTATCAATAGGAAAATGGATAAACATTGAGATCTATTTAATAAATATATCAAGAGGTGTTTGAAATAAAAGAATTGTTTTTACATGGAAATATCGTAAAAGCAAAAGGTGGGACGGAGAGGAAGCACAACTTGCACAATGTGTATAGAACTATAGAATATATGCGCACATGCATATTTTAAAGTCATATGGCAATGTGATTTAAAAAGAAAGAAAGATTGATTTATGGCATATAAAAACATGGACTGGAAGAACACACATCAAATCCTTATTTGCAGAGGATTCTAAGGAATGAGAAAGAGACAATATGGGTGGTGAGGGGGAACAAAGAAGACTTCAACATGTCTATAATGTCCAGGTTGTATTGTTTAAAAAAATAATAAATTCTGTAACAAGGGAAAGAGTTGTTAGTACTTAGTTTTTCACTCTAGGTGATCAATAGTTATTTATAATATTCTATATACTTTATGTTTTAAAAATCTTTTCAAATTTTATTAGTTGCAAATGTCTTCAACAAAATACTTTATTGCAACTTATGCTACCTATAACATATGATTAGTTTAGGGCTTAGCTGATATTAATACTTAGATGTGCCGGCTTCAGACACAAGTCTCTACTTTCTGATCAACATGTTCCCAATTCTGAGATTTCTGTATCACACTTATGATTAGGCTTGCTCAAAGGCTTCTCCTAAAACTATTTAGATTAATACCCAAAAAGAAAGGTTAAATTGTTGCTTCTTGTAACTTTCTACTATTTATTTTATTATTTTAAAAGATTTTATTTATTTATCTGAGAGAGTGAAAGAGAGAGCAGAAGTAGGGGAGGGGGACAGAGGGAGAGAAAGAAGCAGACTCCCCACTGAACAGGGAGCTTGATGCGGGGCTTGATCCCAGGACCCTGGGATCATGACCTGAGGTGAAAGCAGACACTTAACTGACTAAGCCACCCAGGCATCCCTTAACTTTCTAGTGTTTAGAGGAGACTGCACTATCAGAGAATGTATTAATCAAGCTTGACAACTTACTCCTAAAATGCAATTAAAAATTTACTTATTAAAAACATTATCATGTAAACACTTGCATATTCATTGAGATCAAAGAGGTTAGGAACATTTTGGGGTCTTGTTATTAGTATCAGTTGTAATGGAATTTGATTGAGATGGTGCTCTGCCTTACATTGGGTTTCATAGTATAGGTGGCATGGTAGTTTAGAGTCTTTGGCAAATTAATATCACCATTCAAACACTGCCCTTTGATTATTCCTCAGCAGTGGTCAACTTTTGGGCCACCCAGCAAATTTAAAATGTCAATGTGATGCTTAACTTTCTTTTGAAAGGTCTGTATTTTTCAAGGTATGACTGTAGTTTAGAACCACTGGGTTCTGAGTATTAGGAAAACTTTCATTTTAGAGGTAAGGATCATTGAACCCACTATAACATATCTATCATAAAACTCCTAAATGAGGTTAACAAGTCCAATTTAAATTTAAAGTTGGCTAACTGGACTTATTAATACTTGCAATTTGCCATATAAATGGTAAAACTATTCAGCATAGTTTTAGTAATAACTTGTAGGTACCTCTCCCCCATTAACAAACCCCCACACAAAAAATCCAGACTGCTGTGCTTACTAACCCAGATGAAACCATAGAACTTTCTTCCACACAATAGAATGAAGTGATTACATATACACTCTGTGGTACACCTGATGAATATACTCAATTTTAGCTGAATGAAAATAACATGAGCTAAAATAGAAATGAGATAATATTTTATAGGCTCTTAGGCCCAGAATTTGTCTTTACTTTTTACTTTGTAAAAAGATTTAAATTGTCAAGATAATTGTAATGGTCTGAAAAACATATTTGTGTCAAAAATAAAAATATAGGGACGCCTGGGTGGCTCAGTTGGTTAAGCAACGCCTTCGGCTCTGGTCATGATCTCAGGGTTCTGGGATTGGGCTCCCTGCTCAGCGGGGAACCTGCTTCTCCCTCTGCCTGCTGCTCCCCCTGCTTGTGCTCTCTCTCCAACAAATGGATAAATAAAATCTTTAAAAAATAATAATAAAAGTAAAAATATAAATGCTAACTACTCCTTAAAAAAGAAAACAACCCACATCAACAACATCAACAAACTTTGAACCAATCAACTACTTAAAGTTTGCTGTGTCCAAAGCCAGTATACTCGTCTCAGAAATTGTCAGTTAAAGCCGTAATGAGAGGTAAGACTCCCTGCCTTGTGTTACCCTGGTTAATTTCTAACTACATTGAAATGTTTTGGGAATCTATGAGAGGGAAACATGAAGAACCAGAGTATACATGTTGCTCTCAGAATTCTTTTGAAAGCATGAGATACATGGCATGTGTTATTTTAAATAGTATGTCATTTGCAGATACCTGTAAGCTGTTTGAAGGATTTTTAAAAATTCATGTTTTAAAGACTTTCATGCCTAAATAGAGAAAAATAAATGAATGTAGCCACTTCATTCTTTTTTTTTTCTTAAAGATTTAATATTTTAGAGAGAGGGAGTGGAAGAGAGTAGTAGTAGGGGAGGGGCAGAAGGAGAGGGGGAGAGAGAATTCCAAGCAGACTCCCCACTGAGCACACAGCCTGATGTAGGACTGGATCCCAGAATCCTGAGATCACAACCTGTACTGAAATCAAGAGTACGTTGTTTAACCAACTGAGCCATCTAGGCACCCTTTACCATTCTCTGTTATCTATGTATTTTGCTGCCTATCCTGTTTTCAACTGGAGAAAAAGATCCTTACAATAGTTGGCAGGGAGACGGGTGTTAGCTTTACTCTTAATGGAGCCAAATAAACCTAAAAGAACATCCGGGAAAAAATAAATAAATAAGAAGCAAAGAAAAATGTTCCAAGTTGAATGTTGAATGTTGGCTCCTGAAATCGGTCCAAAGATTTAAAGTTGACAAAAGGTGAAATTTGTTTATATTTAATACACAGTTCCACAGGTTTGGGGAATGTTGATTACATATGCAGTTCCTCATATTCCGCATTTATTTTGGCCACCTTTCCCACATTTTCGGTTTTTGAAATACTAGGACTCCAGGATGCTTGCCTTCTCATCACTTCTTTTGATCTTCTTGCCAACTTTAATGTTTGACTGTAAATATGGTAATTAGTTCGGCAATTACTATCTAATTCCATATTTAGTACACTGGCCTTCTTCAATAGAAGCTGCTTTCTTTATTTACATGATTGGTTGGTGGCCATTATTTTTAACTGACATTGGCCACTTCTATTTTTGATTAGCTAAAGCGGAAGAATAAATGGCTCTAGATTTCTCCCTATGTCCTGAGGATATCTGTATTCGTTTCTTCTTTTTTCAATTTTTTTGAGAATGACATAAACAAAAATCTTATAGATGTCAGATGCTCTAAAAAACACTTGTTATAAAAAAATGTATTTTATCTCTACCCTTTTTAAAAATTGTCTATCTGTGGAGCACTGATGTTTAAAGACCTGCCTTAAGGAATTCTGCTCCTAAAATCATGAATGCATGTTTCGTAATTGTGGACTTTGTTCTTATAAATTTTGACTCTTGATAATGTGAATATTAAGTGGGAATTAACTTTGGGAAGTAAAAGAAACATATATAAATACATAAATGTGGTTATCATGTTGATTGCTAGCTCACAATATTGAATCACAACATATGTGAGCTAGTAGGAAATGAATAGAAACTGAAAACTTTGACAATAGCTGGTTTTATTTAATTGAACTGACAGGTGTTTAATACATAAGGGTTCTGTTGTTAATTTAAATTTTAAGATATAAAATAGTCACATGACTGCCATAAAATGGACATTATTTGCTTGCTGGAATTAACATATTTCACGGTACCCTTCAAGAGTGTGGCAACTTACTAGTTCTCTGCAAACTTTTACTCATTCATTAATTTAGTAAATACCCTGTTATGGTCAGATTTCTAGTTTGGGAGATACAACAATGACCAAGGCCCTGTTCTTTCCTTCAAGGAATGTGGTCTTAATCCAGAGAAACTGAATAAATTTCATTAGTTCATGAATCAATAAACATTTATTATGTGGCTAATACGGATCTGTACCATACCAGACACTCTCAGAGATGCAAGTATCAGACAATTCATAAATGTTTATAGAATGTTGAGAATAAATGAAGAATAAAGCTCATAATTTAGCTGAGGAGGCAGGCACAAGAAATCAACATATTTTAAATAATTTAAGTCGCAAATTCAATACTACTAATTTGACAGATTGATTCCCTTTAATGAGCTGGCTCTTATTTGAACAAAGTCAAAGAATTGAAAAAAAAAATCTATCCTATCTCATTATTTTTTAGCTAACTTTCATTTAGTATAAAAGAGCTATATCCAGTTTTACATTTGATACAAATTAATTAAATTTGGTCTTTGAGTTATGTAAAGCATTCAACAAAAGATACTGGAGTTCTAAATATTTCCTGGTTCTGAACAGTTGCTTTGCCAAGATTGCTCCTTGTATAAATGGAAACTCTCATGAAATGCATTTTTTTTCATTATTTTCTCAGAAAGGACATTTAGTGTCTTTGGTAAGGTAGCATTCTGATACAGTTGGACAACACTTCCTAGGCAAGTTAAGCAAATTTCCATGATGTCATAGCCCTAAGTAGTTTCTGGGGACACGAGTCCATGGCCACTCCTTTCATAATCTTCCAAGAAGTCAATGTGTTCATGCTGTTTTATAAACGGAGGAACAGAACACCCTCCGGTGACATCCAAATAAACTCTTTGTCTTTCAGAACTTTCTTCTTGGGATGCCAGCGTGGCTCAGTCAGTTAAGCATCAGACTCCTGACTTCAGCTGAGGTCTTGATTTCAGGCCCCATGCTGAGCCTATTTTAAAAAAAAAAATTCTTTTTACTTGCCCTAGAGCCTTGGTTTGCCCATGGCTGAGTACTATATGGGCCCATACCTTAAAGCTATAAAGAAATAGATAATGTAATTTATGTTACTATTATTCATATTATTGTTATAGTGTAGAGCAGTTCCTGAATATCTGCATGCAATTAAATCAGAAAATGTGTTTCTAAAAAAGTTACAGGGAAAGCTGAACTTGCTCACCAGGGACCATATATTGAGGAGCAAGGCCATGGAGCTGAAGACAGTGGGTTTTGCAACCAAAGTCTAAGGTTTATATTCTGGATTCACTAGTTACTATATAGTGTAGAGGAAGTTACTTGGTTTCCCTGTACCTCTGTTACCTCATCTGTAAAATGGAAGTAATACTACAACTGCCTCATGGGTTATTTGTGGGTTAAATGAAATATCACATGTATCTTATTTCTTGGAACACACTGACCTGAAGAATATGGTACTGGCTTTGGGCAGTTGGGAAAGTAGCAAGAATGATTGCTTCTTTGCTGTTTCCTGATAGATCTTTTCCAGTTCTTTTGTCATCTGCTAGCATCCTTTAAATCTGTTGAATTCCTGTTGTGGGATATTTTAATCAAGGAATCATAAGAGATATGTAAGAATCACACAGGCTTTCACTGGGTGTGGTTCTCATCTCCATTTGTTATCGATATTTATAGAAGACTAAAGCTATGAACGAGATCTTGGTTCCCTGCTCTTCTCACCTCGATTTTTGTAAGAAGCAATTATGCTGCAGATCTGCAAGAAATAATCGCCCACAGGTACCAGCAACTCTAGACCACCTAAGTCTCTCTGGGTCTCACAGTCCTGCAGGCTCCTCTTTGCATGCAAAACATCCTTGTAATGGAGATTAAATAAAGTGCTCTCCAGATTTGTCAAGTCTTAATGAGAAAAATTGCTTTAAAATAAGTTTTAATAAAGCATCTTAAGTAACATTTTAATCAGTTGAAGTTTACATCGTTTTTCTTAATAGCATTCATATGAAAAAGATCAATGATTATTTTATTCTGCTAAGCCTATAAAATTGGTAGTGGATGACATATAATATTATAGCCCATAAAATCTACAGTTAAATGTAGGCAGTTGTTAACCTGTTTTTTAAAGCTACATTTAAAATGAAAAGTGATGTACTTTAAGGAATTATTTGATTAAGCTAGTCAGGAATATAGAGGGAGAAGCACATTTTACCACCACAATTAATTCTGTGGGTAAAAGAAACAGACTTACAGATAATGAAAATGGAACAAAATCATTATTTTAGGAATTCAGCTGTGTTAATGGGTATTATATAATTAGCTGTGTTAACGGATGTTCTTCAGAACTGAAAGCACTCTTGAAAAATAAGCAGGGGTTTGTTTTATCTGTGGTGGCAAGTATGGAAGGAAGGAGGAAAAGAGAGAAGAAAGGAAGCAAGAAAGGGAAACAGAAAGAAAGAGAAAAAGAGAAAGGTGGGGAGGGTGAACAGAAAGGAAGAATTGATTCATCACTGTCACGTCAGGATATTCTGCCAAAGAAGTGTAGGACTAGAAATGATTTACAGTGGGACAGTAAGGAAACTCTCATCTTGAGGTTTTGTGTTATTCTTATTACATGTTATTTAGGCAATCCCTTTAAAAGATTAGTGCTTAGAAAATGCCTATAATTTTCTTAACAGCCATATCAGAATTTGGATAATAAGAATTATTTTGGACATTTGGATTGTCTGTAAATTTAATATTGAATATCTTAGCTCTGTCTATACTTGCTGTTTGTTTTTTTTTTAAGATTTTAATTATTTATTTGACAGAGACAGATCACAAGTAGGCAGAGAGGTAGGCGGGGTGGGGGGGGAAGCAGGCTCCCCGCTGAGCAGAGAGCCCGATGCAGGACTCGATTCCAAGACTCTGAGATCATGACCTGAGCTGAAGGCTTAATCCACTGAGGCACCCAGGTGCCCCTATACTTGCTGTTTTCTTTGAGTATTCTGTGCTGCTTAAAAATGAGAAACTGCCTGTCACTAAGAAATTGATTGCCAATTAAAAATATCACTTGTAGCATGGTATAAATGACATATTACAAAATCACTTTGGACTGGCTCTCTGTTCTCTCTACCCGTAACTTCAACAAGCCCTAGAATTAGACAAAGACAGGCTGGGCAGTGCGCTATTAACAGGCAACAGCACAGCCCTTTCCACTGCTTTCTGTTTGTGACCTGGCATACTGAAGCCGCTGGCTCTGAATGCTGGTTGAAACATTGCCGAACGATACATGGAAAGAAAATGAAGAGAGTGGAAATGGGAGGAAAGGTTAGTTTCCTTCTTTGTAACTTCCTCTGCAGTGGGTAGAGCATTGTCAACACCATCCCATTTTCTCTAGGCTTGACCTGTTCCCAAATTGCACCATTTGCCATTTTTCCCCTAACAGTGGTCAACATGCAGTAGATGCTCACTTAATATTGGCTGAATGAATTAGTCCCAGTTACCACTGAAAACAGTCTGTGGCTGTTAAGTCCTCTTTCAAATTTGTAGCTTACCTTTGAAAATAGAGATCTGGGTTCAAATTTAACATTGCTGCTCAGCAAGTGTGGTTCTTGGTCCATTTACTTCACCTTCCTGGGCAACTGATTCCTCATCTAGAAAATAAGGATAATAATGTGGAACACCACAGTAAGCAAAACTTCTAAAGGAAAAACTTTATACCATTAAGAACAGTCCTGAATAAATAGGTGCTCAATGAATGGTGATTTCCTTCCTTCCTCATTTTCCTGAACATAACCAAATCCATGACTATGTTTACTTCCATGGCTTATCTCTACACCCCCAGATTTTATATATATGTGTGTGTGTATATATATATATATATATATTCTTCTTCATGAAGTTTTGAAAAGAAAAACAAATTTTAAAACTTTTCTTGAATTTTTTTCCTTCTTAAAAAAGTATCGGACCCTGTTATCTTTTACATCTTTTCTCAGTCCCTGTAAACTGGGACTGAGTTTCTCTGAGCTTTACAAGATGCTCATTTAAATTCAGTTCTTGGAGTTGACTGCCCTTCCAGGTAGAAGACATAAGTTATAGACTAATGAAATGCCAAACCTAAAACCCTGGCTAGCGAAAGAGGCATTTACTAAGTTTTATTAACATGCAGTTCTTCTCTGTACCTAATGCTGAACATGGGCCTAGGAAAGCTAAATTTAAAACAAGACCCAGCCACTGTGACTTAGTGATGAGGGAGAAAAGAAATGACTCGTTGGCATGAAGTCGCTTTATCTTTGTCCAGTTGCCCTTCTCTCTGACGTTCCTTCCTCCATGCAGGGACTGATGGTGTGAAACTTGGCTGACAGGGAGGTCTGGTGGCTGGCTGCCTTGGAAGTAGGTGGGGACTGCAGGGAACTTTGGCTTTTCCAGAAAATCTTAGGTCATACATACGTCTGTAGAATTCCTACCAACTAACTAATTTAATAGCTTTATTTTTCTCAAATCCCCCAATTTTGGCCTGCCAGTGGATTTAGAGGTTTATTTATTTATTTTATTTCTAAGCCCTGCTCCCACCTTCAAAACAGAGGCTGTGCTTCAGGAGTATTACCCCTGAGTTTCATTTGTTCATTTCTCCAGTCTTTCTTTGTGGATTTCCGCTGCAGTTAAGATTCCCCGCTATTAGGAGGCTTAGCGACGAAAGGGTTAGGAAGTTAGTTCTACTGGAGTCTGCAACTGTGTGGGTCACAAAGCTCTCAGCTGACCTCTACTTCCTGTCCCTTTTCATTCACACCCCAAGTTCCAGCTGCTAGTGCGATCTTACCAGCTTGTGCCATCTCCCTCTCAACAACTGTTTATTTTATCAACGACTCTAACAACCTTGGCTGCAATTGGATTTGGACAACTGTTAACTGATTAGTGTGAATTTGACAGGCACAGCTGTTGCCAGTTCCGGTACTGCCAGTGGGTGCAAGAAACTGGTATTTTCTACAATTTGGAATTTGTAAAACTTTCTCAGGGACCATTGTGTCAAAGACATGCCAAGTTTTCCGACTTAGAGGACTTCACGTTCTCTCGGCTCTTCCTGGCTGCTTATTCTCAGAGATGGTTTTGTTGTTTTTAGATAGGGCTGTGTTCCTTCTCAGATACATGCTTTTATTGTGTGTGTCCGTAACAAGATGTTTTTGGGAGTAATAACCAGAAAAACTACCAGTTTTGAGTGCCGTCTATAAACCAGGTGTATAACGTATAAACTAGGCATCGTGTTGTGCATTTCGTATAGGTGGTGATAAGAATACAATCTCATCCTTAAAAAATGCTACAGTTACTTTCACACAATAGTGTTGCCTATTTTTTCTCAGGAAAGCATGATTTATGTGTGATATGCTACAAATTTTGATTTATAAGGCTACGTGTGTAAGAAACTTTTTTTTTTTTTAACTGAACGTACTTTCTATTTTGAATTTCAATTCTGTGTGTGGTAAAAATACAATGTTAGTTAATCCAGAGTCTTTCTACTTCCCTGGATTATATTTATATTCTGGGTGCCTTAAAAATCTCAGGGGGCAGGAGACATCTGGTTCTTTGTCCTTCCTGTTCTTGTTGTAGGAGGTGGGATGTTCTTTGGTCTATTCATATGATTCTTGGTGGTTCAGCCACATAGATTGCTTTTATCACCTGTTGTTCTAAACCAGTGTTGTGCAAGTGAACTTTTTATGATGTTGAAAATGTGTTGTGTCTGCTCTGTTTGGGTAGCCACTAGCCGTGGGTGGCTGTTGAGCACTCGAAATGTGGCTAATGCAACTGAGTACCCAAGTATTTAATTGTATTTAATTTTAACGTGTCTATACCTAAAGAATGATTCATGGCTTGTGGCTACTACACTGGACAGCACATCAGGTCTCTGCAGGTTACGTCATTTCTAGCCATTTCTACAACCTGTGAAGGATCTTGAAATCAATCCAGTTATTTCTTCATGACACTCGCAATCCTTGGAAAATTGAAGTGGCTGTCTAAGGCCATCATAGCATCAATGATACTGTGATGTGAATGAAAAGTTCATTCTGTTGAACGTTGCATCACTGGAACATTCTGTAATTCCATGATTTGACTCACTCATTTTTTTAGTTCCTTTCTACTCACCCACGCAGACATATATTTTGCTCCTGAACTATGGTGGGCCCATGTAAACTCCAGGATCTTCCAGTGTCACTGCCCTTTCTTGGCATTGGTGATATAGGTCAGTGATGAAGCTGAACAGGTCCCCTCGTCTCTACTTTCCCAACAAAGTACATGATGGCCATTTTCCTGCTACTCAGCTTGACTCTTCTTCACCAACCAACACTAAGTTTTGTCTTCTCTGACTCCGTGGGCCTTCCTCAGCCCAGAGAATGCTACTATGCTTTGACATGGGAAAAATGGGTTTTACGTGAACCTTCATTTTTCTCAATCTGTCTTGTTATGGTGGGAACTTTACACATTGTGGCCTTTAGAACTTACACTCAAAAGCCCAACTCTTCGAATTCAAAAACGTGGGCTTTTGAAAATCACATGTATTTTTTCTGCTTTGGCTTTTTTTATTATACCAAAATTTACATAATTAAAATTTACCATTTTAGCCATTTCTAAGTGTATAGTGCAGGAGCAGTAAGTATATTCACATTGTTGTGCAACCGTCACCCCATCCACCTTCAGAACTTTTTTATCTTGCAAATCTGAAACTCTGTACCCATTAAATAACAACTGGCCATTCCCCTTCTCTTCCCGCCAGCCCCTGGCAATCACCTTTCCACATTCTGTCTCTAAGGGTTTGGATACTCTGGGTACAGTGTTTGTCCTTTTGTATCTGGTTTATTCCATTTAAGATGTCTTCAGAGTTCATCCATGTTGTAGCATGTATCAGAATTCCCTTCCTTTTAAAGATTGAAAAATAGTCCATCGTATATATGTACCACATTTTGTTTATCCATTCACCCATTGATGGATATTTGGGTGATTTCCATCTTTTGGCTATTGCAAGTAATGCTGCTATAAATATAGGTATACAAATATCTGTTCAAGTCTCTATATTCAAATCTTTTAAGTATATACCCAGAGGTCTCTTTTCTCTTAACTAGTGAGTCCTGCTGACTAAGTGAGGGTAGAATGAAAATGCTACAAAATGCATCTTAACTTGTAAGGAGATTTTCAGAAGATTGCTTCAAAGAAGAGCTGATTTGTTCTAGTAGTAAAGTAAGAAAATTTTTGTTTGGTCCGAGAAATTGGAAGATGTGTGGAGATAGAGAAAATAAATGTAATAATGGTTTAACAAGAAAGAGAAACCTGAGGACATGGCAGGAGGACTAGATGATAGAGGGATGTAATTCATGAAATTCCCAGTAATAGGAAATAATAATAATAATAATAATAATAGTAATAATAATTTTCCATTTTCTCTTCCTTCTCCTCCCTCTTGTTCTCTCTTCTTCCTTCTCCTTCTCTCCCTCAGGTCTCTTTCTTCTCCTGTTCCTTCTCCTCCCTGTCCTCCCCCTCCCCCTTCTAATCCAAATTCTCTGGTTCTACACCTCATTCCTCATGCTAAAATTTACTCCAGGTACCCTGTAATTGTTTGTGACACTCTACTAAACACAGAGCTTTAAGAAAATTGAAAATGAGTGATAATCTACAGTGTGAACAAAAGCAGACCAATGAGAATTGTTGCTCATTGTTGGAGCTAGCAGGGATGAAGTTCTAGTGAGGCACGTGCAGGAAAACTCTAACTCTACTTATAGCTTTTGGTGATATTGCTGAGAATTTGGAGTATTCCACCACATTAAGATGAACATCAAGATACTTGCTTATGAATGAGTGGACTGAAAGATTGAATGACTTTGTGGGGGAGGAGGCACCTTGGTTTGAACACATGCAGTTACACATGAAGCTAGAACAATTTTGTGTAGTTTAATTATCCCCATTTTAGAAAAGAATATGAGACATAAAGGCAGAAATTACTTTATCTATGTTCATAAAGCTAAAACTTGATAGATTAATGTTTCAGGCCACATTTTTCTGATTGGATACTCAAAAGGTACCTTTGGAGTAACTAAAGCACAGATATCAAATATGGCATCTTAGTCAAATCCACATGTGTATGTATTTATAGCAAAAATATTTAGAGGTCAATATGTGGTTTTCTTTTTTGTGTGGACATGCATGCCAGTATCCTTTAGTACATTAAGATCTAGAATTCTATTAGTGTTTTTTATAGATGGTGAACTTAAGGGCCAGAGTAATTTGGTGATTTACTTGTGCTTAGTCACCATGTCAGAATAGAAGCCAGAACAAGCTGAAAGTCACCAGACTACAGCCTGTGGGCCAATTCCAGTGGGTCACGTATTTTTGTAAATAAAGTTTTATTGGAACACAGCCATGCTCATTAGTTTACGTATTTTTTTATGGCTGCTTTCATGCTACAAAAACACAGTTGAATAGATGAGACAAGACCCCATGGCCCTCAAAGCCTGAAATATTTACTATTTGGCTCTTTATAGAAAATGTTCTCAATCCCTGGTCTAGATGGCATCCTATTCTAGTTCTCTTGTATTATAAAAGGATATACCAGGTTTTGCTTCACATAGTTCTCAGGTCTTCATACAGCCAGCTTACAGACCAATGAATTTAGCTAGCATTTGCATAAAACACTCACATTTAGTGTGTTGGAGTGACTTTGACCCTATGGTCAAGAAAACAGAAAGGACCAGCCAAGGATGGCCTTTGTCACAAAGAGGCTCTAACTTCCTGTAAGGTCTTTTCTCAGATCTTGTAAGAAAGCAGTGAACTCTTTTAACTGTTGGAGTTAACACACCATCCCACCCTTTCTCTTCATTTCCTCAGAGGCCAGGCTGTATGTTCTCACATGTGCCATCATACATACCAAAGAATACATTCATAAAAAGTTCTGGATCATTGTTGCAGGTATATAGTTGGTAGCTCCCAATCATAAAAGACACTTTCAATAGCCAATATACTATGCCTATAAAAAAATACAATAGGTTTGGAAAACCTATTGAATTTCAAGAGTAGTGAATCTGAGATGGTCTATTATTTGGAGACGGATATCAAGAACATGTTTTGTGTGGAGTGGCACAATCTTTCATACCCCCAACCCCCTACCAGTATCATGGCTCAGTAAGAAAGTAGAAAAGAGAGACAAAACTATGAAGATAAATTACTGGGATAGTCTCAAGAAATGTGTATATGTGAAATGTATGTGCATTTCAACTGGAAGACCCACTTTCCACCATTTAATTCCAGCATAATGTGTGAATCAGACACATTGGGAGGACCAGTATAAGAAGTGCAAAACAATCACAGTACAGAGTGGATTTTAAGCTTCTTTCTTTCTCAAATGTTTGCAGAAAGAAAATAAGTTGAAACTTTGAACAAGGGGAAGAACTCCAATTTTAAAATCCAAGATAATTTTGAGTGAACAATTTCAGTGTGTAATTACTTAAACTGTTGTGAAAGGGAAATAATACAGAAAGATCATTTGAAAGCCGTAAGGTCTATTTATTCTATTCATTATACAATAAAACGAAGTCTGCGACGTTTGGTCTCAATTTTCGTTTTTCTAAACTGTAATAGTGAGGTGAAGGGATTTCTCTTTGTGAGACTCATGACGAATATTTCGGAATAAATAAATCTACACGGAAAATAGTTATACTTTATCCCAAATTTTTAAAATAAGGCAGATCTAAAGCACAATTGGTTTCCATCTAAAATTGTATGTATAGGCATTCACTGAAATGAGAGTACATACTTAGCACTAAAATAGCCAAGAATGAATATTCATGGAAGTATAAGGAGGATCATTTATAATATCAAAACACTGGACAAAAGCCAAGTGTCTACCGATGAGGAAATATTTAAGTTATGGTAGATCAGTAAAATGGAATTTTATATAGTCATAAAAAATAACGGCTTGAAAAAATATTTAATGACACAAGGAAAGGCTCATAATATTTTAATTTATAAAGCAGAATATAAAACTATTTTTAGTAGTTTCATAATTTTGTAAAAAAATCAGTTAACATATCTATTTATTTAATGTATTTATCAATTCATTCAGTATTTATTGGGTACCTACTATGTATCATATTCTGTTATTGCTCTACTGAGCACAGTGCTTGACTTTAGTGGGGAGAGGTAGGTAATAAATAAATAAACAAGTGATATATAAAGGGTGTTAGACGATACTAAGTACTCTGGAAAACAAAGTGGAGGAGAGATACAGATAATGTGTGGTGGTGGGTGTGTATTTCTCTGTTGTTGTAGGACTTAAGTGTAGAAATATTGTATATAGCAATTACCTTAATTGTTCTTAAATAATCTGAAAAATTATGTTGGTTGTTCTCCAATGAACTGAAGTTCTGAAAATCTGTTAAGAGTCAGAGTGTTAGTTGAATTAGATGGGAATATGAGGTTAACTCTTTCTGAAGTTGGAATGTGTGGTTGTCTTTTTTATGTGGACACACATGCCAGTGTCCTTTAGTACATTAAGATCTAGAATTCTATTAATGTTTATCTTTATCGGGTGAATTTGAGAAACTGTCTTTTGTAGTGTCTTTGTGGTTTCATAGCAATGATTAGGTATGTGTGTTTCAGCTAGTGAGGAAATTTCTCTAGATAAAAATTTTGGATATAATTGCCATTGGGTCATTTCTTGTTAGTTCAAGTATTAGCTTATGTTTCACTATGTGTTCTTCCAGAAATCTGAGGATTACAAGAGGTAGATAAAAATTTTAAATGAAGGATAACTAGAATAGTTTTCTATATACAAAACCAATGTACCTCTTATTCACTTGGATCGGAGATGTTACACTGACTTGCAAACTAAGTAAGTCTACCACAGATTTATAGATGTTGGCAAAAGACATGAGACTCCTAGGTCAGAGATAAATGACTTTATTGCTGGAGCCATTGAGCTTCACATTCCATTGGTTTGCTTTGCCTCCCAAGTCCACAGGGTGACGCCAGGCTGGGCACAGATTGGTACTGCACAGGTAATGGCTTTGTATCATAGCCAAGGGAACTTGAGCTTGGCAAAATGACAGTCTTTTAAAGGGGACTCCTAGGAAACCTGCATAACTTTTGCTCTGGAGAAGAGCATTATTTTTATTACACTGGTCAGGAAACATTTCTGTCCTCTGCCCAGAGGGAGACATTACCTAACTTACAAGGTGCGCTAAACAAACATCCCAGAAAAGATAGTCCAGAACAAAGCTGTGGAGTCCCTTTGCTCAGAAGTGCAGACACATAAAACCCATGGATTCTCCTTCCAATTTTATTTTGAATATTCAGTATTCTGGTGAGTTACTTTTACTGATGTATTTCTTTTAATTTCCTCTTGTTATTATTTGGAATTTTTGTGGATGATGTGTTCAATAACAGAGAAGAATAGGAAAATAGAGGGACATATAAATTAGGACTTAATTTTAGAGTCAGCCTAGATCCAGAGTCAGTTGTTGAAGTTTTGGAACTGTGTGATAATCAGGAGTATCTTAAAATTCTGTTTTCTCCTTTAACAACCACCACCACAACAAAAAAGCAATTTACCCTGAGAGTGATCCATTAGAGTCATCTAAAATCTACAATCTAGATTTTTGGGAGAGAGAAGTTGGAGAAGGAAAGCAAGCAAATGGAAAAAGAAAAATTGGACCACTTGGAGATACATTTTTTGAACTCCGCATTGAAAGTTACTAGGCAAATGTGGGTGGGTGGCACTGTGTTCGCAGGGTCTGTGACTAAAGTTCGTGCAGTGTTTTAGAGCACAGGTCCTGGAGCAAGATTGTCTAAGTTAGATTCCCATCCCAGCCACGTTGGTAGCTATGTAGTTTAGGACAAGTCGCATAAATTCCTTGTGCCTCAGTTTCTTCCTCTATATACAGGAGATACTAGTGAAACATAACTTGCAAGATTCCTACGATGATTAAACTAGTTAATATATAGGCATGTGGTGGGCACTCAATACATTTTCATTCTTTTAGGTATCATCTAATTGTTAATGATTTTTTTTTTTAACCTTAGGAAACAAAGACATTTTCTGAATCCATTTGATTCTGCAAGAACAGGAACCAAGTCTAGCTTGCTCACCATTATGCTTTTAGGCAACCACAATGCCTCACTTGTGCTTGATCAATATTAATCAAATAGGAGAACAAAATAAATATTTTTTAATCAAAATCCTGAAACAGAATCTACAGGGATGTAAAGAATGTCTGTGATTTATTCTGTATGCATGTGTATGTGTTTGTGGGTTTCTATTGGCATAAAGATCTGCTTTGACTTTTAGGGAAGACCTCTGTATAGCAGCACAGACAGACCTGGAGAACAAAACCATAGTTTGTTCCCATTGAAATTGTAAGCTAATGACATGTTACCCTTATGTGTATGAATAGATTTATTTTCTTGACTCATATTTTAATTACATTTCTTCTAAGTGACAGTTTTCTTCTCTCTGTAAAATGAAATTTTAAAAAACTGCAATCCAAAAATTTGTAAACCTTAAATCCTAGAATGTACTGAAGGAAAATACCAGGTTTGAGAACATTGTTTTATTTACATGTAATTTGGTTAGCTAGATGTTTGTGTACTTAAGAAGCCATCACAACAACATAACATACATGCCGTTCACCTAAAATGTTATTATGTAGTTGGAAAAACTAGAAAGATGCTACTTAGCCTTTATGTACTTCTAAACTAAGAATGCCATATATTCAGCTTTTTATTGACTGGCAAATGAGAATTAAATTTTGGTAAGCACCCCTCAAATTTAATGTTACAAATACATTAAATATTTAAAAATGACAGATATGTGTAGAATACAATGCTGTTTAGAGCTAGAAGATCATGGATTTTCTTTATGGATGATTTTATGGTTTATTTTTATTACGAAAAAGAAAGCCTTTTCCTTTTATTTGCTTTGCACAGCCACCAATATCACTGGTTAGAACATTAAGTTTGCGAGTAGAAGATCATATATTCATTAGGTTTATCTGTATGTTATGAATAATGCAATATATGCATTAATGAGAGGCAAGAGTTGGAAGAAATATGCAATTTTATAAAATGTTTATAATTGATTATCAATTTTCCGTTTACTGGAATCATTAAAGAACGCAATGCTAAGAGCTCCATCTCTCAGAATCTTAGTGAATTTATTATCGAAATAATTTAGGATATGATTTGAAGTTTCCTCAGTGAGGTCAGGACATCCAAACTAATATTTAGAACAGCCTGAAAATAGTAATTCAGCAAAATAGCTGCATACGGGTAAATACATTAAAATTATTTTTTTCCTGTTTCACCATACTCCCTTACCTTTTGTTTCTTATTTTATTGCTAGTTTGTTTCATTTTTCTACATTTGCTCATGTACTCCAGTTTAAAGATCTGTCATTTTGACACATACTTTGTGTAATTCAAGGGCTACAGCAAGCTCTTATTCACAGTAGTTGCATAATCATGAATAGTAGAGTAAAATAAAGATAAGATCATACAGTAAAATAAAAACTACTGCATCTCTAATGATTTTGCTTTAATTTCACTCTCATATGATAAGGAATCTAAATAAGTGATTTTATATGCCTTTTCTTTCTCTGCCTTTAAATACCAGCTTATGACAGCTGCAAAATTGATAATTTTCTGCTAAATCTCAAGAATATACTGAGTTTTAGATTTTTTCAGCATATTTCAATTTCAACTAAGTCAAAAAATTTCATTCTAATAGCATCATATGTTTCTTCAAAATAAATACAATAAAGTAAGAATAACTTTCCTATAAATTAATTCATCAAATAAAGAAATGAAATAGATATAATGCAAATGTCTCAGTTATAAACATTATGATATTTGACTAAGATACATGAAAAATAATTTCTCAGAACTTCAAATTGCTTGATGACAATGTAACTTGATTCGAATTTTCACACAAAATGATGACTTCTATTTTGTTTCCCCAAATTTTGTCACATCCAATCCAACAGAGATGATGTGTGTTCTACTACAAATTAGGGAGAAGCAACACTCTGTGTCAGCTGAATCTGAAAATAGATTTGTTATGTCTCCTTTTCCTGGTATCTTTCATTAAAGAATAGACTCTGTGGTCCAATTCATATTGCGCATTATTGTTCAATCTCCCAGAGCAAAATGCTATTATATTGCCTTTTTTTTCCCTTAGCTACATTCTTTTGGAAATTAACTTAATGCATTTCATGCAGAATTGTTTTGAATTGACAAAAATCAGCATGAGAAGTGAGTAAAATTTAATATATTTCCCAAGGGTTTAAACTAATGTTGTAAACTCAGTAAATGAACAAATTAAGAAAGCCAATCTCAAATTGGTCACTTTTAATTAAAATTTATCAGCTACCATTACCTCACCAGTATTATGTCCTGCCTCCCTTCCAATATTAGTTTTCTACATAATACTTACCAAATCTGACATTATTTTGTTTTAGTTATATTTGTTTAGTGTCTCTCTCTTCACCACTATCTACAAGTTCTCTGAGGGTGGGAATATTATAATTTCTCTACATTTTTAATTGAGTACCTCTCCTACCAGTAGATTGCAATCTCTGAGATATTGGGGATTTTTATTTTTTGTTTATCATTTGTCACCGATACAAAGAATAGTGCCTGGCATACATTAAGAATTCAATAAATATTGGTTAGATGTAAGAGAAATCTCTAATGGACACTCATAAATGGATATAAACTTAGTATCAATAAGACTTATGTAAATTTGGACTTTATATAAGTTCCAAATTAATAAAAGTCCACCTCTGAAGCCATAAAGGAAATGCTTTAATTTCCGGTAACATGCTGAGAATATACCCTTTAAAAAAAACTTAATCTGGTTGTTTAGGAGAACATTTGCTTGTTTGATACCCAGATTTTGGCATTAAGAAGCCTCCTTCCTCTATCTCAGATATCTGGAAAAAACTCATTTATGTAAGTCTCAGGCCTTCCGTGGTATCTAGCTATGAAACTCGATAGACGATTTGGAGTTTTACCTTACCTTCCATCTCTTACTAATATACAGACTCAGTCAATTGTTCCATCCCTTTAGTCTCTTACCTCATCTTTACAATAGAGAAATCAGTAGTACCTAGCTCACAAGGTATGTGAGAGAAGTAAAACTACACAGTCATGAGGATATATGTGCCCAGTAAGTAAGAGTGATGGAGGTTGTAAGGCAAGTGATGATGATGATGATGTAGAGGAACTTCAAATCCACATTCCTGATGAGAACAGTGATTAAAAATTGGGGGCATCGGGGCGCCTGGGTGGCTCAGTGGGTTAAAGCCTCTGCCTTCAGCTCAGGTCATGATCCCAGGGTCCTGGGATCGAGCCCCGCATCAGGCTCTCTGCTCGGCAGGGAGCCTGCTTCCCTTCATCTCTCTGCCTTGCCTCTCTGCCTACCTGTGATCTCTGTCAAATAAATAAATAAATAAAAATCTTTAAAAAAAAAAAATTGGGGGCATCTGGGTGGCTCATTCAGTTACGACCTTCAGCTCAGGTCATGAACCCAGGGTCCTGGGATCAAGGCCCACATTGGGCTTCTTTCTCAATGGAGAGTCTGCTTCTTCTCCTTTCCACTCATGCTGTCTCTCACTATCTCTGTCTCTCAAATAAATAAATAAAATATTTTTTAAAAAGTTATCATAATATCCAAATGAGACTGTACTTTGGAGCTTGTTTAGTCTTATCTCCCTATTTTATAGATGAGCAAAGTGAGGTTTGCAAAGATGAAGTGTTAGTGATACTGAGATACGGGTGGTGTTTCAGAAGTGCAGTTAAACTTTTGAAATAAAGGTTGTGAATTTGGAAAACGGTGACTTTGAATACTGATTCCTCTATCATCTATCTATCTAAAAGATTTATTTATTTGAGAGAGAGAGTGCACATGTCTGTGTGTGTGGGAGTGGGAAGAGGGGCAGAGGGAGAGAGTTTTCAAGCAGACTCCCCACTGAGCATAGACCTGATTGGGGGGCTAGATCTCACGACCCATGAGATCAATACCTGAGTGGAAACCAAGAATCAGACGCTTAACCGACTGAGCCACCCAGGTGCTCCTGGTTCCACTATTTACTAGCTGAATAATTATGAGTAAATTTCTTAAATTTTATAATCTTCATTTTCTTCATCTGTCAACTGATAATGACAACACCCACTTCACAGAATGATTTTTTTTTCACAAAGAGAATATTCTGCTTTATTAGGAAGATCTTGATTGCCCATCAGCTCATAAACAGCAGCATTGAGGAAAAATACACAGAGGGACACTTTCTCGAAGAATCTTCCCTGAGAAAACACCATCAATGTGATAAATATTTAATCACATCCTTGCAGCAAATATTGTGATGGGTTTCCTCAACCTTATTTGGCAGAAACCAGTGAAATGATTTCAGAATAACATTCCATCAAAGCAATTCTAGGGTATAATGTGGGTGCCAGTACAATGTGTTCCAGTTTTACATCTCTCTGTTTAATCCATGACTAGACTTCCAGAAGCTTATGTAATACATCTTAGATTCTCCTCACTGATAAATAATTAGAAACCAATTGCTTATAAAGCTTAAAATAGTAGCCCACGTGGGAGGAGGCCACCTTTCCCTTGAGAAAATGCTGGTGTGAGGAAAAGAAGAAGAAGAAAAAGAAGAGGAAAAAGAAGAAACAACTCTACATGTGTAGACAGAAGTGTGTGCTTGATTAAGTAGTCATTGACAGCAGTTCCCATTACCTGGGCAAGTGATCATTTTTCTTGTATTTAAACCTTTTACTTTCAAAGTAAACAGTAGAATCTGGAATATATGAATTATGTATTGTTCTGAGTTGTTATTGTCTTTTAAGAATGAGCTGTCTTACCTGGTAGGAGAGGAATGGCCCTAGAGAAAAATAGATGGGAATTAGTAGATTTTCCTGGGGTGTTGTGTGGGAGGAGCTACCAGCTGGATGCACTTCTGTGCTTCCAAGCTCCAGCCCTAGCTTAGACAGTCCTGACCAGAGAGGCCTGAGGAAGAGCTCTGCACCGTTTTTGGTTCTTCTTCCCATAACAAATAGCTTTGGTAGACCACAACTTAGAGCAAGCCTACAGGAAGAGAGAAGGGGCAAGTTCCCAGTGTAACAGACTCATTCTCCCCAGAGTTGACTTGGACAAGAAAAAGAGACTTTTAGGCTGATTCTCTGCATTTAAACAATACTTACTAAATGTTTGTTAATTATAATGTACAGGCTGAATGGGAGATTTAAAAAAAATACGATCCTGCCCTTAATACCAGGCAAAATATGAGAGGGAAGGTACATGGAATCATAAAATCATGGAGTTAGAAATGTCATGTTTGAAGAGATATATACATATGTTATTTTAGTAGGCTCTCTGGCATCTAGTCCGTGCCCTAGGTTAACTGTTGTTATTATGACTACAACTCTCCCACTTTGGGTTAGGTGCCTGAATCATCTAGGGTGCTTACAACAATTCAAATTCCATGGCTCCTCCTCAGCCTTACTAAGTCAGAATTTCAGAAGTGGTTCCCAAGAAGCTATATAATGAAGAAGATCCCAGGTTATTCTGATGCAGCAGCCAGCCACTAAGCCACGGAATGGAATTCCACAACCACTGGTAGACTCTTCTGCCCTTACAGAAGACAGTCAATGGAGGCTTGGAGAAATTAAGCAATGTCCCTGTCTCTTCTTACTTAATTGACCTTTTCTTTTATCTAGGTTGTCCACGTAAGCTACCTCAGATCCTTTTTCTCCAAAAATACTCTTTAAGAAATGAATAGAGGGTCTCCTGGGTGGCTCAGTCAGTTAAGTGGCTGCCTTTAGCTCAGGTCCTGGGATCGAGCCCCGCCTTTGGGCTCCCCGCTTAGTGGAGAACTTGCTTCTCCCTCTCCTGGGGCTGTCACTCTGCCTACTTGTTCCCTCTCTCTCTTGGTCAAATAAATAAATCTTTAAAAAGGAAAGGAAGGAAGGAAGGAAGGAAGGAAGAGAGAGAGAGAGAGAAAGAAAGAAAGAAAGAAAGAAAGAAAGAAAGAAAGAAAGAAAGAGAAAGAAAGAGAAAGAAAGTAGAAATGACTCGCCTAAGGTGATATTAGCCAGTTGATGACAGACTTGGGAATAAATCCTCCTTTTTCTCCACTGCCAGTTAATGTTTCCTCTGTTGAACCCACAGCTTTCCTCAGTTAAGTCTTCTTAACTTCTTCTAACAGCTGTGTTGTTGTTTATGAGCACTTCAGCTGGATCCTATCCCACAATGCCATGTTTCTTAAAACACATGGTGTCAAAGTGAAGACTTTCTGCCACAGCCTTTACTCAACCCCAGCCTCAGTGTTTTCTTTTTTTTTTTTTTTAAGATTTTATTTATTTATTTGACAGACAGAGATCTCAAGTAGGCAGAGAGACAGGCAAAGAGAGAGAAAGTAGAAAGATGTGGGGCTTGATCCCAGGACTCTGGGATCATGACCTGAGCCGAAGGCAGAGGCTTTAACCCACTGAGCCACCCAGGCGCCCCCCCAGCCTCAGTGTTTCTAAATGCATTGCCACCTTACAAGCTTTTCAGACTTCTGGAAAGTAGCAGGCATCTATGCAGCAAGCCTTTGTCCACAGTGTCAAGGGTGAGTGGGGAACAAAAGAATTGGTGGGAGAAGTAAAGTCTTTCAGACCATTGCTCAATTTTGTCATGCAAATTGCAACCTGTCATGCAAATTGTCATGCAAATTACAAGGAAATTATGAATATACCCCTTCTTTGTTTTAGAATATATTTGCAAAGGAAACACTTGACATGTTGGTTTGCTCTGCTTGTTGTATGCACAACAAAATTTAAAATAAGCTCTTCGGATCAGATTATTTTTGTGGTATAAATCAAAATCTACCGATATTGTTGCATGATTCAAAAGCAGTTAAATGACCAGCAGACCTCTTTCCATGTAATGATACTTTAATAGAAAAGTTCCTTCTGCTCCAGAACAGTAAAGATTTCATGGCTGATGCTTTGCCCCAGCAGCACACATTTTGATGTATCGTTTCATGGGAAAAGCATGTCTACCCTTTAGTACTGTGTATCGCCTAGGGCAGCTGCTTTTAACTTTTTTTTTGTATGTTTATTTTCTTCTGTATCTATTCTGTTGTTTGTACAGTTTAGAAGCCCCAATAAACAAAGTGTATAATTTCAGTAATTGGAATTGCGTTGGATTGTGAGAAAAAGACACTTGATCTATCACCTGATTCTCACAGCAACTTTGTCTTACAAACTTTCAGCTTCCCTCATAAAATATGGCACACTGATTAAAGGGTAATTCTTTAAAAGGTTCAGGACCCAGTATAAACCAAATAAACCACAACATGTGGAAGACCTAAGCATATGGAGTCTGGGCTTAGCTTTCTCGCTAACTGTCCCATAGCAGAGTAGTTCCTAGACTTGGCTATCACAAACCAGAAATAATTCTCTCTCTCTCTCTCTCCCCCTCTCCCTCTCTCTCTCTCTCTCTCTCTACACACACACACACACACACACACACACACACACACATCTTTTTGAGCTAACAAACAAAATTATTTAATTTTGACAAGTAGGGAAGGGCATTAAAATGAACAAACTAGCATTTATATGGATGGCATTTCATTTAAAATAGACATTTTAAAACCAAATGACATAACCTCGGCAGGGTGAGAGAAAGATAATTCTATAATTGTGGTCATCTAGTTTTATGAAAAAAAGTAAAGAAAACTTCTCTAATTATCCTAATTTTTAAATTTTATTTTATTGTATAACACAAAAACCCATCATTGATAGGCACCAAATCCCTAGTCAACATGTGCTTTTTCTTCCTAAACCCCTCAACACCAAGTCTTTTAAACAGGCAGATCTGGGCCAAATCTATGTGCACTGAAGCATATAAAGAGTCCATTGGTCTTGACCGCTATTTCTGAGATCACTGCCCAGTCACAAATTCTAATGTACTTGTTTCCCTCTCTTTCTTCCTGGTTTTCTCTCCCCATTCTGCCTCCAAATACTGCTTGTCTTAGGTTTTCTTATATTGGTACCCAACTGGACTCACTTTTCAAGTTCCATCTTGACAGTTCCCGTCAGTTTCAGGCACCTCAGCCAGAGATGGGTGGTATTTTCATTACCTATCTCGGCTTCTTTTCAGGGGAGGGAGTATATGCAGTGGCCAATGTTGCCACAAGGTGGTGATAGCCATAAACTTCTCAGTGCTTTCTCCTGCCTAGCCACTGGGGATCTCTACCTCAAATCAGACAGGAACATCCCACAGGAGAGAAAGGGAATGCCACAAATCAGAAGCAGATCTGACCTCAAGAGATGACATTTCATCCACTCTAATAAATAAGCGAATTTATTGCTTTAGTTCGATAAATCACTTTCCCGATCTGTTTATTTGTATACATTGTACTGGACTTTTTGTGAAGATTGTGACAACATATCTGGCATAGTTTCTGGCACAGAGGTGACATTTTGACCACGTTAATTTCCTTTCTACTTTCTCACCCTGTGACATTTTCACCCAGAGGACACATACGAAGGGCATTTGGGTGGGTTTGCCTCCTTGTCTGTGTGTCTCTGAAATATCTTGGACCAATGAGTTCAAAATCCAGAAGCCATAAATCATAGGGCATAGAGCAGGAGCCCTGAACTAGGCAGACCTGGGTTGAGTGCTAGATATGTGACCTTGGGCAATGTGTTTAATTTCCCTCAACTCCAGCTTCCTCATCTATAAAATGAGAATTATATCATTTGTCTCATAGGGCAGCCCTGAAAATTCAATGGAGATAAAATGTGGAAAGTACCCGATCAATAGTATGATTTAAATAAAATGGTAACTTTAAGAAATCTGAAAGGAGAGAGGGCTTGAATGAGCCTCAGCTTTCTTTGATTACCACAGAAGGGCTTGCTGTCCATTAGAACTTTCTGTGATGATGAACATGGTCTGTTTCCATCCAGTGTGGTAGCCACTCAGCAGGTGTGACTGTAGAACACAGGAAATATGACCAGTGAGATCAAGGAATTGAATTATTAGTTTTAATTATTTTAAGCTTAAGTAGTCACATTTAACCAGTGTCCATAGTATTGGCAGCATAGGAAGAGAAACTGTATGACTTTTCTGTGTCTCAATCACTCAACCTTAAAAATGAATAAGACTGAGTTCTTAACACATTGCTATTTTCCAAGAGCTAAATTTTTTTTTTAAGATTTTTATTTATTTATTTGACAGACAGAGATCACAAGTAGGCAGAGAGGCAGGCAGAGAGAGAAGGGGAAGCCGGCTTCCCGCTGAGCAGAGAGCCCGATGCAGGGCTCGATCCCAGGACCCTGAGATCATGACCTGAGCTGAAGGCAAAGGCCTAACCGGCCGAGGCCTAACCCACTGAGCCTGCCAGGCGCCCCTCAAGAGCTAAATTTAAGGCTGAAGTTAAGACTCTTTCTCCTTATGTAGTCAAGTAACATTGTTCTCCTGATTTGTTCAAAATTAGTGGATATGTGCGTGTGTGTATCTAGAGCTACCAGTGAAGGTAAGAGAAAAATATTACTAAGTATTATTGTTTAAGAGGACTAGAGCCAGAAAATGATTCAGTGGATAATTTTGTCTCCAAAGTCCCAAAGGCTTCACTTCATTTGAGTGCGTCCTAAAGAATTCTCAGGTAGGCAGTCCTTCCTGGTTGTTTCTCCTTTGGATCATTTCATATTCTGTCAACAGAAAGGGCAAAAGCATCTAAAATGCCTGCATCCACAACAACAGGAACCTTAGGAAGACTTAGAAAGTCCTTTGCCCTGAATTTGGAATCATTAGGAAATGTTTTCTTTGCTTCTTATTTATAGAGCTAATTAGATTTTATCTTTACTATTTCATTTGATTATTGAGGTCCAGCATCAAAATATTTTAAGTATGTTCTAAAAATCAATTCTGTTCTGTCATGTTACATTACAGTTTTAATTCATTTATCCTTAAAACTGGTTCAAAGAGAGCACTGAACAGACAGGCGAGAGGTAGATTAATTAAGAAGTATTAATTAATTATTAATTAAGAATTATTATTCAGAATAGATTAAGAAAATACTCATGAGTGAACGGATGCTTACAAAATCTAATTTTTGTTGAATTGTAATCTCTCTCTTAAAGCCTGTTTGAGGGTGGAGATTGGGTAGGTTTGGCAGGTCACTCTAAGGAGAAGGAAATTTTTACCTCTACTCTTTAAAAGATTCAAACCTGGCTTCCACTAGGAAATAGGAAAACAGTCTGGACATTACAGTGTGACTTGAGTTGAAATAAAATGTTCTTCCCCACTTAACAGGATTCAAATTGCAGTTGGCCCAAGGTTTTCCTGGAATATTCAGCAGTAAACCTGCATGATGCCTGAGTTGGGTCTTCTGAGGCTGGGGAGTGATGGTTTCCTTCCTGAGTTCTGGGTAGGGACTCAAGATTTCTCTGTTCACTTGTTGAACCAGCATTTTCCCAGTTGCCTCGACTTCCACCAATCTAATTCTTTTTTTTTTTTAACTTAATTTTATTTTTTTTCGGTGTTCCAAAATTCATTGTTTATGCACCACACCCAGTGCTCCATGCAATACATGCCCTTGCCAGTAGTCATTATAAGGTCTCAAAGTATGATTATTTCCCAGATTTCTGTTATTTTAAAATAAATCCTTTCCAATTCAGGTAATGTATATTTTTCATCTTTTATATGTTATCTGTCTAACTGGAAATAGGATTATTATTTTTATCATAGCACTTTTTGAAAAGAAAAAAAGAATTACTTCCATTAATGCCAGTTTTTAACATCAGGCTGATTTTGTATGTCACCCAGGGAAGCTGATAGATGACAGAGTAATCCTCCGTGCAGGGGAAAGTTGGGCTCCATTCTAAGGTTTGTGGCCAACTTAGGGAGCTCCAAAGGCCAACCAAACTGTACTTTCTTAAAACTGCATTATAACAGCAGTAAAAAGTACTTTTAGGAATAGAGGTACCTTCTGAAATAACACTTTTGGTTTTCATAAAACAAATAATGTTGATTGGTAGCATGTGAAGTGGGAGTAAGAAGCCTATCTGAATATTTTTAATATTTTTCACTATTTTGTTCCATGTTTGCTAGGTACATGATTCAGTCCCTTTATGTTTCTGAAACAAACAGACAAACAAATGAACAAACCACTTTCAAACACTTTAGGGCCATGCCTCCCTTTTCTCAATACACCCTAATGATTTTAATACATCTCAGCTTTTCACTTCAAACCCATTGACATGCGTCATTCAAGACTAATCTTTGTCAATATTTTATTGCTTTACATTTGTGAGAAAAAGAACCTGCAGCTCAGGTAGATTGGACACACTGGGTGGGGAGAATAGTTTAAAATCAGGGGCGCCTGGGTGGCTCAGTGGGTTAAAACCTCTGTCAAATAAATAAATAAAATCTTTTAAAATCAGCATCATGAGAACAAGCCTTATTAAAAGAGATAAAACAAAACTGCTGTGGTATGTGCAATTATACAATATACCGTAGTGATGTAAGGATCATATGGAAATTTACTTTTTGCTGAGATTTGTAATTAGCATGCAATAAAAGTATCATCAAGGCAAAACATTATTATATGGCCTATGATAAACTAACAAGAACTTGTATTTATTAAACACATTCTAGGTTCGAGGTGCTGTTATATAATGTCTTGACCCACATCATTCATTGGGATCCTTACAGCAACATACTATAGTGGGAGTTTTGTTGTCTTTATATAGAGCTGAGATAACCGAGAGCCACATCATGCAGCCAGGACAGACCAGAGCTCTCCTATGAATGAAGGCAGTAAAATAAAATCTGAGCTCCTCTTTACAAACATGAGTTTTGCTGGCTCTAACTAGTAAAAAAATGGTAGTTCCTCTAGTTGAGAACATTCTTTTATCATCACTTTGTTTCAGTGACAAATTAGAAAAGGCTAATAAACATTTTCGTTTTCATTTGGGGGCAGGATTTTTAAATTATTATTTCCCTTTACCATTATATTTTGCTTGGGACATCCACAGAAATCATTTTGAAGGAACACATGAATTTGTTTAAAGACGTGAGTCTTCGTTGCAATGAGCCTTGGCTGTACAAGTATTATGGCTGTCATCAAATAAAGTGAGAATTAAGCAAAATGCAACATATATTTTACATTAAAAAACAAAATAATTATGTCCAAGAGAAATTAAAAATAAGGCCTCTTGAGCTACATAGATGGACTGAATAGAAGACAGAATTTATTTGTATAGATACATAGACCATATATCTGTATCTATTTGTGTTTTTCCTCCCATAAAAGTAAAGAAAAAAAAAAAGGGTTGTGCAACAGAATTGCCTCTAGCATGTATAAAGTCTGAACAAATACTCTTCGGTGTGGCTCCTGTCCATAAAACCAGTGGACTACAAAATGCATTACAATATCCATGGGCCTAGGAGGCATAGTGATTTATTGAAGAAAAATTAAAGTAATGGGTAGAGAAGAGCTACTGATGTATTTATTTATTGTCCAGTCAGTGCCCCTTAAGACTCTTTGCCAGGCCCAGATACCATCTCTTCCTATTCATTATTGTCCAATGTACATTCCTTGTGGACTCCATCTCTCGATACTGTAAGGAGGAGGGAACGAATGGCATTATGATGACAGTGTCAGAGTTCTTCAGAGCTGGCTTATATTGAAGCAGAATAGATCTTCTTGCTTCTGATTTTCCCTAACACCATTAACTTAAGGGTTGTTACATTATTACATCTGATGAGCTGCCTTATCTCTTATGTTCCAGGGGAAGATTGGCTCCCAGTGACCCTCGCAAAGGTTGTTACTGTGGTTTCCCCTTGATGATGAACAGGAAATGCAAATCGTCCTGGGTATGCCAGAAAGTGTGAAGAATGATTCTTTGTTGGTGACTCTAAGTTTACTGTTTGAAATTTTCTAGCCGAAGTGTAGAATATCTTACAATATATTTCAAAGGATTCAGGATGTAATCATTGGCTTCCTACAATGTGATCTCTGTCAGTGGGGACTACACCCTTGCCAGCCACACGAGGCCACCAGCCGGGAGAGTCCTGGCCTGCAAGAAGAGTGACAAGAGCAGTTCCGTTCTAGCAAAAAGTGTCCACCGTCATCAGGCTCAGCCTAAGATCACAGAGACAGCGAGAGGTGGGAGACATCAGTAGGAGGTAAGGGAGGACATTGACTGTCAGGGTATGTTGGCATTGAGGAGGAACACATAGGAAGCTGATAGAGACTAAACTGGGAAGTAGGTGCCCTTCCTGGGTGTTGGCAGTGAGGTTGCACACAGCCAAGGTTGTTGCTCATTCCCCTGGATCCTGGGGACATGGATGGTCAGAACTACACAGGGCCCACATGGGCAACTCCTTCAGGGTGCGTGGTGGACAGTGGTAGCTCAGAACCCCAAACATGGCCTATGCCATGTGAATAGTCACCCCAAATCAGATATCAGCACCAGAGATGGCCTGATCTCATGTGGAAGAAACAGTACACAGAGCAGCAGAAGTGACACAACCCATCCTCTTAGAACTGCATGGGACAGTGACCACCTCAAAGGCAAGAGTCACTGAGCAATATGGGCATCTGTGCCCCATTCAGGACGCCTCAGGGGCTGACCCTGACAACTCTTGCAGGCCCAGGCACTCATGCAGTTCTTGGAAAATTTCCAGGAGGGTGCCCCAAATTGCAGGGTCAGGCAGCTGCCTCCCTTCCCAGGTCTAAGGGATGTTTTGACTTCTGGCCTCTGCTTCGGAGATTCGGATGGGCACGGCCTGAACTGAAGATGCATCTTTATTGATAGCTATATATCACACATATCACTGATTTACATTTATGAACGCTGTCCTATCTGTAAAAATCACATGAAGCCTTTAACATCTTAATACCTCCTTAGTAGGAAGGAAGATCGTGTTTCATCCATCCTTTTGATGGATGAAAAATCTAAATTCCAGGATTTTTTTTTCCTTGTAAGTGACAAAGCTACAATGTCACCCTTGATCTTTTCACTGAAAATTTAGGACTCCCTTTATTCTATCACTTGACTTTTTAAAAAAATTTACCTTTCCTCTGATTTGTGAGGTTCAATATGAATCTAACTGAAAAAAGGCAAGTCCTGTACATCTAGAAAGTTTACAAAGGATGTCTTCGGACTGATAACTTGAATCGAGGCAGATTTGTGATACTGAAAATTTGAGGGCAAATTCTCTTAGCCTTATTTTTTTTAAAAGCATTATTTTTTAATCCCTGTCTCCTCAATCACCTTTCTCCTATTGAAACAGATTTTTCTTTTACCTATAATAAGACCCAAGGGGGAGTTTTTTGCATCAGAGTCTCATTTTGTGAATAGCAAAAAATAAGTGGAAATTCTCAGTGCCCCCTCTAAAAGAAACTGTACCCTTTATTAGCAAATTGAGTTTCTTCTTGGCTGTAAGGCAGCAAAGCACACATTCCTGGCTAAGAAAATAAAAGCAACACAAAAATGTGAAAGACTTAAAATCCAGAAGAGCAATAAATTTCCCAAGCAAAACACACACACACACCACACACACACACACACACACACACAGTGGTAAAGGGTTGGAAAGGACACTTCAAGTTAATTCAAGAACAGAGGACATAAAATTAGTAATCAAACTGGGAGCTTTTTGTGATGAGAGCAGCAAATGTCTTGAGTATCTCTGAAGATAACACACCACATTCATTTGTCCTCGGTAGCTAATTTAACTCTCCCGAGTTACAGCTGGCATGCCTCTGCTCTTGCCTGATTAGCTGAAGTCCACATTTCCCGCTGAAAGGTTGTCCTTAGTGGCGATCATTTGCCGCTGCCTAAAACAAACAGCTTTACACATGCACACACGTGCTCCCCTGCACGCGTGCGCACACGCACACACACACACATGCACACACACTTTTTTTTTTTAACTGATGACACAGTGAATTGGCAGATTCTTGCTCACTGCATTGTGAACACCGTCTGCATTTTCCTCCCTAATAGCCACTGTTTGGGTCTGCCTTTAATGACTCCACTTAAGCTTTACCACAGCTGCTACTAAGGTACGTTTTATTTTTTCCCCACCACAAACTATTTTTTACAGAAGAATGTTAATTAGTAACTGATAGATATAAAGATTGCCAGCGACAGCCCATTAATTCCATTTACTTTAATAGGACTTAGAACTTAGCTTGCAGTACAGCTGTATTCAGACTGGATTATAAATGTAATTTTTTGCATCATTAACTTCCCTGATTAATCTTCGACAGCAAATGCATAATTATCAGGGGAAAAAGCCACCCAGTATTTGCAGCAAAGAGTCCAGCTCTCAAAGTTGTGCTTTTGCAGGCCCCTCATTAACATCACAGCAAGTAGCACAGGATTTTGTAAGGGGGTGATTGCTTTCCATTGCTTAAGGTTAACCTATGCCAGGTACTTGGTACTTCTGAAAATAAATACTGTATGTGCGGTACTGTGTGTGTGTGTGTGCGTGCACACACGCCCATGTGCACAGCACCCATACACACAGTCACACTGCCTTGCTTCCCTGCTGTGTCTGCTCTGTGATAAGTTCCCTGACAAACATTTGCAAACTAGTGTCACACCATTAATGACCTGCATATGCAGTTTTCCACCTGTGGACCTGGGAGTCCCTTGCCAGTCCTGCCTCTTGAGCTTTTTATGGAAAACTGCCTCCTACTGTGACATTTCAGGGATGACATGTAGAGGGGCAGGCTTCGGATCACAGCCACCCATGTTCCCGTTGTGTGTATGGCTCTGATTCGGCATACTGGGCAAAACCAAAACACGGAATCAGGCGGGAGGAGGGCATTCAAAGGAGGAAACCAGCAGACTGAGACTAAAATACTTTGCTTGTCGTTCTGTGCTACTTGGTGCTGAAAGGACAGGCTTAGATGCTGAAAGAAGGCGGCCCTGGCAGAGGGACAGCCTGAATCTGAGGTGGCGAAGCTGTAGGCAATGGCTGCTTTGAAGGAGCCTAATTATTGGCTCATTAGTATAAAATGGCACTTTCTTAGCATGAAGCTTCTGGCTGAGGAAGATGGAAAACATCTCAACCCAATCACATGTTTATTCACCACCAAAAAGAGCCACCAAGAAGGAAATGGGGAGCTGAGGAGGGAGGGACAGAGGCAGGGAGGGAGGAAAGGAAGAGATTCTTAAAAATTGGCAAAATGAAGGCTCTTCTCTAATGAGTTATAATGTTCATGTAAATAATGATCAGCCCCCTTTTAGCTGTCGTTCCTCTGTTTTGAACACAAGAGGTGGGAGACTTGGGGCCTACATCCTTTGGGGCCTTAGTTTCAAAGGTAAAGTAGCCAGAGATCTCTGACTGCTTTTGTTCTCAAACAAATTTCCCCAGACTGTATTTCTGATGTACTGATCATCGCTTTCTAAAATAACTTTCCCTTACTGTGAAATATGCGCTGATCTTTAGTTAGTAGACTCTCGAATACTTAGAGTGATAATTCTGATCAACTTTCAGTCAGGTGATGCATACCTTTGCCTTATCTTTGTAAATATGCCTGATCGGTACCCAGAACAGGTTGTGGTCTCCACACACATGAAGTGGTCCCCTCCCCTCGTGCTTTCTCAGGTAGAACAGGACAGTGGGAGGCGGGGTTTGGGGGTGGGGATACAATTACTAGGGATTATAATTGCTAAAGCTCCTATCTTCTCCTTATCGGTGGGTTCCCAGAATCTCCTTATCAGATTCAGAATATCACAGGTTCTTTCTCATCATAACTCCCTTAGTAAATCTTGGCAGAGACCATTAAAGCAGCTACAGGTTTTGCAACCTTACTACCAGTCCCCAGAGAAACAGAGGCTTCATGGAATTTTTAATGGAGTCGAGTCTCTCTTTTACAGCATTGCAGGTGTTAAGCAGGAGAATAACGTGATCATCAGGTTTGTTTTATCACTGTTGTTTTGGCTGGATCCCACAGTATGAATTTAGAAAGGAAAAGCTACAGGCATGCCAGCTTGGATCTAAATATATGTGTACTTATACATATTTGCATATATGATCACACATACACACATAAAGGTTAAGTCCAGAAGAAGATGGTCTGAAATTTCATGTTTTCTCAACTGTATCATTTTATATTTGGTAGACCCATGTTCCTTTATGGATGGATGCCTTCCTGGTTTAAGCTTACTGTCCCTGTTCCCAATTTATACTGAGAAAAACAAACAAACAAGAAAACAAGAACCCAAATATATTGATTTCTATGAGGTGTTTTTGTATTTGTTGCTCGTTTACTTTGCAGTCATTGGGATATAAAGATGATTCAGAGACCACTCTTTGTCTTACCTAATTCACCCTGAACGGGGTACTGTATTGTTTGGTGGGGTTGCTATAACAAATTACCACATAATGGGTGTCTTAAAAGAATAGAAATTTATCCTCTCATATTTCTGGAGGCTGGTACTCCAAAATCAAATGTCGGCAGGGTTGTTTCCTTCTGAAGGCTCTAGAGAAGGATCCTTCCTGGTTTCTGCTGGCTCCTGGCAATCCTTGGTCTCCTCTGGTTTACAGCTGTATCATTCCACTCTCCTCCGTGTGTCCCCATGTGAAAGCTCCCTTTGGCTCTATTTTATATGTACACTTACATAAGCTGCTTCTAATTTGTTTTTTGGGAAAATTGGTTATATGTAAAGTGTAGAGAAATATGTGGTTTGCAAGTCTAACTATGCCCTGTTTTGTAGAGGCCTTTTTAGGAATGAAAATATGTTTTGCTGTAACTAGTTACACAGCATTTAGGGCCCACCAGGGAAATCTTACCTCACAATCCTTTACTTCCTTACATTACAAAGATCCCCGAAAAAGGCAACCTTGATTCTCTTACGATATAAACTAGCACTCACATGTGGCAGGGGTTCTGGGGATTAGAGATGGATGTATCTTTTGGGAGACCACCATTCATTCAACTAACTGCAGAGGCAAAAAGAAATCATTGTCCTGGGAATCTAGGCTTCTTTTCACAACAAGCGATGTGCCATTTGCTAATTCAGAATTAAAATCCCGCACACGGAGAACAGGAGGGGACTTTTAGGATGTGTATAGCACAAAAAGCTTATTGGAGACCTTCCTGGCAGCATACGACTTCTGAAGGGTGCAGGAGGGAGAGAAAGCCAGTTGCCTGGTTGCTGGTCCAAGTTCTTCTCCTTACGGCATGTTACCTGTCTCAAAAAGTTTTGCCAGGGATACCAGATCTAAGTTCCTTGTAGGAGAGATTGATATAAATCAGAGTACATTAGTGGTAGGAAAGACCTTAGCAGTGTAACAGGGTGGCTAAGAGCAGTTATTCCTGGTTTGGATTTGCTTCACACTCACTTGCTGTTTTGATCTCGGGCAAGGTTCTTCACCTCTCCATGCCTTAGGTTTCTATGTCTGTTCAGCAAAGAGTCTCAAAGTACCTTCCCTTGGGGTTGTTCTGAGGGAGAAGTGAGCTAACACGTGTAAAGCATGGAGAAGTACCTGGGCCATGAAAACACAGTAACATTAACTATGTAGCAAGTACCTTGTCCAAATAATTCACTTTACAGATGCACACTGGAAGTCCGAAGAGTTGTGACTTAAGGACACATAGCTATTGAATAACAGAACTAGATTCAAACCCTGCTCTCTGAAACCCAGTCCAGTTCTCTGTGCCCAGCATTATTATACCCCAAGTTCTTGCCAAAAAACTCTCATGAAGTACTTAGCTTATTGTTCTGAGGACATGAAAGTTGAGACACCTTGCTCTCAACTCTGTTAAATGGAGATGAAAATTTGGTATCCTTAATGGCTCAAATTCTCTATTACTCAACTCTTTAAGGCTTATAAATGTAGAAATTGTTATTGATGGAACAGGTTTCAAGGACAGAGAGGAGATTGCTGAAATTCATGCTTTTGCAAAGAAGGAAAATATCAGGTTTGTATTTTCAAAATAGGGGTGAAATCAATGTGTTCTAGTGATTTAGTCACACGGTACCTTCTGATTTTGTTGAGGTCTTTCAAAAAATAATCAGTGAACAGGAATTAATAATTTGGCTACTTGATGCAATAAAGAACTCTATTGCAGATTCGGAGGTGATGACAATGGATTTATTCTTTTTATAACACAATGGAATTCCAGCTTCAAAGTAACCGCTGTTAGTAAATTTCTGTCTTATTTACCAAAAGCCTACAAATATCACAAAAAGTATTTTGTGCTATGCATTTAGACACCAGATACTGCAATGAGCACGGCGTGCACACCCGCACATACGTTGTTCCAGAGCTGCTCACCATTGTTTGGAGACATTTGAACAAATCTCTTTTCAAGTGTAATAAGAAATAAGTAGGAGAATATGAGTTGTTTTTAATTTTTTTAAATGCTGAAACTAGTTGGATTGAACAGCTAGAGAAGTATTTGTGACTTGCAGACATTAAATGTGCCCTATTTGATAGAGGTCATTTTAGGAATGAAAGTGTGTTTTGCTTCAACTACTTATTTAGCATAATAGAAGTTCCCCAGCCTCCTTCAAAAACTCTCCTGCAAGGAAATTGATTTTCTGATGGAAGGTACTGAAGGGTATCTTTAGCATCAGTGGAGAAGCAACTAATTTAGCACTATCAGTGAGTCAGATGTCTGTATATTCCCAACAGTAAACAAGAATTAAGCCATTCCTTACCCTGTTTCTATTACCCAGATTCCTTTGCAAGGAAATAGCGTGAGTTGTGGCCACCCTGAATTCTTAAATAACCTGACAATATGTACCCTCACCCTTTCGTTTTACTGTTATTTTTGTCACATTGTGCACATTATATGATTACTATCAGACACCCTTTTCTTTTTTGAAGTCTTTTATTATATTCTTTTTTTTTTGATATTATGGGGGAAGGTAGTCTTAAGGTGATTTTGTTTTTAAAATTCTAATAGATTTTAGCTTGTTTAAAGAGAACAACTTGATGCTTGATTACAGTTTTTCTTTTCCTGTTTTCTATGCATTAATTCTATTCCTTAATTTTTTCTGTTCATTAATTCTGATTAGCCTTTCAGAAAGTTATCTTTTCCTGTCCTACGTAAATAAAACTGTGCAGATTCCTGAAGCCTTGTTTAGCTTGTTATGCCTTTTCCCCCTCTTTCACTGAATAATGAGGTCTTTTCAAATTGATCAGTTTATTTATTTATTTATTTATTTTTTAAAGATTTTATTTATTTGATAGAGATCACAAGTAGGCAGAGAGGCAGGTAGAGAGAGAGGAAGGGAAGCAGGCTCCCCGCTGAGCAGAGAGCCCGATGCGGGGCTCAATCCCAGGACCCTGAGATCATGACCTGAGCCGAAGGTAGAGGCTTCAACCCACTGAGCCACCCAAGCGCCCCTGATCATTTTTTTAAATTACTCTCCAACACCTACATAGTCACACACACAACTGCAAAAAAAAACAAAAAACAAAAACAAAAAAAAAAAAAACAAAAAAAACCCACAAAAAACAAAACCTGTAGGGCACCTGGGTGGCTCAGTGGTTTAAGCCTCTGCCTTCAGCTCAGGTCATGATCTCAGGGTCCTGGGATCGAGCCCCATATCGGGCTCTCTGCTCAGCGGGGAGCCTGCTTCCCCCTCTCTCTCTGCCTGCTTCTCTGCCTACTTGTGATCTCTGTCTGTCAAATAAATAAATAAATTAAAAAAAAAAAAAACTGTAGCTTTTTAATGTTGAAAAAAAAGTCGAGGACATGGCTAGAGGGCAAGATTAATAATACTGGGAGATGAGAACAAGAAACAAAGTTAAATGAAATAAAATTGTATTTGTTGGGTTCCTGCTATGTGAAACTTGGTATTTCATTTGAATAAGGAGCCTACAGATTTAGATACAGTGCTGTGGCAAGGATGACTGCCTGTCCACCAAAAATGTGTTCCAACCTTCCATTGTGTGAGCTTTCGTGGAGAGGGGGCTGCCCAGGTACTAAATTTCCCAGCTCTCTTTGTGAGTACAGCCATATGTCCAAGTTCAGTGAAAGGAATGGGACTGCAAGTGATAGTTTCTTACCTCAGGCCTGTCTGCAGTAAAAAACACCCAGTGATATTTTTCTCCATGGTCCTTTCTGCATCTGTGTGACCAGAATCAAGAGAACCTCCGGGATGATGGTTTTGGATTGAATTGTATCCCTCACATCTCAAAATGTAAGCCTCAGTACCTCTGTATTTGGAGAGAGGCCTTTAAAGAAGTAATTAAGTTAACAGGAGACCATGAGGGTGTGCCCTCATCCAGTCTGACTTGTGTCCTTGTAAGAAGAGAACATTAGGATACACAGGCAAAGAGACACACACATACAAAGGAGAGGCCATGTGAGGACACAGCAGGAAGGTGGCCGCCTGAAAGTCAAAGACAGAGGATTCAGGAGAAACCAAAACTGTCAAGACTTTGATCTTGGACTTGTAGCCTCCAAAGTTGTGAGAAATCAAATTTCTGTGGTTTAAGCCACCCACTCTGATTTTGTTTTGGTTTTTGTTTGTTTTTTTATGGCTGTTGTAGCAAACTCCTACAGGAACTTGGAAACCACATGATAAAGCTGGTAGAACGTTTGTGTCCAGGGTCCCTGAGTGACCACTGGGTGATAGTGTCACTTCAGACCTATTCGCCCTCCCTACACTATCTTGTGCACAATAGATAAAAAACCTTAGGGAAGGGCACCTGGCTGGGTCAGTCAGGAAGCATGTGACTGTTGATCTTGGGATTGTGAGTTCAAGCTCCACATTGGGTATAGAGATTTCTAAAATAGACAAACAAAAAACAACAAAAAAAAAACAAGCCCCCAAAACTTCTGTGTTCTTGAGTCATTGTTATATTTAGAGTCTAACTGTTAGAGCAGTTTATCTCCCTAAATTAGCATAGGTGGTTTCTATGTCCAACCAAGATACACAGTCAGGAATTGATTGCTCAAATAAACATGGATGTGGTATGCATGGAAATGAACTGAGAAACATGTGTGTCCATTTGCTCCCAAAGCAGCTTTTTTAAAGAATTTTTTATTTTTTTAATTAACATATAATGAAATGTATTATTAGCCCCAGGGATACAGGTCTGTGAATCGCCAGGTTTATACACTTCACAGCACTCACCATAGCACATACCCTCCCCAATGTCCATAACCCCACCACCCTCTCCTTACCCTCCTCCACCCAGCAACCCTCAGTTTGTTTTGTGAGATTAAGAGTCTCTTATGGTTTGTCCCCCTCCCGATCCCATCTTGTTTCATTTATTCTTTTCCTACCCCCCAAACCCCCACGTTTCAAAGCAGTTTTCTATGATTCATTCATATGCTTGGTTCCAACTTCCAACCTCAATATTCTCATTCTGTCCCCATCTGATAATACAAGTCTGCCTATTTATTGCTTCAAGAGTTCAAAGGACCATCTAATGAATAAAGAACAGAGTGTACTTAATTATAACATTGTAAAGTTCACTAAGGGTCTTCTTGACAAAACTTCATGTGATCTGAGGTTTTCTTGTATAATATCGGTAATGCCCAGAATAACAACAGAATTGTCAGGTCAGAGTTTAGATCTCAATATGAACCAATTACAGAAAGCCTAGCTCTAAAGGTATGTGTATAATAGAGGAGGGATGAGACTTGACGTCTATGGAGCCAGAAACTTGTCTATGGAACATATCTCTAAATCTTATAGCTCAAGTACAGAAGAAACTTAATAGAAGTGTCCCAAATTTGACAAGACTCCTAAAAATTTACCTTACAAACTATTATTTTAAAAACAGTCAACCGGGGGCGCCTGGGTGGCTCAGTGGGTTGAGCCGCTGCCTTCGGCTCAGGTCATGATCTCAGGGTCCTGGGATCGAGTCCCGCATCGGGCTTTCTGCTTGGCAGGGAGCCTGCTTCCCTCCCTCTCTCTGCCTGCCTCTCTGTCTACTTGTGATCTCTCTCTGTCAAATAAGTAAAAAAAATCTTTAAAAAAAAAAAAAAAAAAAAAAACAAAACAGTCAACCAAACCAGAAGAAAGACTGATTTTGTTTCTTTAGTTGCCTTCATTGGAAACTATAGTATAAAATCACTGCCCTGTGAAGAGTTCATCAAAGAGTATGAATCCAAAATACGTGGCAGGGGGCTGGGGGGATAAAAGAGTTATCAAGTGGGTGAATTAGAAAAATATATATTTTTTCTGAATTTTATGTTTGTGTTGTCTGTCAGGTTTTTTCCTTTTAGATTTGGAGTTGGTTACACATCTCATTATTAAAAAAATATTTTTTCCATTCTAATTTTGTATTTGTAAGTATGTATTCTCTTTCTTAAAAATACTCACTAAAATTGTATGTACTTCAGCTTTAGGCCCTACAAAATCCTGAATCTATGCCACTAACAAGCCTTAACTTGAACTCTTCTGGTGACAAGAGCCTTGTACCCTACCCTTAGGCTCTCCTTTCAGGGGAGGGGAGTCTATCTGTGACAATATCTGTTGTGTTCTTATGGCTATTATTATTTGTTTGGTTGTTTTGACTTAACTCCTGAAAGCAGTTTTGACCTGGCTCTGCCTGGGACATGGAGAGAACATTCCATTCCTATTTTATGTATTCACAGATACACATTGGTGTCATAGGGAAGTAGGTATGTGAAGTTTAGCATATTTTTAGATTGTTTCTATTAAAAGATGTAATGTTTTAAAATGAAATGTGAAAGATTAAGGGGAAAATACATCTATTTAAATAGGATGCCTATATCTCCTCAAAGCTTGTAACATTGTATCATCATTTCTGAAATTAGTTTACTTGTGGGTATGTAATGATTAGAAGCCAGTTATTTTATTTAGCTCTTTCTTGTACGTATTTTCATTTGCTATTAAATTCAAGAGGCTTCAAAGTTGTTTTCATGAAAACAGAGTGTTCTTAGGTACTCTGGTGAAAGAAGATACCACATGAAGATGTTTGATTTTGACTGTTACTCAAAGAGAAATGGATTCAAGACTGGATTTGCTTCACCCAGGACTGTGATCATTCCTTGTAATTGTAGTGCTTTATTTTTAGATATTTTAACTAATTTGATTCCAGTAAGGGCTTTGAGTAAGAGCAGAGGGAATTGATACCATGTTTACAGATGAGAAACTGAGGCTTGGGCTATAAAGTCTAAATCAGTTGACTTGGATACATGGCGAGTTAAGAGTATAGCCAGATGAGGATACATATCTTTTGAGGCCCCACCCAGTGGTTTCTCTTTCAAAATATGGTGACATTTAATCTGACTTTTCATTGCCTTTATGTACCTCCAATATAAGAGCTCAATTACCCCTTGGTGATTTAATAACTGAAAATGAGTAAATTCCACCATGATGCAATATATATATATATATATATATATATATATATATATATATATATACTTAAATATGTATTTATCTGATGTGTCCAACTTGAAAAAGTCTTGGATTTAAATTCTACAGTGTCAAAGTTATATGACCTCCCTGATTCTTAGTTTCCTAATCTGAAAACAAAGTTAAAAATGACTACTTCACAGAACTTGAAGGTTAAATGAAATAACATCAATGAATTGCCTAGGACAATGGTAACTTTTAGCAGCTGCTCACTAGATGTGAATTTCCTTCATTTTCCCATCCATTAATACCAAAGACATCTCTTTAAATCCAGTCTTTATAGGAGTATTATAAGGCATGACAAGCAAAAGAATATGAGTGAACGTATCTGTCCTGCTGTCAACGTTCTGGAGTATCATGTCTTGGTGATGGTGAAGTATCATGTTGTCTTCAGACAATTTTATCTTTATGTCCCTCTGCCTAACACAACTGAACTTGGTATCACCCTGCAGAAAGCATTGGATGATTTATTGGCCTTTGACCATGTAGGTACATTCTAGCCACCTTAGAGTATACAGAACAACGTACTCGAGGAAAAGAATTTTGAGCAATTAAGTTGATAATGTCATCATTCTTTATCATAGAGATACAGGGTAATATTTTTAACACAATATTCTTATAATTTCAAAAGGTGTAAAATGTTTTTAATTATCATTTCTGCTTGATAGAATAAAAATGTGAAAATGGAGAGGTGAAGACTTAGTCCCAGCTCAAATGGCTAGTGAATATCAGGTTTGAGGCTGATATTGCCAAATGTTAGTTTTTCTTTTTTCCATGAAGAGTAGCTCTGTGGAAATAGGCTGCCTGGATTTGAAGCATAGCTGTACATCTTCTTTGTGAAGAATGCCTCAGCATCCTCATCTATAATATGGGAAATAGTAATGATATATACATCTATGGCAGATAAACCTTAGGGTGGCTCCCATGAGCCCCACCTTCACACTCTTATGTAACTCCTCCACTTATGTATGGGGGTACTCAAGATGTATTTTTTTAATCTTTTTTTTTTTTACGATTTTATTTATTTATTTGAGAGGGAGAGAGCGAAAGAGAGAGCACCAGCCAAGGGGAACAGCAGAAGGAGAAGCAGACTCCCTGCCAAGCAGGGAGCCCCTTACAGGACTCCATCTTAAGACCCTGGGATCATGACCTGATCTGAAGGCAGATGCTTAACCGACTGAGCCACCCAGGTGTTCTCATGATCTACTTTTAATCAATAGAATATGACAAATATAAGGGACACAGTTAAATGTATACGATTATATTGTGTATGATTGGAACACCAGTCTTACAAGGGGATTTTCCCTCTTACTGGCTTTGGAAAAGTAGGTTGCCGTGTTAGTGAGTTGCTCATAGAGAGATCCCCATGACAAAGAACTTGGGGCAGCCTCAGGCCAACAGCCAGCGAGAAAATGAGGCCCAGTTCAACAGCGCACAAGGAACTGAATGCAGGCAACAACCAAGTAAGTAAAGAAGCAGTGCTTCCCCACCTGCGCCTCAGCTGAGACTGCATCCCAGGCTGACCCCTTGCTCGCAGTCTTGCAAAGGACCTAGCAAAACTTTGTCTGAACTCCTGACCCACAGGAACTGCCAGATAATAAATGCATGTTGTTTTAAACTCCTAAATTTGTACCTAGATTGTTGTATGTCAGTAGATAACTAATTCACCCTAATAGAGCTATTGTGGGATAAAATCTTGTAATAGAGGTGAAATGCTTATATCTGTGGCAGACATATTTTACCAACTTAAAGGCATCACCATTGTCGTTTATTCTTTAATCCATTAGTGTAAGGATTTTGCATTCTTTTATATATATATATATATATATATATATATATATATATATCCCTGTCCTTTGTTAAAATACACTCTCCTAGAAGCTTCCTTTGAGGCCTTTGTTGAGACATATTTCTACATTTATGCATATTTATATGTTTTTTGTAGACATGACTACTACCTGAATTTCCCCTGTAATTCTAGGATCTTTGAAATGAAGCAAGTCTCAACAATATTTGAGAGAAAGTAATTCTGGTGTAGTGGCATGCTAATCAAGACATTTTGATTGCAAGTGACAGAAACCCAAGTTATATTAGTTTAAGAAATATGGGAAGTTTATTAGCCTGTATAATTGGGAATGGTAAGAGTAGAGCTAAGGACAGGTGGAAGAAGGGATTCAAATGTTATTAGGCCTCTCTACTCATCTCTCCTTACATCTTATCTCTGTTTCCTCTGCATGAGGATTTCATTCATCCTTTGTGTGGCTTCAGAAATGGCTACAAACCAATTGAACTGGTACATTGACAGTTCCAGGACCAGAGAGTCAAGAACACATCCTCTCTTACCTTCTATTTTGCCACTTCATACCAATGAGTACAACCACCATAGGGCAAGCTACTCGAAGGGGCTCAGAGTAGTTCATGAATCTACTCCTATTTCTAGGGGTTGGGTAGAACTATTCCCAGAAGAAGGATGGGAAGACATGTTAACTAGATAAAACAATGATGTCTAGAATTTATTTAGGAACATTTTTCTCAAGTGCCTGGAATTTAAATATTTACTACTGGAAAACCTGATTTGGATAGCATTCTCCATAAATGAGCCATTTGGCTTGCTAATAGGTGATTATGAAGCATAAATTCATCCATACTTCTGAGCACTTTTTTTCTTCCCTGTTTTAATTAGTGATTCTGGAATGAAAGGCCCAGAGATTGAAATCTGAAAACAATTAATGGTAATTCTATCTATAGCTGACCCTAATTATGTAGCTCAATTGGCTAGAGCTATGTGTTAATGAGGCTAATGTGGTGGGTAAATCCCTGTGTGGACCAGTCGGTTTTACTCATTGTGGAGTATTGGCTCTACTCTTCCTCTCACCTTCTTCTGAAAACACTAGCTTTGGGATGTGGGACAGATCAAATGAAATTACTCAGCACGATTCTATTTAGCGCAGCTGGGAAAACAACTCCGCAGTAACTCTTCAAGAAAGTGGTTGGCAATCACTTACATTTATGAAAGATGGCACAATTATTTTCGTATTAGGTACCGATTATATTCCACGGTTGTCTGACGTACCATTGCCAAGGTGTTTAAAAAGATTTTTCCTGCCCGTTTCTGTGAAGTCATCATCCCAACGCATTCTTATGAGAATGAATGAAACTTATTGGAAATTTAAACAAAGATAAAGGAAGAACCATAAATGCTAATATTAATGGCTATGGCAGAAAATTAGTTTTATTGCACAACTGGATTTGGAACTACTTTCATTTGTAAATGGAATTTTGATGCTTCTACATGAAACCCCAAATGAAGCTTTGTCTGGAGAGTAAGACAGGGAAAAAGAGTTGTGGAGATGATCAGAGTAAAAATAACAAAAATAACTGCCTTTTTTTAAAGCTCTTCTTTGGGTCAGTTACTCTGGTAATTGCTTTCCATATATTACTCATTTTTGTAACAACATTTTCAGGTAGATTCTTCCATTTTCCATATTCTACAGCAGAGGAAGCAGAATCACTTGTTTTATGTTACACTTTTGCAGAGGTTTGAACATAGGCATTCTGAATCCAGAGCCTACAATTTTAACCACTCTCTGATAATTCTACATTTTTAGTTATCTGACATTCCACTAATGCCTGTGGTTTAATAACCAGCCACACTCAGAATTGGTCCTAAAAGACATACATAATTATCAGAAGAAATTATAGTTTGGCATTATTATATCCCTTTTACAGGGATGAGACAAGATAGCCACGAGGGAGTTGGATTATTTTCTCTTGCTCTCTCTCTGTCCAGAACTAAGTGGTCTGTCATCTTTGTTTCACTCTGGATTTTGTTCTCTGTCTCTGTAACTAGCTCTCTGGTCCAACATGCACATGGCCTCCAGCTTATGTTCCCATAGGATGTTTCCATTTAACTACCAACAGAACTGAAACCACTATCTGCAGGACCCAAAGCTAAATTTCCAGAAGAAAGAACAGGATGTGACCAAAGGGGTGTTATCCCTTTACGAGTTAGAGGGTAGAGGGGTATTCAAGAAGATGTGGGGACTGGAAAGAAATGATTGGCAGAGGACATCGTTGGCAGAGTCCTCATCAATACAGGCATCCTCTGTGGATCAGTGTGATAGTGGTATTGCGTCGAGAGCACCAGAAAATGGAAAGCGTGTACACTGCTTATATAGGAAGACTTGTGTTCAAATTCACAGTTTTCTACTTACTACCCTGTGCCAGCTTAGGCTGATTTTATTAATTTCAGCAAGCTTCGATTTTGTCACCTATTAAACAACAATAACAATGCCACCTTAAGTTATTGGATAATCCCATAAAGTCATTAACATAAGAGTTTTCCCCAATTAAACAATAAATACATTTTTATCATTCTTTATTATAGATGAAACTAATTTCATATTAGTTTTTAAAGACTCTATGTATATGTTTTTTATGTACTTGTATATTTATCTGTGTGTGTGTGTGTGTAAGATACCATCAATTGTGGATGCCATCAATTTTAAGAATAATTTTTAGGAGGATAAAACATAGCTAAGAAGTTAATTTTGATTAATGTGAATAAATTCTCTGCTCTGTAAATGCATTCAAATTAAGGAATTGTTTTAATTAAAGACTGCATTCCTCAATTTTGCCGGATAATCTGTGATTTGCTGTAAGTATGCAGAAGAGGGAGAGAGAACAATATATCCGCCTCACACACCCCCAAACCAGAAGCAGGTATAAGAACTTCCTCCATTTGCAGCAGAATTGATCAGAAGAAAATAGTTTTGACCCTTAAGTAACATCTCTTTTTGAAAGCTAGCAGCTTTCTGCCTCTGACACGGAGGTTAAATCCTAATTATCTCCATGGAGAGAGATGGTAGGACTCTTCTTTCAATGGGGTGGAAAGGTTTGACAGTGGAATTTATTTAATAGAAGCCACAGTCACTGTCTTGCAGCTGCTTCCTCTAATCGAAACCTTTTGTTTTCCAGTTCAGGTCCCCCTGTGAGGGAGACCACACTATGGAACACAAATTGTCTGTTCTGGGAGTCAGGAGACCAGCCCTTCTCCATCTCACTCTTACTCGCTTTGCAGCTGGGATCCAATTTATTTTTCCAGCCCTCAGTTTTTTCATCTATTTCAAATGCATTCTAAAGTCACCTATGGGTGTAAAAGTTATTATTGATATTTCATTTTGTACACAAAATATATGGGATTTCATATACCCTCTGTGAATCAGGGTACGGATAGGAAAAATACCTACTTCGCAGGGTTTCATGGAACTCTTAAAAGGACTGTGCTCAGAGGTGAAGGCGATGCTAGAGGAACCCACAAGTCATGTGGAGGCCCCCAGACATGGCATCATGGCCACTCCTGGGTCAGAAGGGACAGCGGGAGGTAATGATGATGCTGGAGCCCCGGAGATCTGGCCTTGGGCAGGAGAGCCATGGGGCTAAGCCATCAGCTACGGTATTAAAGAGAAGCAGTTACTATCAGAGTGGTGTGAACCTTTGGAGAGAGCTGAAGAAGATATACACAGACCTCTCTCACCTCCACCCCATAGTTCTCCTGTTGGTGCCCCTATGGACCAAACACAACCAGAATCCAGGAGGAAGGGATGTAGGTGTTGGAGTCCATCTACACACTGAGCCCCTCAGGGAACACAGGATGTGAGAGAAAGTCAGAGAGTGGATGGAGGTGGTCAAAAGACAATGACTGGTATAGTTTGCTCATTCTAAGGTGTGCATTATGGGGCTTCCTTTTAGTAGTGTACATGTACATGTAGTGTACATGAATCATTTTGGATTTGATTTATCGAATGTTGGATAATGTCAGTAGAGTGAGCTGTTACTATGAAGTGTTTGTAGTCAAATATTTTAATGAAATCATTAAAGATCAAGGTAAGAATCATTTCTTCATCTATAACCTTGCAATTAATGATAATGCCTAACTGACCAGATGGTAATAGTGATTAAAGAGATAAAAATGATGATTAGAAAAAAAATGACAATTAGTCTTCACATTAGCCTTTTAGATACTGCTGTTATATCCATTTTAGAGATGAGGAAACTGAGGCATGGAGAGGTTATCCATGCCACGGAAGTGAGTTAGGCAAAAATGCTGAAGGACATCGGAAGAGGGAATGATCCATTTTTCCTTATGTGATCTGGAAAAGCTACCACTCAGGCCTATCACTTGTGACTGCCACACTTGTAATTTCCTAAGCTGGCTCACATCTGTCCCTGGGCATTTGGAAAATTCACTGCTAGATGCTATGACTCACACATTTGCCACCACTGAGAAAGTTCAGTGATAGACATGCTATGATTCATTCCTTTACCTTACTCTTCTACTTCAATTTAAGCCCAAGGAGACCCCACTTCTCTGTTTTCTCCACTCCATCCCTGGGCTGCTGTGCCTAACTGGAGTCGTTTACCAGATATCTCTACGGCGTCCAAAAGAAATCCTTTCTCTTTGTATCCAAACCCCCAGTGTGGCTCACATGTTTACACTTCTTCCTTCCCCACTCCCTTTCTATTCCTAGAAATGAAATGTCCTCAACTCCTACACTGCTCCTTCCAGTAATCTCACTTCTAAACTGCTTGCAGCCTCCAAACTCTGATGGAAAGAGCCCACCTTTTGTTTCCTCTACTGAGAACTGTTAGGACTAAGGTTAATTTCCTTGTGATCTCCCTCTTCTTCACCTCAGAAGCTTGCCCGGGTTTCACCCACTTTTTCGTGCTTCTGCTTGAGTCAGAAGAATGCTCCAGGCTGCTCTCTGACCTGTGCTTGTGACTCCATCCTTTGGTACCATGTGTGGGCCATTCATTACGACCCTCTAACTGTCCTTCTCCCCTCCTAACCTGACACGTCTACGACCACAAATATTTCATTACCTTCTCTATCTAAATAAATAACTTAATTTTAGGGGAAAAATAACTTTTTTCACTTAAAATTTCTTCAAGCTGTTCTCATTTCTCCCCTCTTTGCATATTTCTGTAGAGTTTCCTACACTAAGTGACCCCATTTCCTTACCATCTTCTCACTGCTCAAACTCTTACAACCTAGTTTCTTTCTTACTCTACTAATTACTTTCCCTAAGTTTATCTGTTAATCACCAGAACCACTTAGTTCTCAGGCCTTACCTGATTTCACCTCCTTGGGTTTTATATTGTGGGCTACCTGGCTCTCCTTCCTTTGTCCTTGGATTCTAGAACATAAAATACTCCTGACTTTTCTCTTACTCTGTTTTTCTCTCCTGGTTGCCGAATACCCCTCTTCCATTTCCAAAACCAGCTATCCTTCCTAACATAACACTGTTAGGCTGATTTTCCTGAGTAGTAATTGATATTCCTAGACTTTGATCATGTCACTTGTAGCATAAAACAAAAACAAAAAGCCAAACAACCAAAAAACTTCCAGCAACTTATTAAATCCAAACAAATCGAATGTAACTCTTTGTTTTGGCAGGTGATTTCATTTCCTTTTCAAATCCAGGTCACCTTCTAAGCAAATCTGTAATGTTACTTCCTCTTCTGATGTCTACATCAGTCAGGCTGGGTTTCGCTCTAGTAACAAACACCTCCAACTCTCAGTGGATTTGCTGTGAAAGTTTGTTTTTCACTCTGGAGGCGTCACGTGACCACTGAGCAACTGCTCTCAGCGTTGTGTAGCTACTCAGTGTCCTTTTCCACCAACTCAACACAAATCCCTCTCTATGTTTGAATCAGAGAACACACGGGCTCTCACTTACCCAGTCCAGATAGAAGATATGCCACTTCTACGAACATTTCTTTGGCTGGGACAAATGATATGGCTGTGTATACCTACTACATGCCGCTCACCCTTTGTGTAGTAGCATCCTTCCACCAACCCACGTATGGGGAACACTACCTTTCAAGGCCCGTATAAAATCTCTGTATCTCACCTACTCTTTCCCCAGTCTTCATACCACTGTCCTACCAACTACAGACTTTTAAAAAAATAAGCAATTATGAATAGGATAGCCATGCGTTGTTAAGATATTCAAATATTAAGGAGTAAAAAAATGAAAGACCAATCCCCACCCAATTCCAGTCCCACTTCCTTGAGACAACTGATCACTACTTGTACTTTTCAACTGTACTTTGATCATTTTACTGTATATAACAGCATATTTGCACAGGTGTTTTTAAACAAATGGAATCGTATTTGCTATTTTCATATCTTATGTTTGAGTTTTTTCTGTATTAGCTTGTAGAGAATGAGCACATTCCTGTTCACACATATTCTCCTTATAGATACAATACAATTTCTGTTACCACTTCCTATAAATGGACACTCACTCAATTTACCAATTTTGGAATCTTACAAACACTGCTGTAGTCATTAAGGTACATAAGAATTTGAATGGATATAGGAGAGTATGTTTATGAGAAATTACTAGAAATAAAATTGCTGGATTTGAGGAGACAGGTACTTTTAACTTGGAGAGACATTACCAAATTCTCTCCACCCCCTGAATAAAGCAAAACCATGGCCCTTATTTATATCCCAACCAAAAGTGTGTAACAATGGTTTTTCTCAACATCTTACTGACTCTAGATATTATCAATCTTTTAATTACCTAGTTAAATGGTGTGCTTCCTTAAGAGAGGCCACTTATTATCCCTCTTGTGTCTCCTGTATTGCTCGGTATATAGAAAGGATTCAGCATTTTCTAATTTTTAAAAAAAATTTTGTAATTGAATATGATAGAATTTAAGGTGGACCTTGTATGGTAGTAGGTTTGGGATAAAGATAAAGGCAGAGAATTCCTGGTATCAACAGAGGCATCAAAAACAGAGGCAGGCAGAGGTAAACTGCGATTATTTAAATAATAAACAGAATTTTTTGTCCAGAAGTATAAGACTACTGGAGGATAAATAATGGAGAGGTTTATAATCATTTTTTGGTGGCTTTTCAATGTAGGCTAATGAGGTGTTTTCTTCTTCATTATTAGTAATAAGGAAGCAGGAGATCTAAGTTCTGCTCCTGTCTTTGTTACTAACCTGTTCTGGGCTAGTATTTGCATCTTTAGTAGTGCATTTCCTCATCTCTAAAATGAAGAATTCCATTTATTTCTTCATTCTTTCCTTCAATATTTGTACATCTGCCAAGGTGTGTCAGACAGTTCATTAGTAGTTCTGTGTATGACAATGAAAAAGTTAGCTGGTTCCCAGTTCTCTCTGAAAATCAAGTATCATGGAGAACAGGAACCGGATGAAGAGATCATTACAATATGGTGCTAAGTGCTCCAAATGGAGACATGTAAGGATGCCTGGGTACCATTAGTTGGATTACTTTTCCACCACAACAGGAGCTCATCTGCTCAAGCTTCCTGCAGGAAGGGACAGCTGCAATCATCGGAGGAGTCAAATGTGCCTTCCAGATCATTAATGCAATGCACTTATCTGGCTTGATAGGGAGCAGGACATCTTTGGACACTTGTGAGCAGAAGTGATGTGATCTTTCGTTGTTTACAAAATAATGGTAATGTTCTATAAATAATTAGCATTAAATTTTACTTTCCTTAACTGACTTCACATTTAGCAACCTTATAAAAGTAATGCACTTGCTCTAATCCAGGTTTGGAAGTACCAGAAGATATTGCCTTTTAAAAGATGTTCATTTGCAAAGGAGGCCAGATGCTTTTCTTAACTCCTCAGTCCCTCCTCCCCAGGGAATTTCCCCAGCTTGGGAGAACAGCCTCTAATCTTATATGTTACTTTTTACTCTTGAGGTTTCTTTGTAACACTTTGTGCTAATCAATTGAAGTATTCATGCTAATGAATTTGCACAAATGGCCTCACTAGCTAGAGGGTTTTTTTTTTTCTTCATTTTATTTTATTTATCTTTTTTGAGATTTTGAATATTTTACTTCATTCTTGCAGATGAGTCACCAGGAGGAATTCAGATCTGTCTTGGCCTATCATTTATCTTCTGCTTTCTAAAGTGGAAGATCTTTTGGGTTCTGCCTCAGGAATTGATCTCTTAAGTACTTTGTAAATAACTTGATCACCCATTCAGTGGAATATATGGATTCTACTTTGTTTTGTAAAATTGTTTTGGGAATTTCAAATAATAATTATTATTTAAGTTTTATCAAGGTTTTTTATATACACAGTAAAAGTAGTATTGATAAAATGCTCCTAAAAAATAACAATGGCAGGAAAAATAATACATATTCCTCAGACTTCTACTTCAACTTTCTTTGCAGATTTTCTCAAGATTTTCCTTTTTTCTTGGATTCCACTTGTCAGATGTAGGCTCTCTATGTTGAATATTTAATTTCCATATCTTTTCTCTTATTCTTCATACTTTTGGTTTAGTTTTTGGTTTTGTTTTTAATTTTGAAGATATTTTCTTGAGTTTTCTTTAAAGTTTTCAAACTACATTTTGCATATGTACTTTCATATTTATAATTTCTCAGAGATTTTTTCCTTGCATTTGAATATTCCTTTTTAACAGCATCGTCTTCTAATTTCATGCATGAATATATTCTGTTATCTGGCATGGAAATTTTTTTTCTCTGTTACTCGCCCTGCTCCTTTTCCTCTGCATATTGTGTGTGTGTGTTTTGTTTAGGTCTCTGTCTTCCATCTTGAAAGATTTTCTTGAATGTTTTATGATTGATCATCAGTTTTTGAAAAGGCAAATTTGATGTCCTATGTGAGTGGTGGTAGGATCAGCAATGCAAGGCAATAAGTCAGAGCTATTTTTCAATAGAAGATCTAAACATTACAGACTGTAGTTCTTATTTTGCGGCTTTCAGGTGTTTTGAGAGGCACCATTTAATCTTCTCTCTGGTGCCTGCAAGACAGATTGCTCATTTCTTTTTTTAAGATTTGATTGATTGATTGATTGGACAAAGAGAGAGACAATGAGAGGAGGAACACAAGCAGGGGGAATGGGAAAGGGAGAAGCAGGTTTCCCGCAGAGCAGGAAGCCTGATGTGGGGCTTGATCCCAGGACCCTTGGACCATGACCTGAGCCAAAGGCAGATGCTTAATGACCGAGACACCCAGGTGCCCCAGATTGCTCAAATCTTTAATGCTGTCCAATCTGTCTGTTCTGTGATGATGGGAATGTCCTACACCAAGCTGTCTAGTATGGTAACCACTAGCCATGTGTAGCTTTTGAGAACTTGAAAGGTGCAGTTGAGGAACTGGGTCTTCATTTTGTTTCATTTCAGTAGCCACATCTGGCTACTGGTACCAGATTGGACAGCGCAGTTCTAGATGTTGGAGGGAAGAAGGGGACTGGGAAATTTTACCAGTTATTTTATTGACCTTTACTAAACTCCCATTTAGTTAATCACTCCACCCCAAATGACTACTCTGTTTGAACATTTCCAAGAATATACCTCTTGGTTGCCACAATGATGGATCAAAAGTGAGCACGAGGGGCATCTGGATGGCTCAGTGGGTTAAAGCCTCTGCCTTCGGCTCGGGTCGTGATCCCAGAGTCCTGGGATCAAGCCCCGTGTGGGGCTTTCTGCTCAGCAGGGAGCCCACTTCCCTCTCTCTCTCTCTCTGCCTGCCTCTCTGCCTACTTGTGATCTCTGTCAAATAAATAAACATAGATCTTTTAAAAAACAGTTGAGCACGAAATAGAAAATGTCAAGACCTGTAGGACTAACCACTCTTTATAAAGCACTCACTGCTTTTATAGCCTTAAGTGTCACCCACCCCCCGCCAGGTTCCTGGTGGCCCAAATCCCTGATGCTCACTATGACTCTGAGATCTTGTTACTGTTCTTTCTCTTGAAGTTTCTAGACTTCATCTTTTTTCACTTTGTTTCATATTTGTGTTATCATCTCATATAGAGATTTTGATTCTGGTTCTGGTGTTCATTGATCTTTTTTTAGGTGTTAAATTAAAGGAGACAGGGACAGAAATTTATTTATCTCCCATCTCATGATAAGGTTGTTTTACTTTCCATTTTAATTGTTGTGATTCCATACAATAATGCTTTGTTATTTGACTTTCTTCAAATATCCAGTTTAGAAATTGTGCCAACAAACTTAGAAATTCAAGTTTCTTAAGAATTTACTATCTCAGGGTGCCTGGCTGTCTCAGTCAGGTAAGGGGCTGCCTTTGGTTCATGTCATGTTATCGGAATCCTAGGATCAAGTCCCACATCAGGCTCCCTGTTTAGCAGGGTGTCTGCTTCTCATCTCCCTATGCCCCTCACCCTGCTCATGCTCTCCCTCTCCTTATCTCTCAAATAAATAAATACAATCTTAAAAAAAATTTAATATCTCTGTTATCTTTTGATATCTTAAAAACATGATCATTTAGGAATATGTTGCATAGGAATTCATGGTGTTAGTCCAGACCTGTCCAAAACAATAATTGAAATGTGTTTGATTAAAAAATTTTATTTGTTAACGTGCTTTTATTTTTTTCTTTACAAAACCACTAAAATAAATGTTCGATGTCTTTATATTTTTTATGAGTAAATGTAATCTAGTTTATTATGACACTAATATTTTAAAATTTTACATTAAATAAAAATAGGGCATATTGGAATGAAAAATTTGCCCTCTTAAAAAATGGTATATCAAATTGGCATGACTGACTTTGTATCAGTTTTGTATAACTGATACTAATCAATACAGTTGTTATCATCTGGAAGAAAAAATCAAAATCAGGTTAGGAGACCTTATTTGGAAAATTTTAAAAATGCAAAAATGCATAACTACATATTAAAAATGTTCTGCTGTTAGAAATTTTAAAAAACCCTCAGACTACTATTTTCTTTCAACTAATTCTTGATCAGTCTTAAGTATTCGTTTTACATACTCTGCAACTTTAAGTAAATAACCTCTCTGAGCATGATTTTCCTCATCTGTAAAACTGGAATAATAATACAAAACTTCAGATTTGTACAATGGATAAGCATTACAGTCAACAAAAGTCTTAGCATGTGGCAGATTCTCAATAAATAGTAGCCATTATAGTTCCCCAGAGAAATTGTCTCCTATGCAAACCTTGGAGGAAATACTCAGACAATTTAGGAAAAATTTGGTTTCAAAACTATAAAATGCAAATACTTGATGTTTAATGTTTTTGCCTTTTGATACCATACATAACTCACCCACTCAATAAATGTGTATTCAGTATTTGTATTTTCAAGCACTATACTTATCCCTTAAAGAATCCTTTCCAGAATTCTTCTGAACTTTCTTATTCTCACATATGGAATAACAGTATTTCAACCAAATCCGTAAAATGGTTTGCCCTCCATTTGTTGTAAACAGGCTGGATGTTTTTCTGTAAAAATTAGAGCCAGCCTGCCATGAGAACCAGCATTAACTTTTCAGTGACCTCCTGTAGAAAAGTTTATATGTGACCCCAGATTCACATTAAAAAATAGTAGAAGTTCATTTGGAAATCACTGCCTTTTTTAGTGGAGCTCTCTCCAGCCATTTTTATAAATATGACATTGGAAATAGTTTAAGACATGGCTGGTAGACTCAAGGACGCCTTGTTCCATTCAGGTTAGCCCTGTAGATAATCTCTATTTAAGATTTTTCTGAACGTTAGAGAACATAGTGAACTTGTCTAGAATCATTAAAGAAGTTGAATAAGTAATATATAGTTTTGAAATGAAATAGATCTGTATTTGCCTGAGAGGCCAGGATAAACTCTGGTGACAATGGGTATTTTATATTAGAAATTTGCATTTCCTTTTCAAGTCCCCAAATATTTATGTAGTTTTCCTAAGTTGTAGTACCTAATTTGTGCTTTAAATGAAAGAACACAAATTTATATATTCATAAATTAATTGAAAGCATAAATTGATGCTTGAGGTTTTTGTTTTTTTTTTTCAGGATCCAAATCAACAGACATTATTTGAGACACTAGTCTCTCGTCTGTTGGACAGAAATCTCACTCTCTTCAGTCAGTTTTGAGCAATGACATTGCTTCAGTGTCATTAAATCCAATTATAGTATTTGGTCCAGTTATAATATTTATTCACATATAAATTATCCAGTTGGGAATATGTTATGTAGTGCTTGCCAGTTCTTTCTACTAAATTTCCTTCTTAATGACCAAGCTTAAAATGCTTCTATGTTTTCTAAAATTTTTATTGGAGGTTTGTCTCCTACTAAGCTAAAAGCTGCATGTACATGGTTTCCTACTGCTGTAGACAGTTACTTTTTGAAAAAATCTTTTAAATCTAGAACTCTTTGAAAATAACTTAGATATGAGATGTGTACATACAATTTTATCCATATAAATATTAAGCTAAATATATCCTATTGATATTGTTTTAAAAGGATGAAAAAAATACCTTATTTCCAAGTTTGCTTTCTCTAAGACTCCTGTGGTTATCTTTATTATAAATAATTCAGTCCCTTATGAATTATTACAGATGTAACAGGTGTTCTATAAAGTGGGTTTTCTTTAAGGTGCCATCTGAATCAATAGATATCTTACTAATTCCATTTCATTCTTTTTGGCAGTTTCAGTCAGCCTTTCAGTTCACATTTTGTCTTTCATCACTCATTAAATGTTGCCTGGGTCATTATTCAGACATCTTGGGTTGCTAACTCTTCTCTTCTCTTCCCTATTCACCCAACTCTCTGTATGAATGTTGGGTTCACACTTTCAAGGACTATCTATGATGCCATTTCCAACCTATTCAAAAATACATTCCAGGTCTTTGGTGAGCTCATCTTACAACAACCTTCTTAAGTTTATTACCCATCCCTACCCAATACATTATCACCCATCCTTACCCAATGCTTTATCATGTATCTCTACCCATTGCTTTGCTACCTCCATGCCTTTTCCATTCCTTCCATTCTGATATATAGTTGGCTTGTCTGATCTGACTTTCAACTACTCCCTTCCCCTTTTATGGCCTCAACGCAACAGTCAAACCTAAGCTCTAAAGATGTTTTCCACTGAGTCTTCCTTCTTTACTTCTGTCAGAAATTGCTCTCATTCTCTCTTCTACCATCTGAACTCCTATGTCATCTTATTTGTATATAGTTGGTTACTCTCTGTATATTCTGGGGGTTTCTTTGTTTGTTTGTTTGTTTTGTTTTGTTTTTGAGAGAGAGAGAGAGAGAGAGAGCACAGTGTCAGAAGGGGCAGAGGGAGAGAGAGAAGGAAAGAGAGAGAGGGAATCTTAAGCAGGCTCCATGCCCATATGGAGCTTGACTTGGGGCATGATCTCACAACCCTGGGATCAGGACCTGGGCAGGAATCAAGAGTCAGATGCTTACCTGACTGAGCCACCCAGATAGAGTTAATATATCATTTTTCTTTAGATCCTTCCCCCCTTCTTTAATAACACAGTTTCTAGCTCACATAAATTGAATACAGCTGCAAGGATTTTGCTTATTTCATTTAATAAATATCAGTGGAGTGTGAATTGCAGGACTTCTTGACTCACTTGATAACACTACTTAAAATAATCTCTAGGAGTGTTCCCACCAGAAAAGAAAATGAAACCACTAATTAATTAGGTTATCTATTATAACTAGTTGATTAAACCTTGAACTGAAACATAGTTTCATTTTTAGAGCAAACCTTATTTAATTAAAATGCCTGTTTTTAGGCCAGTAGTCTATATTTTTTTTCAAATCTATGAATATGCCAACTGTTGGATATATTATCCAGCATCAAAGTACCTGGCAGCCACTGACACCCACAAAAACATGGGGGAAAGCAGCATAGCTCTCATGAAAGTAAAACTTGCAACTCCTCAGAATTCGTTAGCAGAGGAATGCATTCTTAGGCTGAATTTGTTGTTTCCAGGTCTGGAAGTGGGGCAGTAGATGATAAAATGATACTCCCTTTCCCCATCCATCGTGAACTTTCTCTGTATTTCTTAGCTATGAAGAAAAGGCAAAGGTGAGGTGACAAGTACTCAGTTCCTCACAAGCATGGTGGGAAGTGAAAACTACTCGCAGATGCAACTCTCATTATGTTGGCTTCCTTTCCCTCAGAGCATCACCTCAGAAAAATCAAAGGATGTTTGACTGATGAGAAATTTGTCTTCTGACTGCATCACACAGCTTGTAGACTATTTGAAGACGAGACTAGGAGCCTCCAAAGAATACTAAGCTCCTACCCTTCTGAGGCTTTGTGGCTCCGTCTACTCACTAGTGTAGTTTGTGACTGTCTAGTGTTTGCTTTGTGATTTTATGTATCCTCAATTTTGTTAGAAAATTATTAAAGCATTTGGCAGTAAATTACTCTCAAACTCAAATTACCCTCTTCCCTTCGTGCAGCTGCTAAAACTGAATTTCAGAACCATTTTGGTTAACTTTCTTTCTTATATCATCTTTTCTTTTAATTAAAAGATGATTGAAAATAGTTTCTGTGAACTTTTGCAGTTAAGTGTTCATTATGTTCCAGTCAAGGCTATCAAATTGCTAGTTGTTTGAAAAATAAAAACACCTTTGCATTATAAAATCGCATTGATACCTATGTCTGTAGATTAATGTTTTTAAAAGAGACTCAGTCTTCAGTTAGGTATTGTGCCTGTGTTTGGTAGAAAACCACCATGGAATGAAGGATCGGGGGGCTGATGTTTGGTGTACGATGGTATTTATAAACGATCACTCTAAGATTTTCATTCTTCTCTACTTTGTCTTTCTTGGACTGAAAGCTTTGTGTCTGCAGACAACTTTAGTTTACTTCACTAAGGGAGCTTTGTCATTCTTTCTTTCTTTTTTTTTTTTTTAAGATTTTATTTATTTATTTGACAGACAGTGATCACAAGTAGGCAGAGAGGCAGGCAGAGAGAGAGGGGGAAGCAGGCTCCCTGCTGAGCAGAGAGCCCGATGTGGGACTCGATCCCAGGACCCTGGGATCATGACCTGAGCCGAAGGCAGAGGCTTAACCCACTGAGCTACCCAGGCGCCCCTGTCATTATTTCTGCTGCCCAAAAACCATCTTGGTTGATGAAAGGTGATTCAGCTGAGAATAATGTGTTTCTGTATAGTGAACAGGTGTCATTAGGTGGCCCACATTGATTACTGAGTCCTGGGATAGAAGAGAAAACTATAGAAATTGGAAATTTGGCACTAGTTCATCTCAATTTCTAGAGGTGGTCTGGTGTTCAATATTGGTCATGTCGTAGGTACCCCATTTTTCTGTTTTATATGTACAGGGTTCCTGTGTTGAAGTGTGTTAAACTGAAGACTATACACAAATAATGGGGTCTCAAAGGTGAAGCAAAGCTCCGAACAAAGGTGAGAAGTCTCATTGTTAAGAGGCTCTGCAAAGACTGACCACTACAGGCATTTATAGAGCCTGGAACAGCAGAGAACCACGCTTACAAGTGTGCTATATTCTTGTCCCTGGGAGAAATATTGGGTGAGGTCCAAGTCTGTGGCTATCTGTAGGAACTCACAATAGCCCTGGTATATATGAGCTGTGATATGCTTGTTTTTTCAGGGTTCCTTCTGGTGTAAGTTCTGTTAAGACAAATGTATGTTTTTGGGGCGCCTGGGTGGCTCAGTGGGTTAAGCCGCTGCCTTCGGCTCAGGTCATGATCTCAGGGTCCTGGGATCGAGTCCCGCATCGGGCTCTCTGCTCAGCAGGGAGCCTGCTTCCTCCTCTCTCTCTGCCTGCCTCTCCGTCTACTTGTGATCTCTCTCTGTCAAATAAATAAATAAAATCTTTAAAAAAAAAAAAAAAAGACAAATGTATGTTTTTAAGCCTGAATTAGTGTCATAACGACTTAATTATTTAGTACTAGTTATGAAATGTTAGAACCTTTAATTAACTGCCAATTTTACCTGTGGTAGCAAATGAACAGTTTAATTTTATATTGTATTGATTGACTGATACCTAGGTATGTATATATGCCCATGCATTTTTTAAAACTATATAAGTAATTAGCATTATGGCTCAACAGCTAGTCGTAAAAGCAGTTGTATAGTAGGTCATGGGTTTATTTGGAGTCTTCTTTCTGTAGGTCATGACTAGGGAATCAAAATGTCAATATACATGAACATAGGCTTAAACCGACTGAGTAGTTTAAAAACAATTTGTTGGGCATAAGGCAAGATGGGGGGGGGGATCCTCTAGTTGAGAATTGGCTTATGTCTTTCTCCAGTTCTTATTCACATCAGATGCATCACTAAGCTTAAAATTTCCAGTTACTATGTCATGGCTGCTTAAAGGGCCTGTAGTGGCTGTTTGTTGTCCATCATCCACCCAGATCACCTCGATCCCCCTGACTGTATCCACGTGCCCTTCTCAGCTTTGGTATGCTTTTGCTTCCAACACTTTGTTGTGAGGCTACTAGAGCCACATTGCCAACCTGGGCAGAGAACCAGAATTCTCTGAAATTTAAGATGCCCAAGGAAGGTCCCTAACGATGATTGACAGATGTGGGAATATGTAAGCCTAGTTTCTCATGTCATGTCAGGACAAACTATGGCATGACCTACACTCCAGACATCCCTGGAAGATCAGGCTGAATCCATTCTCCACAGGCAGGGCCTAAAATCACATCATTGATTGTCTTCTGCCTTCTCGGTCTTGCGTCCCCATAAATACACTGGTCTCTCCTAGCATCATGTCATTAAAAATCACTTGTACAGTGTGCTCTTCATCTAATCATCTGCTTTGGAGAAACCAGACCTAGGACAGGTCTGTTCCAAAACAAAGATGCACAGACTTCATCTGTTGCTAGCTCCATTTCTATTTGTCATTCCACACTTTCACGAAGATGCTACAATCACCGGAAATTCAGAAGACAAATGCCCACTTCAAAATAACTAAATGATTTTGGCAGTTCAGACATGACGTATTACACAGAAACCCCCGTGGTCTTCATTGATAAAAGAACAACTTTTGAGCATTGCCTGAAGGAACCCACGCATCAGCAAGAGCTGCTAGAGTTGCATCTTTTCTTCTATTACCAATGTTCTTCTGGGACAGCAACTCTGGTGAAAAGCTATCCATTTTCTGTCTGGTTGGAGTTGTATACTGCTTCAATTCTTTCCTGTCAACTCTAACATTAAGCTCCAAACTGGGAAGCCAGATTGGGACAGTGAACAGCAGTGGGAATAGTGGGTCTTCAGTGGCAGGACAAACCCATCAGACCTTCCTCTTGGTTCTGGTCACTGCCCTGGCGCTTTTGTTTTTCTCCTCTTAAAACCCCTCTTTTCCTCTTGTTCTGCACTTTTCTGGTACTGGCTGATCTTTTGGCCTGTTTTCATTGTGAGTAGTTTCAGATCACATTTTCTTTCCTGTTGCCCACTGTAATTTTCAACAAAGTTTGTAATATATAGCCAGGGATCTGGAAGCAAAAATAAGCTCGGTTCATATTTTTTAAAACCCATTTTGTGTGTGTGTGTGTGTGCACGCGCGCGCACATGCACATATTTTTCAAGTGGCGTGTAGGCTGTGTTTAGAAAGGAAGATTTGCTACTAAATGCCAAAAGCAAGAAATGGCAAAAACACTCTGCTTTACTTAGGTGCCCCTTCCCCACCCTTCTCTTTTTCGGTGAAAGTCATGGAGAAAAGATGGAACTTTGTCCATAAAGGATAGCATAGGAGTCATTTGTCCCTCAGAAGTTCTGGATGTTTTGGCCCAGAGCTGGGTCTAGTGTAACATGAAGAGAGGAAGACAGAAGATTTGTCTGGGATGAGACAAAGAGAGAGGAAGCTAGAAACATTGCTAATATCACAGGCATTGGAGCCGGGGAAAGTGGGGAGGGATGGAGAATAGCTAGCCAAACCTTGGTCACCACACCCCCGGTCCCTCAGTCCTTATTTTAAGAGGCATAACCAGAGTCTTCACTGCAAAATGCAAAGTAGAACGGAGTTGAGCAATCCAAGCAGGACCAGTTGGGTGTAACCCAGAAAAATGCTTCACAGTGGCAGGGGAAAAGGCATTCTGTGACTGGGGCTGTTGAATGTCCTGGTGGCGGGCTATGTGCCAGGACACTCTGAGATCATGCAAAGATGTGCATTTCACCATCAGCAGCTTGCTGTGCAGGCCATATTTTAGCCTTTGTTGTCCCCTAGCCAGTGTAGGGAACAGAGCACATTAAGAAAAGCGCCTGCCTAAGAGATCTACCTTTTCATTTGATTTAGATCAATGAATGGCTTTATGTTCTAGAATGCTTTTCCCTTGTGTAAGTTTTACACTTTGATTGACAGATTCTAACAGCTTTCTACTTAGAAGAAAATGGAATAGGTTTTATTCTTGAAAGGTACCTGTTGCTGGGTTTCGAAATCTTAAAATAGAAGTTCCTTTCACATCTAAAGAGCTGTGATTTGAGAACAAGAATGTGAGCAACCCTAAGTTTTATAGATGCATCTTTTTTAAGTTTTTGCTTTTTTCTCAAAGAACAGAACATAACACATAATTCAATAATTAATTGTATTTTGCCATGAAGACAATGTTATGAAAGAGGGAAGGCTTTATAAGAAAATATAAATCCTATTAGAGAGGACACAGTGAGGCAGGACGAATACAGGGCACATCAGTATATTGCCCTCTGTGGTGATCTTTGACTTGTTTCTCTTGATGTCTGTTGGCAATTTTTAAAGAAGTATCCTTTTATTTATAAGGCACTAGATCGCAATAGATAAATAGGTCCTCAGGTTGGAATACAAATGGAATACTGGAGAATGGTATCATTTAAAGGGTAGGCAGAGAAACAGCATCCTGTGATAGAATTTATAGAGAAGTACCAGGAGTGTAGAAACCAAGCAGGAAAACTACATGAGGGTTTCATTTGTCTCAGATAAGGAAAACTACTAAAAATCACAAGTGATAATTATGAGGATTTCTTATGTGCCAGAAAATATACTAAAGTCCTTTGCAAATATAATCTCACCTGAAAACCCACAGCATAACTGTATGTCACGTTATTATCTTAATTATAAATACTCGAGCTTAAAGAGGTTAATTATCTTGTCTAACGTATCACGACCAGGAAGGGTTGGGAATTGCTACTTGAAAGGATATCAGACTCAATAACTGGTAAGAAAATAAATAACAATAATCAAAAGGGCTAAGAATTCATATGTCTGGTTGATTTGTGATGGGAATTTTTCAGAAAAAAAATGTGATGGAAGTATAGTGGAATAACAGACATGAAAGTCATTGCCATGAAAGGTTTTTAGGCTTGAAATTGGAGTCAGAAATGCAACTAGAAAGAACTAGTATTCTGAAGGAAGTTAAAAACAAGATACAGTGGGGGAAAAGCTTGTGGCCAGAATGAGGGGTGCATTTGAGATTTCAGAGTCAGGAAAGTTCCTACTAAATCAAGATTCAGGGTATGACTCTAAGACTGGACAAATACATACTGAATTAATTGCTTTTATGTGTTTTCTTTCTGTAAGGACAGCACAGTAAACATTTATGAATACCTAGTAAGTTAATTTATGTTCATATTAGACTTAATATTGTTGGCTTTTAAAACTAGACATTGATTATCACAGTGTCTTACCATGTAATCCACTCATTAAAGGTTAAGTCTGGGTGAACAATGATTTGGAAATTTATTGAATTTCTTTCACCTTGTTCTATTTCCATATCTATTCAGTGATTTCTCCCCCAAGACGTATTTAGATAGTATAAGAACAAATAGACTCTTCATTTCTTTTTGCTTGGTTAAGCGAGAATATCATAAGATAGTTTTGTTTATCGAAGAGGCAAGAGTTGCTTATGAAAAAAGAGAAATTTATAATGTGGACTGGTAGTTTATTATAATTTAATTTTAAAACAACATGAAGAAATGAGAAACATTTTTCATACTTATTTGTCTGAGTTGCCATGTCTAGCATGTAATTTTAAGATTCTGTATACATATTAAGGGGTGCCTAGGTGGCTTAGTTGGTTGGGCAACTGACTCTTGATTTTGGCTCAGGTTGTGATCTCAGGGTGGTGGGATTGCCCTGCATGGGGCTCCACACTGGGCATGGAGCTTGCTTGGGATTCTCTTTCTCCTTCTCTGCTCTCCACCACTCTTGAGCACATTCTAAATAAATAAACAAACAAACAAGTATTTTTAAAATAAAATCTTTAAAAAAAGATGCTGTATACATATTTAAAATTTTAATTTATTTTTTACAAAATACAATGGAGTTTAGATTCATTTGAGTATTTTTGTTTTTTGTTTTTTCTTCTTGATTTTGGTAGAGATCTAGATAGCCACTGAGAGGTTTTTTTTGGTGGTGGGAGGGTTGCTCCAGTGCAACATGGATGCTATAATCCTTCTATTCCCTGCTCTCTCCCACCAGCAAATGAAGAAAAAGGAGAAGAAATAGAAGAAATAATCACTACCTCCACTTAGTTAATTTTAACTATCTTAAATTCCTAGTAGTATGAGCCATTTTTCAGGATTCTTGGGATAAAAATTCAATTGATAAAGGTTTATTTATTTTTATTTTAGAGAGGAGGTACAGGGAGAGAGGGAGAGAGAATCTTAAGCAGACTCCATGCTGAACACAGAGTCCAATGTGGGGCTCGATCTCATGACCCTGAAATCACGACCTGAGCCAAAACCAAGAGACTGACATTTGACTGACTGCGCCAACCAGGAGCCCCCAAAATTCAATTAATAAAACAATGTAACTCATTTTCTCATGATGCATTTTTTAATGTTCCTTGTAAGCATTATTTCATAATGTTTCATAATCTCTCATCAACTCTCTTTTTACAAACTCTTTGACTTTTTTATAGGAACTATTTGTGTCTACAAGTATATGTGACATTTATGTAAATTACAAAGCATAATATAGTATAAACACTATGTACCTCCTATCCAGCATAAGAAATTGAACATTATCTTCAGCTTTTAAGATAATTTGTTCTTTCTCCCGTTCATCATATACTCTTGCTTCCCTATCAAAGGTAACCACTATTGAAAATGTTTTATTCATTATTTCCTTATTTTTCTTTATTGTTTTAGCCCCTAAGGATATACATTTGTAGGGTTTTATAAGGTTAGAAAAAGTTTTTGGGCACCTGGGTGGCTCAGTGGGTTAAGACTCTGCTTTTGGCTCAGGTCATGATCTCAGGGTCCTGGGATCGAGCCCCACATCAGGCTCTCCACTCAGCAGGGAGCCTGTTTCCCCCTCTCTGCCTGCCTCTCTGCCTACTTGTGATCTCTCTCTCTCTCTCTGTCAAATAAATAAAATCTTTTTAAAAAAATTAAAAGATTAAAAAAAATTTTTAAGGTTTTTATATATGAGGTTTTTATAAGGTTATATTAATATTAATATTAATATATATATTATGAATTACATATAATTATATAATTATATATCAATTATATATAATATATGTATTATAATAAAAAGATTACATAGTTCTGCTTATTTTTCAGCATCACAGAACTCTTTCTCTCTCAGTATATCCATGTATCTATATAAAGATATATAGAGAGATGTATCTCCTCTGTCATTTATTTTTCTGCTCAGTGCCATGTGTCTGAGATGTCATCCATGTGGGCACATTTAGCTGTACTTCATTTCTTATCGTATTGCACGGTCTATCCATTGTATGAGCAGACCATGGTATATAGGTAAAGTCTACTACAGATGGATATCTGGCTCTATTTTTGGTGTTATAAGGACTGTTACTATAACCACTCTTGCACAAGCCTCCATGCGTAGCTGCAGTTTTTCTAGAGTCTACTGCCTAGGGATGAGTTGCTGGGTCTTATAATACTAGGATTTTAACTTCCATAGAAGTTACCAGAGAGCTTTTACTTCCTGAGTGTGTAAGAGTTCTTGTTCCACATCCATATCAAAGATTGGTGCTGTTGTACATTTTAAAAACTTTATGTGCATTTGTTGAATGAAAAATGGAACCCTAAAGTAATTTTGTGTATTCAGAAATTGCCCTACTAACAGGATTGATCAATTCTTCACATGTTTATCAGCTGTTTAGTTTTCCTTTCTGTGAAATGATCATGTTCTATTAGGTTATGACTATTGAATTGTTCAACTTCTTTATATGTCAAGGTATTAATCCTTCATAAGATTTGTGACTTGCCATTTTGCTATCTTTACAAGTGACTTTTAATGAAGAAATGTTCTTAATTTCAAAGTTGTTTGAACTTTTTTTGTCTTAAGTGTAAACAAAAAAAAGTCTGCCTTAAAGTCATTGAAATATTCTCCCTGTCTTCTTCTTTTATTGTTCCTTTGTCTTCTAAAAGGTAAGGACTTGTCTTTCATAGTTAAGTCTATAATCTACTCAGAATTAATTTTTACTTACTGTAAGAGATATGAATCCAATTTTATCTTTTCCATAAGAATAAACAAATGTCCCAACTCATTCATTGATTTGTCAATTCTTTCTTCAGTACATGACAATGGCATACCTGATTCAGGTACCATCCCATTTCAGAGTCTTGGCACTGACTTTGCCCTCTGTCTGAAGGACTCCCTCCTTCACCTCCTTTGGGCTTTTCCTCTAAAGTCACTTTTCAGTGAGACCACATCCATTCATATTTAAAATTCAACACTGCCCCAACTTATTCAGTCCCTTCTGTTTGCTTTGTTTTTCTCCATCACTCTTATGACTATTTGAATTTGTATACCCTAGTGTTATGTATTTTATTGTGTATCTCCCCCACATAAGTACAATGAAGAAAAAGGTTTTTGTCCCTTTTTTTAAAGATTTTATTTATTTATTTATTTATTTATTTATTTATTTATTTGACAGACAGAGATCACAAGGGGGCAGAGAGGTGGGCAGAGAGAGAGAGGGGGAAACAGGCTCCTTGCTTAGCAGGGAGCCTGATGCATGGCTCGATCCCAGGACCCCGAGATCACAACCTGAGCCAAAGGCAGAGGCTTAACTCACTGAGCCACCCAGGCACCCCATCTTTGTCCATTTTGTTTACTGTTGTTTTGTTCACAGCACCTAGAAAATTCCTAGCACATAATCAGGTCTCAGTAATCCATATTAAATGATAGATAAATCAGCATATTACATTTTGAAAATTTATCTCTTCATGGGCTTCAGACCTGTTCATTGCCCTATTATTTCCTTTTCTCTGGCTGAATATCATTAATCAATGCTTTTATAATAAGATTTTTTCTGATAGGACATGCCTGTCCAAGCTCTCATTCTTTAAGGGTAAATTTTGTTTATTCTGGATAATTTCCACACCAGATCAATTTTAGAATTATCTATCAAATCCCATGAAAAATCTCACAGCTATTTGATTCACACTGCATTGACTCTATAGTTTGATTTGGAAAGAACAAAGAGACATTTTAATTATTTTTCTGTCCAGAAATATGATGTAGCCCTCATTTATTAGGTTCTTCTTTAATTTTAAAAGTTAAAATTATTTAAAAATTGTTTTAAACAATTGTTTTAAATAGTTAAAAATTGTTTTGAAAATTATCTCTATAATGTTATACATGGTTTGATAAATTCTTATTATTCTCCTGGACATAGTTAAGCTATCCATATATACTTCAATTAAATTACGATGTCCTTATCTTTAACTGAACATTGACACTATGCATTCTAAAAATTAGATCATAAAGTAACAAGGATTTTTGAATGAAGGTAAAATATTGAAAGAAGCTAGTAATTATAATTCATCAGAAAATTTCCATTTAGCTAAGAGATGAGAATCTAAAAAGAAAAGCCCAATTAAAACTACTGAGAAAGCTTAAAGGAAAAAGCACTTTGCTCTTAACTTGCAACTTTTCTCCCACTATGAAGCCTTCTGTGACCCATCCCCAGTAAAATTCATTAGTGTTCCCCCTCTGTTTCTAACTATGACCCTGTTTTACAGTAATTATCATAGTATTGTCTTGTGTTAAAATTATCTCCCCCTATGTTAGCTTCCCCTGCCCTACCCCTTCCCCAGGTCTCTGCCCTGCCCCAGATGACACATTTATCAAGATCAGGGACTAGGGCACCTTGGTGGCTCTGTCATTAAGCATCTGCCTTGGCCTTAGGTCATGATCCCAGGGTCCTGGGATCGAGCCCAGCATCAGGCTGCCTGCTCAGCGAGGAACCTGCTTCTTCCATTCCCTCTTCCTGCTGCTCTCCCTACTGTGCTCTCTCTCAGTCTGTCAAATAAATAAATAAAAACTTAAAAAAAAAAAAAAAAGAACAGGGACTTAACCTTGTGTTTGGATCACAGGGCTCAGTCCCAATGCCTGCCATATAGAATACAGGCTCTGTAAGTTTTTGAACATGAAGATTGGGCATCCAAAGTAGATAACAATCTACTTTCAGTGAAGTCTTCATAAATGAGTCCCATCTCTTCTGGTCTTACTCAAAAGTTTATTCTGTAATAAGATCTTTAAAAAAGGGGGGGGGGGTTGGCGCCTGGGTGGCTTAGTGGGTTAAGACTGCCTTCAGCTCAGGTCATGATCTCAGGGTGCTGGGATCGAGCCCCACATCGGGCTCTCTGCTCAGCAGGGAGCCTGCTTCTACCTCTCTCTCTGCCTGCCTCTCTGCCTACTTGTGATCTCTCTCTCTGTATCAAATAAATAAATAAAATATTTTTTTAAAAAGTTTATTCTGTATCATCTACTCTCATTATTCAGTCATACCAAGAATTGCTACATTTGTACCTTCAGTACTAAGTACACTTAAACTCCTGAGACTTATTCTAATTTCCTACATATCTATAACCTATCTCATGTAAAACCTGCTGTTAGCACATGAAATTTAATATGTTCCCAATAATGAACTCATTAATTTTTATACCCACACATACACCTCCACAGGCACCTTTCTGAAATTTGCCATTCTTCCTTTATTCACGTGGTGGTTAATGTAGTCACTATCCATTCTCTTGCTCAAATGAGAAGAATCAGTCATTCTCAGGACTTACTTCAAATGGACTAACTTAAAGCCCATCCCCTAAAAATCTACCCAATCTCTCCCTCAGTCTCCCAATTGCTAGTGGCTGATTTATGACCTGTGTTTTCTGCAGGACTATGCGACAGCCTCTTGATTTGTCTTCCTGACTCCAGATGGATTTTCTCCCTTCAGGTTCTTCTCTTATTTTTCTAAAAATACAAATATTATTACATATACTTTTGAGCTGCATGTTTTCTTATAGCTTAACATTGCTCAAAGGACAAAAGCCCCAATTCACAGGGCGCCTGGGTGGCTCAGTGGGTTAAAGCCTCTGCCTTCGGCTCAAGTCATGATCCCAGGGTCCTGGGATCGAGCCCCACATCAGGCTCTCTGCTTGACAGAGAGCCTGCTTCCTCCTCTCTCTCTGCCTGTCTCTCTGCCTACTTGTGTTCTCTGTCTGTCAAATAAATAAATAAATAAATAAATCTTTAAAAAAAAGAATAAGCCCCAATTCATCAGCATAACATTCGCAATGTACATGCCCCAATTCACCTTGTAATTTCATCTCTCTTAGTCATACTCTGCTCCGTTTATACCTAAATTTTAAATGTTCATTGACAATATCACATTCTTCTATGCCTTCACATGGGTGGTTTCTGTTATAATTGTCCTTTTCCTTTTTCTATCCAAACAATACCTGCCCATTCAGCCCAAACATAATCATTCATTTGATGTCTTCTAGGACACTCCTAAACTGAGTAACTGCCTCCTCTCTTCTCTTCCCATGGTACTTTGCTTATATCTTTATTTCAATACTTGCTAATTTGAACTTAAATGTATTTTTTATAGGTTTTTTCTTTCATTTTTTATTATCTAAGATTTCTTTCTGGAGATCAAAACCATTTGTTTTACATTACTGTACATGTCCCAACAGTTAAATTACATATTCTTTCATGCATGAAAGTCTGCGGAGTTCTAGAAAATACCTTTTGTCTACTTCACAGGCATCCCTCCTTCTCACCAACACTAGTCAATGACCATCCTTCCTGGAAGCCTGTATGTTTGGTCAGTGTGTTCAGTTTCATCCCAAAACCCAATCAAACTGATCCACTCGCTCAGTTGATCTTTAATTTGTTGCTTTCAGTTTATTGTATTAACCAATTTCTCAATCAACATGTTCGAATGCTCATCTACTCTTCACCACACATTTTTAAAAGATTTTATTTATTTATTAGACAGAGATCACAAGTAGACAAAGAGGAAGGCAGAGAGAGGGGGAAGCAGGCTCCCTGCTGAGCAGAGAGCCCAATGAAGGGCTCAATCCCAGGACCCTGAGATCATGACCTGAGCTGAAGACAAAGGCTTAAACCACTGAGCCACCCAAGAGCACTTTTTCACCACATTTTTTAACCCTATGTCATCTTTATTTTGTTCATGTGTAGATTTACATAATAAAGTGCAAATGGTTATGGAAACTCTTGCCAAGCTATGTCTTAGAGTACATGGGCTTTCTGGCTTTCCTTGTTTAATATTTTGGAATTGCTTGACATTCAGCTTAGCAGCCTGACACTTGATCTGTGATATGTTTTTCTCAAGACTTAACATTGCTGTCCCAGAGGTGCTCAGGCAGCCAGAATATTTTGCCAGGTAATTAGAGGAAGTCTTTAGTACTAGGACATTTTCTTCATTGTGGTTTTTTTTTTTTTTATATTTTTCTTTAGCCAAGATTTTTTTTTTATAAAATATAAATCATTATCAAGAAAGATCTAGAGAATTGGTTTAGAAAGTTCACTTAAAATATAAAGATATTCAGTAACAGGGGAAGGAGGAAAATGTAGTTTTTAGCTGTCATGTATTGTTTTCATGATTGAAGGAATTACTTATTCTAAGAAGTGGAAGAAAGCAGCTTTCACTAAGATTTCCCAGAAGATTTCAAAGGAAGTGACATGATCTTAAATCATGTTCTTGATGTTAAAATGGTGTTTAGAAGGGCAATTATTAAAATGGAGTAGTTCTTTTCTAATCAAGTATAAGCAGCAATAATCCTTTACCAGCAAACTATAATTTATTGATAGCAGATATCAGGTATATTGGACTACTGTATATTTTTAGGAGCCAAGGTTACTTCTCTTCAGATTTGTTATTTAAAACACATATAGAAGGGCACCTGGGTGGCTCAGTCCTTAAGGGTCTTCCTTCGGCTCAAGTCTTGATACCAGGGTCCTGGGATCCGCCATTGAACTCCCTGCTTGGCAGGAAGCCTACTTCTCCCTCTCCAACTCCCCCTACTTGTGTTCCATCTCTCATTGTGTCTCTCTCTATCAAATAAATTAATAAAATCTTAAAAACACACATACACACATTTAGGATTAACTTCTAGTTTTATTTTAAAATGGGACAAAGATCCTACAAATATAATTCCTTTTCTCCTAAGAGTTCCTTGAAATAAATCTGAAAAAATACCAAAAGGAGACATAGCTGCAAAAGAACAAAGGTGTTTTGGTTCTCCAAAAGATGAAGGTTTAAACATTTCTGGAAGCCAAATAGATGGTGGATGGATGTGCACATAAAAATAAAGTGGAGAGAAGTATGAAGTCAGAACCTTGGAAAAGGTCTGGAGTTAGGGTCTGTACTCACGATAAATGAACAAAGCAGAAAGCATGAGACGGTGAGGCTAAAAACATGGGTTTTGACTGAAAAGAAAATTCATTTTAAATTAAGGTAAAAACTCTTATAGAAAAAAGCATACAGGGAACTATGAAAAAGTATGGTTTGTATATGTATTAGTCGAAAATAGGACAGAATTTCAATCAATTGATGGATAATAAGAAAGTAGAAGCTGCTTTGCTCTAAGCTAAAATACTCTCTTTTGAACAGAACAAGATTTGTAGCTTCAGAATCATAGAAAAAGAAATCTAATCCTATGAAATTACCTCATCAGCAGACAAAATATTGATAAAGACAATGATAATGTTGTTTACTAGCTTTTAAATTTCATATTTCTTTTTAAAGATTTTATTTATTTATTTGACAGAGAGAGAGAGAGAGAGCATGCTTACATGTGCACAAGCAGGGGGAGCAGAAGAGGGAGAAGCAAGCTCCTTGCTCAGCAGGGAGCCCAATTCTGGGCTGGATCCTAGAATCCTAGGATCAGGGATCATGACCTGAGCCAAAGGCAGATGCTTAACCAACTGAGCCACTCAGTCGCCCAAGCTTTTAAATTTTAGACTTACCCTTGGACAAAGCCTAAAAAAGTGGGCTAAAGTTAGAGAACAAAATATTTCAGTTAGAAAATTTTGAACATTTTAAAGGGAAAATATAGTTGAAAGAATTTGAAAATTGGAAATTGAAGGAGAAAAGATGTAAGAAAACAAATATATTCCAGCAGGGAATTTGAGAGCCTTACTCAAGTTAATGAAAGCAAATGTAAATGTGGAGCTGTATTATGTAGAGTTGCAAAAATAATAGAATATTCAAATTAATAAAACTTTGAAAGGCTCTGCAAAGGAATATGGAGAGATAAACAAGTATGAGGAGTGCCTGGGTTGTTCAGTTGGTGAAACGTCTGACTCGATTTTGGCTCAGGTCATAATCTCAGGGTCCTGCGATCAAGCCCCTCATCATTGTGGGGCTCCCTTCTTAGCAGGGAGTCTGCTTGTCTCCCTCTTCTTCTGCTCCTCTCCCCCTTCTGCCCCCTCAAATAAATAAAAAATCTTTTTTTAAAAAAGTGTGATAGTGTGGGGCACCTGGGTGGCTCAGTGGGTTAAGGCCCCTGCCTTTGGCTCAGGTCGTGGTCCCAGGGTCCTGGGATCGAGCCCCACATTGGGGGCTCTCTGCTCGGCGGGGAGCCTGCTTCCCTCTCTCTCTCTCTCTGCCTGCCTCTCTGCCTACTTGTGATCTCTGTCTGTCAAGTGAATAAATAAAATCTTTACAAAAAAGTGTGATAGTGTATATGTGTTAAATTCTCACCTTTATGAGTATTCAGAGATAAAAATACGTTAGGATGTTATTTAGAGCTATGACGTCAACAGGCAGAAAATAATAATAATAATAATAATAATAATAAACATTTCAAGCATTTACCTCTGGGCTGGGAGGGTTAGAGTAGAAGAGCTTTGCTTTTCATCTGAAGTTCTTTTGTACTGTTTAGTTTGTTAACCATGTATGTATTATTTGATTAAAATAAACAAAATTAGGAAAGAATTACAGCACAGTATATTCTGAGAGTCCTATGAAGAATACTGGAAGTGCATGGGAAATACAAAATGTACTAGGTAGTTTTCAAACTGAAAAAAATAACCTCTTAAATCTACTATTCTCCACTTGCTTACTCCTGGGAATCCATCTAGGATTTGCAAATCCCTGTTTAAGTGGTTACAATTTATATTTTAGTTTCTACAGTTTCATTGTAGTTTATACAAGAAGCTACCAATAGTCCAACAGCACTGTATTTGGGGTTTTTCAAGAGTTTATACACATGTTTCTATATGATATGCACCAAAATTGTTTAAAGTACAAACAAAATGTAACTGTACTTTGTAGTTAAGAGAGGTCCTTAGGTATTGGATTATCTTTACTTTGGGTTCAGGTGGGTTTGACCTTGAGGATTTCTGGGAGTCCCAGATAGCCCCATCTTCAACCTTCCTTGATCTCCATAATTGAGAACATTCTGCTAAACATATCCACTTGGTCTTCATAATATCTGCTTCAAGATTCTAACTAGTTCAACTTTATATTAGTTCCTTTAACTTAAACTCTTAAAAAGGTCAGTAAGTGAAAAATAGACAATGTAGAGAAAGATCCAGAAAGAAGTGAATCAGTGCTTTAGCACAATTTGGGGGATTAAAAATAGCCTGTAATATAATAAAAGTAAGTCAATTGTTAGAAATACTTTCTGATAGCCTTTGTTCTGGTGTCATTTTCTTCCTTAGTTTTTCTTTTTTTTTCTTTAATGTGTGTTTGTTCCTGTCCTTTGCCAATTTCCAAGAACCTCAAATTTCAAATCCAGTTTAAACTGAGTCCAGAAGTTTGTTGCACTATGACACAGTTGAGAGTCAGTGCAATCTGTAGGAAGAACACTGAATTTTAATAAACCTGGATTTCAGTCCTGGAGCATCTGGTAATAGAAAGGTTACCATAATAGGTCATTTAACCTAGCTATTCCTCAGTTTTCATTTCTGTAAAATGAGGATAATACCACATTATTTCACTAAAATTTATTTGTTGGTGAAAAAAAGACATCGGTTTTCTGGGAAACATTTAAGGAAAACATTTTAATCACAAAAAGTTGATTCTGTTACCCAGGTTTTAGCTAGTACTTCTTTGCCACCACCATGAGGATCCTTTAAAACACTGAATGAATTTACTTTGCACTGGGGCCTTGGTTGGGTGTCTTAAATATATGGTAAGCATTTTAAGAGGCCTTTTATTATTTTTACTTTCTAAATATGCGGCTTACTTTGAATATTTACATCAAAGCTCCAAACACAATTAGCCTCAGATGACAATGCAATTTTTCTATAAAATTGAATAATGTGGCTTCAATCAAGAAAAATACCTTGGGCCACTTTTTTCTATTTAAAGTGATTGACAGTTGGCTAGAATGGCTACTTTTACATATCTAATTACTTTCTTTGACAATAAACCTTTCTTGAGCATTTTCTATGCTTAGACACCTGTTTTTCAAAGATGAATACCACTACATATTTTGCAATTTGTGGAGGGGAGAACTATAAGCATACTATTTGAGTGACAGTCTGACATGATACTAGAATGCATAGGGTGTTGTGAGTACAGGGAGGAGGGGTCTTTAGCCCTGCTGAAAGACCAAAGGGGATCCTCTTGGGAAAGATGACATTTGGAGCAATCGACAGGAATTATACATGTAGAAAATAAGTAATAAAGATTAAAGAAAGGAAAGAGCCTTACAAAAGATGAGGGTCAATAAACCACAGTCGGATTATGCAAGATATTGCCAGTAGATCTGAATTAGAGGAGCAAAATATCAGAGGCAAGGAGGAATGGAATTGAATCCAGAAATAGATATCTGTGCTAGTTCATGGAAAGCGGTGTTAACAATACAAAATACCCCTTTATGGCTTGAATTCCATATCACTGGCTAAGAGAAACAGGTATATATAGGCAACCTATGGAGAAGAGGGGAGGAAGTGTGTGTAAATCAGTGAATGAATACTTCAGTGCAAAGAGAGGTAGAATATTTCAAGAAATGATCAAGTCTAGCCAAACACAGAACAATAGAAATGGAGTCATGCCAAATTCCAAGCAGTAGGAGATTTTACATAGGGAATTGGTGGATAAATACTGGTACATAAATTAGTACATAAATAATATGCATGCAGGTGTATACATACACATGCATACACATCTACAAACATGCATGTGCACAGACATATATGTATATTTATGTTTTTAACAAAACAAAAACAAGCAGGAATATTCTTACATGTTTAATTTTAATACGTGTATTATCTTGGTATTTCCATGCTAGAGCAGATCTTATAGATTACCTACAGAGACGGAATTTGTATAAAAAGATACCAAACATTATTATACTTTTTCAAAAGCATTAAGTGGTGGTTTAAACAAAGAAAAAACAAGCAAAGGAGCAAGGAAAAAAATATGATGAAAAACATGTGGCCACAAATCTATGTCATTTGTAATTTAACCAATTAAAATCAGGATATCCACTTACCTAAAATCATACCGATGTGCCACTGTTTTTAATCTTTCTGTAGACTTCATAACTTTCACTTTGGACATTCAGAAATACCTTGCTTAAATTATTTGCAGCCTTGTTCATAAGGATGTGCACTACCTTGTTCAATTCCATCCTCCTCATCTCTATGTATATTTCAATACTTTGAACTTATTTCTTCTTCCTACACCCTTAGGGATTGCAAAACTCTTTGAGGCTTAAAGTGATCGTGTTAAGAAGCTGTCAGGTGCGGAATGGTCTCAGTGATCCCCTGTTTGTTCAGATTTTCCCTTTCAGCCACTAAGACAAAGAAACTGATTTAATTTCTATTTTTCCTTAATCAAGAAATCTTAGAATTTGTGCTTCGATTAAATTTTACAGTGATTTCTAGATTTTCACATTGTCTATTCCATTTGTTATGGGTTGAACTGTGTCCTCCTAGAAAGATATGTTGAAGCCTGAACCCCCAGTACATCACAATGTGACCTTATTTGAAAATAAGCTCTTTGCAGAGATAATCAGATGACAATGAGTTCAGCAGAGTGATCCAAAATCCAATATAACTGGTGTCCTTATAAAAGGGAAATTTGGACACAGGCACACATGGGAAGAATGTGATGTGACGGCAGCGGATTATAGTAATCCTCGGCATCTGTAAGCCAAAGGTTGCCAAACGTGGCTGGGAAAACAGCAAACCTAGGAATAGGGAGGAAAGATTCTCCTTACAGACTTGAGAGGAAGCACAGCTTTGGCAAGACCTCACTTTTGGACTTCTGGCTCCCAGAAGTGTGAGATAATGAATTTCTGTTGTTTTAAGCCACCAAATTTGTGGTATTGTGTTACAGCAGCCCTAAGAAACTAATACATGGTTAAAATATTAGAAAGAAAATATTAAAAGGCCAACTAACATAGGAGTTTTGCATTTTAATTTTTCAAGCCAGAACTACCTAACTAATAAATACATAAATTCATCTGCTAGCACCATGATTTTTCAAAAGCAAGAAGTTCAAGGGAAAAGTAGGAAGGACATACTTTTAGAATAAGAGAAATTCTTTCAATTTAGCCATTTGTAATTTATGTACAATAGTGGGGTTTTCTTACCTTTCTTTTCATCTCAGAGTATAGAAGAGTACAACACCTGGCCCATATTTCAACAGCCTGCCCAGGAACCAGATGTGTTTGTGGACTTCTGGTACAGCTGGTAATAGAATGGATTTCTAGAATTTATTTTCTTGCTCAATCAATAATGCCATGCTCTCTGGGGCATTCCATGTAAAAGGAATCCCAACTCTGGAGTTGTTGGGTCTAATTACTTTAGACCTTATTCAGAGAGATTAAGTCTGAAGAGTATTGAGAAACCTGACTCCTTGCACAGGTAAGCACCCTAGACATTCATTGTCTTTGGAAGAGATTTTGCTATTGAAGTCCACCAGAAGCAAGATTCTGATCCAAATATTTGAGTTAAATTAAGTCCCAGTAATACTGATTACAAAGTTTCTAAAGTGTGCAAATTAAACACTGGAATCTTCTCTACAAGGCATTATTAGTGTGATCAGTCAAGATTCACTCTCTTCAAAGAAATTTATATTCTTTTGGCTAGAAAAAATTATCACATTGCAGAAAAAGGAAGCCCATCAGCAGAATGAAATCACCTTCCTTTCCTTTTTTTTTTTTTTTCTCAGACTCCCTCCCCACTTCAGGGTATAGCTTTTCTCATTTATAAACTGAGAACTTTCTATAAATTTTAAATATATTCTGAGTTCTAGAGAAAGGAATGAGCAGCACAGGGCATATGAACATGTGTGAAACATAGACCCTACCCACTGAAAATACCACAAAGAGATAATATCTAAAGTTCTAACCAGGATTGAACTTCCATGACAGAGACATTGTATTGGTAACAATTTCATATTTGCCACTTAAAAATATCAAAATGCAAGTATCTGTGGGCATTCCATGACAGGGCCATGATACATAGGTGAAATGCAATTTGCATGGTCATATAAATGATTCTAAGAAAAATAATGTCTTAAGATCCCCTCAAGCTAATCCATCCTTTACTTTGAGCATTCTACATTTCACTCTATTAGCCTACTCAGAGAACATTAGGAAAAGTAACCATGGCAGAGAGCTACTGACAATGAAATCTCTGACATTTGGACATGTCTTTGCTCACTTAAGGTTAAGTATTGGTTTTCTGAACAAAATCATCTTCTCCTTAACTGAGCAGGGGACCAGTATGGCTGTTAGACTTTGTCTAGGATGATGCCTGATAGAAAAATGATCTCATGTTGGTACATAAAGAGTAGGTGAAAGAACCTATCAACAATGGCCCTATTGCTTAGATGGTAGTAAATTATATGCAAATTCTGCTTAGTAAATTAGAGATCTAGATTGCACTCCCAGAGTCTATATCCTACATCCCATATTTTTCATGGAGTTATTTCTCACATGACTTTGCTTCTAATAAGCTCACTTCACTTCCTATGCCTAAGGTTTCCTTGTGAATCCATGTTTTCTCACTGCTATTGTAAAAAGCATTCCAAGATTGGTATTATGTTTTCATATTGGGTTTCCATATTATTCAATTTACCTATCAACTCAAAAGTCATGTGTTGAGCCTATGATTAGTGGGAGCTACTCTACTAATTGCTGAGGCAAAGAACAAGGGGACCCAGCCCTGCTTTAACTATCAAGGGAGAGACTCGTCAAAGGAAATCTTTGATGGTGTGATTAAGTGGGAGGACTTAGCCCATTTGAAAGAAGTCCCAGCTAAGTATCCTGAAAATTTGAGTTCTGAAAAGTGGGTAGGCAGTAATCAGGGGAAGATACAATCAAAAGCATGAAGAAAAGGGTTTTCAAGGCAGAGAAAGTGGAATATATGTTTGAAAGAATTGAAGGTTGGTGCTTTGAAAAATGGCTATGCCTTTAATGTGCCTGTGTGACTTATATGTGTTCTATTTCCTATTTGATTTAAATCAGCAGATTTGGGCATGACCTGATTAATGAGATTCATGGGAATAAGCCTACCTCTAGTCGAATGAAGTTATTTGTTAGGTGAACTCATGCACATCATTTGCTATTTGACAAAGCAGAAAACTATGAGATTTGATGTGTATCGGCATTCAGCACCCTCATATACCCCACTCAGAGCTGTGTATTGATCTTGGGTGATTGGTACTTCTGTTAAATTCCCTACTAGCCCAAATTTCAAAGAAAAAAGTGTAAAGACATTCATCCCTCAACGTTTTTTCACCTGTGTACAATCTATTGAGGGATTCGCACATGATCTTTTTCTTTTTGATCTTTTAACATAAATAAAAATTATGATAAGTATTATAACAAAACCCATATTAACCCAGAATTTTACAATTGTTAATATTTTATTGTTTTTTCTTCTAGTTCCAAATTGAGAAGAAATGTAATGTTAGGAATATAACTCTAGTCTTCTATAGCCATTGTCCCAGTCACATTCTAAGATCCCCAGAAGACAACTGTTGTGAGTTTGGTATGCGCCCTTCCTTACACTTTGGTTCACATATTCTTAGCTACACATAAATACATACACAAACCATTTATAGACTGTGAGTGCATGTGTGTGTGTGTGTGAGATTATTGTTAATTTTGTCTTATGGAGTATTTCAAGCATGTACAAAATGGAACAATGAAATGAAAGCTCACATAGCCAGCACTTACCTTCAGGACCAACCTTCATCAATATCCTCACTCGCTCACTTAGCTCTCAAATATCCTCAATTATTTTGAAGCAAATCAGAACCATAATATTTCCTCAGTGCATATTTTTCTGTGTATTTCTAAATAATAGTGACTTTTTTAACACACAGCTATGCTATAATTATCACAACTGAAAATAAAAAATAATTCCATATGATAAATACCCAATTTTATTTCCCCCTGATTGTCTTCTAATATTTATTATACTGTTTGTTGGAATCAGGATCCATGTAAGCCCCATTGTTTGGAATTGATCGCTATGTCTCTTAAGTGTCTTTAAAGTTATAGGTCTTCTTCCCTTTATATTCTAGCTACTTATTTGTTTTAAAATGCCTGACATGTGTTCTGTTGTTCCCTACAGTTTGGAATTTATTGATTTTATTAATGTGGAGACTTTTTAAAATTGAAGTATAGTTAACATATATTATTATATTAGTTTCAGGTATACAACACAATGATTCAACAACTATATACATTAGGCAGTGCTTAGCTCCAGGGGTGTAGCGACCATCTGTTACCATACAGCATTAATACAACCCTACTTCTGCATGCTGTACTTTCTATCCCCATGACTTATTTATTTTATACCTGGAAGTTTGCATCTCTTAATATCCTTCAACTATTTTGCCTGGCCCTCCACTCCCCTCCTCTCTGGCAACCACCAGTTTGTTCTCTGCATTTATGAATCTGTTTCCGTTTTTGTTTATTTATTTGTTTGTTCACTTTTTTTTTGTTTTTTAGATTTCACATTTATGTGAAATTATATGGTATTTGTCTTTCTCTGACTTACTTTTCTTAGCGTAACACCCTCCAGGTCCATCAATATTGTTGCAAATGGCAAGATTTCATTCTTCTTTATGGCTGAGTAATATTCCATTATATTTATATGTGTGTGTGTGTATGTGTATACATGCCACATCTTCCTTATCCATTTGTCTATTGATGGCCACTGAGGTTGCTTCCATATGTTGGCTATTATAAATAATGCTAAAATAACCATAGGAGTGCATATATCTTTTCAAATTATTGTTTTCATTTTCTTTGGGTAAATAGCCAATAGTGGAATTATTGGATCATGTGGTATTCCTATTTTTAATTTCTTGAGGAACCTCCATAATGTTTTCCACAGTGGCCACACTGATTTACATTCTCACCAATAGTGAATGAGGATTTGCCTTTTCTATGCATGGAGAGGCATTTACCACATTCTTCTACCCCTATTTCTTAAGAATGGGTAATTACATCTAGAGGTTTGATGAAATGCAGGTTTGTTATTTTGAGCATGACTTCCTCACAGATGGTTTTGTACTTCTTCAAGAGATACCTGCTGTCCGGTGGTCCCTTTTTGTTCAGTAGCTGTAATAGATGGCCCTTTCCTAGACACATTATTTCTTTAGGAGATTTAAAATGGTGCTCCCTTAATCATTTCTTCTTACTTTACCTATTGACTATGCATGTGTGACTTTTTTTTTTTTTTTTGGTGTCTGATGTCATATTGTAGATATTCTGATGCATTTTATTTTAACTGCCATTGCTGATGAAGAAATATTTAATGGATTCCTTCTAACATCTATATGATGTTCCATTTTATAGCTCTTTGACTATTTACCATTGGCTATTTAGGTTGTTTTAAAGTTTTTACTGATACAAACAAAACTGCAGGGAACTTCTGGGCTCATAAGCCAGAGTTTCCTCAGAAGATGAATGTTTAGATCTTATATTCTATTCATTTTCAGTTTTACTAGATGATGCCAAGTTTTTATGCACTTTTCCCAAATCCTTGTCAATACAAAATACTGTTAGACTATTTTTGCTCTCTTTGTAGTTTTAAACTTTACTTCCAGAATAACCAATATGTTTTATATTTTACTGACCATTCAGATATTCTTCTGCACACATTGCCTTTTAATATGCCTTGAACATTTTGGCTTTGATATGTTATCTTTTAGAAATCATAGTGATTTCTAGAGCTCCTCTGTGTAGCCAAGTACATAATCTTTGATCAATAAGGATGTTGCAGACGTTTTCTCGACCCCCCCATTACCATCTTTGTGTGTGTGTGTGTGTGTGTGTGTGTGTGTGTGTGTGTGTGTAAAGGTATATTTTTTTATTTTACTGATGAAAGAAAATCTAGCACAGTGTTTAGAACTATGAAAATGATAGTGTGAGACTATCTGAATTCAGACCACAGCTGTAGAACTGCCTAGCTGTGGAACCCTAACCCAATTAACTTCATGTTTCTGTACCTAAACATTTGCATACATAAAATGGTAGCAAAAAGGATATCTACTGCTGTTCCTTCTGTTTAATTTTGCTGTGAATTTAAAACTGCTATAAAAAATAAACTTTATTAAAAGGAGAAAAACAGAAGTATCTTCCTTGTGGGTTTACTGTGAAGACCTAATGAGACAGACGGGCTTTTTTGACAGTGCCTCGCACATGTAAGTGCTCCTTTAAAATTAGCTGTTGTTGGGGTGCCTGGGTGCCTTAGCCGGTTAAGCATCTGACTCTTGATTTCCACTCAGGTGATGATCTTAGTGTTGTGAGATCAAGTCCCACATCAGGTTCTGTGCTGGGTGTGGAGCCTGTTTAAGATTTTTTCTCTCCTTCTGTCCCTCTCCCCTGCTCTCTCTCCTTCTCTTAAAAATAAATAAATAAATAAATAAATAAATAAATAAAATAAGCTATTGTTTTATTTTCAAATATAAAGTTTATCACAGTTAAGTTTATTTTTTCTTGAATGGTTTTGGATCACTTGAACCTTTTAAGGCATCTTTCTACTCTTTTTTTTTTTTTTTCTTTATTTTTCTGCTTCTGGAAAAGAATGTGGTATTTACTATCATTGCTATAAAATAATAATGGAAGAAACACTTATCTTTATCTAGGTCTTTCTATGTGACAGACACAATGCTGGGCTCTGTGTACTTATTATATAATTCATTGTACATAATAACACAGAATGATTATCACTCCATTTAGAGGTAATGACATAGAAGCTTAGAAAGATTTAAAAACAGCCAACAAATAAGAGCAGCAACATTTTAGACTACATCTTAACCATTTGTTACTTCCTACTTGGAGGGAAAGAGGAAGGATTAGACTTGCTGTCATATATTATAGCTACAAGAACCTAGAACTGGGATGTGGAGAATTGGTTTGTTGTGCCTTTTCTACTCCTGGTAGAAACATCTCTGGGTTTTAGTGGGCTTGTCAATAGAATCAGAAGGCAAAATCTAATCACTCAGATTCTTTCCAGTTCTAAGAGACTCTGGTTCTTAATAAAAGTTGCACTCATATAGATGATCTGGGCAGGGCTGTTTAAAACTGTGACAACCTAAATATCCAACAACAGAGAATAAGCTAAGTAAATTATGGTACAATTATTTAATGAAATATTATGCCACCATTTAATTGGCAAATATGAAAACTGATGTTTAAATGTAAGTATTCTTATGATATATTGTTAAACAAAAAAAGAGAAAATATACTATATTATGCTAACAATTGTGCAAAGATATGCATTCAAAAATATAAAGATATACAATGGTTGTGTAATAAAGAATTTGTCCTCAGTTTTTAAATTTTATGTAACCTCTAGAATCTTGGAATTTTCTGAGTGATGAGAGGCTTTGTGAATCATGCCCACCTTGGATCACACCTGAGTTTATGCTAATGAGATGACTCGGGATGGAGGTCAGTCACCAGGAAGACTAACCGTGTGATTAGAGGATTGGGCTTTGAGCAGGTAATACCAGTCTGGACCTCCAAGAAGGGGAAAGGGGCTAGAGATTGACTTCATTCACTTTGCCAGTATTTCAGTCAGTCATGCATATGTAATGAAACCCCAATGAAAACTCCAGAGAGCAAGGTTTGGGGCAGATTTCTTAGCTATGAGGTTTTGGGAAGGGGAATGATGCATCCTAATTTCTTGGAGAAGGGACATGGAAGCTCCATTTTCAGGATTCTACCAGATTTCACCCTCTGGGACTCTCCGTTTGGTTGGTCCTGATTTATATCCTTTATAATAGAAACTTTAACCATAGGTATAATGTTTTCTTGAGTCCTGTTAATCATTCTAGCAAGTTATCAAACGTGTAGGAGTCATGGTAACCCCCAAATTTATAGCCATATTGTCAAAAGTGCAGGTGGCTTGGGGACTCCCAAATTTGTGCCTCCATTTTTGGAACCTTCTAGATCGCTGAACATGTTCTATATGTTTATTGGGATGATGATACCATGGAAGTATGCACAGGTTTAAAAAGTCAACTAATTATGTACTTAAGATGTATACACTTTTTAATATAAGTTATATGTCCACTTAAAAGTTAAAGAAAAAGATCAACATTGCACATGTTTCAAATGAACAAATTTGTTGTAGGCTTGGGATAATTGGGATTTTTTATTAGTGTGTTCTAATGTGTGAATGTGAGTAATATAAACTCAGATTTTTCTAACTCATAGTTGGTGTAGTAAAGCCACCAGGGCCTCAACCCAGTGTCACCTAATACTAGAGTCACAAATGTCCAGGACAATGGGTATCACAAAGCTTGATGGTGGTACCTGAGGGAGACAGGGGGCAGAGTGGGCGGTTATGCATCTTAGCTGGCTCTGTTACTTAGTAGTTGTGTGATAGGCGAGGGGCAGTGAGAGTATCTCAGTAAGTTGATAGGATGGAAATGACGCTGATAACCATAAAAACACTCAGTAAATTCCTGTGAGTGTAACCTTTAGAGTTATTGTTACTGGCCATTGTTACATAGAAATACCAGCTGGAAGAGACAAACTGAACTTCTAAACTTCCTGGCATTTCAGTTTTTATTCTTTGATTTTAAAACTGAAAGACACAATAATAATAGGAACAGAAAGAGAGAAAGTCTCTTAGAGTAGGAAAGGTAAACTCAGGGCTAACCTCCATCCTCAGAAAATACAATGGGCATCCTAGAGAAGGAATCTTGAGCTGTAGCTGTCCCTTGTATACTCATTTACAAATCAATTTAGCAGAATGCCCAGAGGAGATGTGAGGGAAAAGCAAGACCTGAGATAGAAATGCAAAGATCCTTAAGCTTGAAATGAAGAAAAACATATTCATTTGGCTTTAAATAAGGCCATAGGCTGAGTTTGAAATTGAATTTTAGGCTAGAGTTTGGGTCAGCATTTCAATAGGTAGTGTATCGTTCTTACTTTTGTTTGTTTAGGGGGCTGGATAATGTATTTAGAATACCCCACTTCAGAAATTAGATAAATATGTATTACAATATCAGGAAGATTTTACCATTTAATTTAGTTAATTCTGGGCTGCCTGAGTTAAGCGAAATGTGTCAAAGCTTTTATGGATCTGATTTCTCTGTGTTACATTTTTAGTTTGGTGTCTTTACTTTCTTTTTTTTTTTTTTTTTTCAAAGATTTTATTTGTTTATTTGACAGAGAGAGATCACAAGTAGACAGAGAGGCAGGCAGAGAGAGAGAGAGAGGAGGAAGCAGGCTCCCTGCTGAGCGGAGAGCCCGATGCGGGGCTCGATCCCAGGACCCTGAGATCATGACCTGAGCTGAAGGCAGCGGCTTAACCCACTGAGCACCCAGGCGCCCTCTTTACTTTCTTTTAAAGGCTTTACATTTCATTCATATTCTTATGTTGGTTTATATTACTGGATCATTATTTTCCAAACTGTATGCCCTGAACAAGGATGCTAAATTTAAAAACAAAGAAAACCAAAGTTTTGGTTATATTATTTTAGAAATTATTTATTCAAAACAGATGTTTTTATTACAGGTCATCTCAGAGAATTTAATACTTTATTGTGTGCTGTGAATGTCTAGGCTGTACTATCCAGGTTTCCTGCAATATATTTGACCCAAGAACACTTTTTCCTACCTACACCCATTGACATCACTTGAAACTGATTTTGTGGAAAAACTCCTAATGTTAATATGCATACACACAATAAGGTATCATTGTTTTGGCAGTGCATACCTATTGTGGGTAAAACCAAAACATATGACTTTGTTTTCAAACAAAATATTTGATTATAATGGCAAATAATGATATGTTTTGACAAAATAACCAAAGTGGCTATGTATGTGTGTGTGTGTATTGGTGTGCGTGTGTGTCCCCTTGATTGATAACCGGTGCTACTTTTAGTTACTTACCATGTGATATCATTTAATTAACTATGTAACAATAGAAGTGGTTATTATTGAGATTTTGTCCTTTCATGATTCTTTATTGTAAATGGTTTTACTTATACTTGTAGATGTATATATTAGACAGGTGAATATGATTCATGCTCATTAATAAAGGTATTAAACTTACCATTTCATTGTACTGGATTTCTAAAATGATAAAGAGAATTACTTTTGTTGGTGTAACTATAGTTTGTTAAATCCATCTTCGAAATATAACTCAGTTAAGTGGGTGTTTTTTTTTTTTTAAGTATACTGGGAAATAAAATTGTCTCTGAAGAAAAATACACTACTTTGCATCTTGAAATTTGATTTTTGTACTCACAGTGATCAGAGCATCGTTCAATGCAAATAAAAGAATTAAATCTAGAGAATATGCCACATTTGCATTAAGTGTCTAGTTCCAAAACACCTCCTACACAAATCTGGATTGAATATGGTGACTGCTTTCCCAGTGTTCCTGAAAGACCAAAATAATATGCTGCTCACTAATATATGATAAAAATTCAGCACTATTCATTTTCAGAGAACATCTTTAATATAAATGCATAATTTATTCTTATTTTATAGTATCATTATAAGAGGGCTTCTTATAATAACCCATTCCTAAATGGGTTATAGACATAGTTCACCTTATCCCCAAATAGAAATGGTTCCCATTTATGCACCGAGCAGATGCAGTAGCATATGATGAAGCAACTATCTCTGAGTCAGTGACCTCTTTCTGCTTTTAATATTTCTTTAGCTTCTGGCTAAAAGGCAAATTATCCCCTATTGTTCCCTGTGATTGTTGTCCAAGCAGCATTGTGATGGCATCTTTTAAAAAGTTATAAAAGTGATCTGGGGAAGCAAAATGAAGGCTATTAGAGTATCCCAGAGTCACATAGTTGTGTGACTCTTGGCTTTCTCAAGCCTCTGCATCTTCCGCTGGTCTCTAAGGAAATGAGGGTGAGATGGGATGGAGGCAGGTTTGGAAGATTAGCTGGGGTAGAGGTAAGGGACTTGAAAGAAAAATATATAAAGAGAAAAGGACTGTATACTATGGCCTGTGACTTTTCATACTATTATTCATACTACTGACAGTAGGTCTAGTCTAAGAAAGAGAATGTAATTTTAAGTTAGTTTTTAATGTCTGAATTAAGATGCCATACTGAATTTAGGAATGAGCTTTATTTATTTATTTGACAGATCACAAGTAGGCAGAAAGGCAGGCAGAGTGAGAGAGGAGGAAGCAGGCTCCCCACTGAGCAGAGAGCCCAATGCGGGGCTCGACCCCAGGACCCTGGGATCATGACCTGAGCCGAAGGCAGAGGCTTTAACCCACTGAGCCACCCAGGTGCCCCTAGGAATGAGCTTTATTTAGACTGTGTGTTAAGAATTGAAAAGGTAATACAATTTACTGGAGGCAATTCACATATTCATCAGCTGACAAATGGATAAACACATTGTCCTTTATCTATACAAAGAAATACTACTGAGCAATAAAAAGGAATAAGTTACTGAGTCATGCAACAGCATGGATGAATCTTTTTTTTTTTTTTAAAGATTTTATTTATTTATTTGACAGAGATGACAAGCCCACAGAGAGGCAGATAGAGAGAGAGGGGGGAAGCAGGCTCCCCGATGAGCAGAGAGCCCGATGCGGGGCTCGATCCCAGGACCCTGGGATCATGACCTGAGCTGAAGGCAGAGGTTTAACCCACTGAGCCACGCAGGCTCCCCCAGCATGGATGAATCTTAAAAGAATTATTCTGAATAAAAATGTCAGGCACAAAAAAACACACATGCTCTGTGATTCCTTTATATGAACTTGAAGAAAGGGCAAAAAAATAGTGACAGAAAGCAGACCAGTGATTTCAGAAGTCGGGTGTGGGAGTGAGGTGTTGAGAGGGACAGTAGGAAACCTTCCCAGGTGATGGAAATGTTTTGTGTAATATTACTACTGTGTGTATTTGCCAAAGCTCATCAAATTCTACACCTAACATTGCTAAATTTTATTACATATAAATTATACCTAAAACTAGTTTAAAAAAGTATGATATGATTTTTTAAGTATGATAAAATTCATTAGTAAGGAGAAAGGGGTTCCTAGTATATACTAATACTTGGAAGTGACCAGAAAAATAAGGGATAGCGGAGATTCCTCCAGAATCAGGGAAAGGATTAACATCAAATAAAAAATGTCAAGTGATGATGGAAGGTAAAAATGATTACACCCATGAGTTCTTCTTGATCATTATAACTGTTTAATATATAAACCACCCAGCCTAGTGCTTAGCACATAGAAGACACTTTTAATAAATACTGAGTGCATTATTTTTATTGTGCATTAGGAGTGCTTAGACAACCTCATAGAAATTGTGACTATGTAGACAGAAGCTTCCTCCTACTTACTATGAAGACAGCCTATCAATGAACTGGTTTGATAATTTGAAATATACAAGAGGTGGAATTTATCAATGACTTGTTTAGGGTAATTAATAAACTACAATGTATCGAAGAGGCTGAATATTCGAGCATCATTTCACAGACACATTCTTGGCTTTTTTTTTGAGTGTCGTATTATTTCTGAGCTATCCAAACCCATTTTGAGAACTCTCAGAAGAACTTCATGTCTGATGAGAGTTAAAGTTCTGAACTTTGCAGGCATTCAACAGAAGTCATGGCCATATGTGTAATGTTTGATTTATCTGAAATGTTTCTTGGCCATGTGAGAAATTAGTCATGTGCCAACAATGATTTAGAGTGTGAGGCTCTGATCTTCACGTGCGCTGTGAGAGAGAAAATATAATAGCCAACATTTATTAACACTATAATGTGCTTAGCACTAGGTAGATTTCATGATTAGGTAGATTTATGAATTATCACTTATGAATTTCATCACCACCTTAGGAGACACAGATAAGCAAAGATGTTGCACCAGTATTAAGAAGCAGATCAAAATTTTTATCTGACTCCAACAGTTGAGAACCACTGATGTGGACAGTAGTACAAAGCTGGTGAGTTTTATCAGAGCCAAGTTGCTGACATTATGTCTTTGGTGTCACTTGACCTATCCTGGGAATATGGGATGGAGAAAGATAAACTGGTTTGGTCCAGACTCTCTGAACCTCAAATAGTAAGTCCATAGGAGAGCAGGCTATATTAAATGGTCATAAATGATTTTTGAATGAATAGATAGCTCCATGCATTTGAATTCTTAGAAAGTAAGATTTGTATACTATATTCTTAACACAGAAAAGATAACGAAAAGAAGCATAAGGTTAATGTTGGATTATGGCGCATAATTTATTCTCAGAACCACTCATCTGACCAAGTCTACTTATAAGTCCATTTTGGGGCAGTGGCATAGACACACTTCTGTGTAAGATTGCTGGCATTTGCAATAATTTGAGTTTTGATAAAACTTTAATTATATTTTAGGATTATCAAACTGAGACAATTGTTGATTGAAAATGAGAAAAACAGTTAGTATGCAAACTCTAATGGGTATTTTTATCATTTTCTTATCATACTGAGCTTTGAGCTTATTGTCTATTTTCCAAGAAAGTAGAAATGCTGTTTCCTAGAATAAAAATGTTTTTTATAATGTGAGCAGTAGATTCAAGCTGTACAGATTGGCTCTTTAATGAAATAGGCAATATTCCAATGGAACTGACAAGCTTTATTTCTATTTGTTGTATTTTCTTTCTCATTACAGATGGACCCGATTCAGAAAGCTGTAATAAATCATACATTCGGGGTTCCTCTTCCTCATCGAAGAAAGCAAATCATATCATGCAACATTTGCCAGTTGAGATTTAATTCCGATGTAAGTTTACCATTTAGTATTCACTGAAAAAAAAATGTATTATGCTGTTCTAATCTTGCAGAAGAGATTTCTTAAACAATTTTCTCCAATAACTGAGAGTGTCAAAATTCAAAGATAAAATTTTAACTCCTTATGTTCTTTAATTTTGGAGTTTATTTTATTATTTTTGGTTGTTTACTATGGAAACATATAAATTACCAGTATTTTATACTTGCAGTTTAATGGTGTATCTCTCTCTATATATTTTGGTCTCTTGGTAATGTTAAATTTAGGTAATACACTTTCCCTTTGGGGAATAGTCAAATTTAGGGCCAAGACTTTTAATAAATTATGCCTCTAATATAAGTCCCAAATTATCTTTCAAGGCCAACATTTTGCTTTGTAATTTTTTAAATCTGCCTTGGTGGTCCCCAATTCCAGACCAGCCCTTGTGTCCTTAGTGATGTTTGTGTTAGAGTTCTCAAGTTATTACCCTAGAAGTATTGGCAGTTTAATAGGGAGTCTTAAAGATCTCAAAGCACTCAAGCCCCTGATGAATAAATCTTAAGTGGAGAAAATGACAGTGAGGAGACATTTGTGGACCTGACCAGTGCTCGGCAAATTATTTGCAGAGAGTCACTCATATCTTCCATACCTTTCTAAGGATCACAAAATCTCTGGATTCATCACAGTGAAGCTCATTTTGGCTTGTGGTCAATGTGAAAAATACTCCCTGCCTTCCCCAACCTCCTTTGGTGTGGAGTTGGTCCTGAGAGGTACAGAAAAGAGAAGGAGTGTTGGTTTGGAAGGACTAGGAAAAGAATACTGCTGAAGTATATATATTCTAGGCAAACAGAGGACCCCATCCTGTCAAAGTGGCCCGACCTCCGAGGTGCCATTATCTTGCCCTAAGTGGATGTGCCTTGTGGAGAAGACCAGAATGATCTGGATGCTGGAGATTGTTAGGCCTTCCAGTATTTAATCTTTCTAGGCAAGCAGGTCCTTTAGGTGCTCTGGTAATGAGGAGAGCATGTGAGGTAGTCATGCACAGAAAAGAGATGTAACAAATAAACTGTCTTTTATAAACAAATAAATTCCTTCTGTGAGACCATCTCATTTTGGGTAAGAATTGCTATGGTCTTATGAAGTCATACCTATTAGTACAATCATCAGGTAGTTTTATAACATTTCTTCTGTTGGCTTAAAAAAGGGTAGATTGCCTGCATAGCACCTAAACAGTATTTGTTGATATAAAAAGAGAATACACTGAACATATAGCGTTTTATTTAAAGAGAGGTTTTTGGTTTTTGCTTTGTTTTTATTGTTTGTTTTTCAATACTGAGTGCTTTGATTTGATTTAGATTTTAAGAAAGTTGTCATAGTTTATTAAGAAAAAAATCTTTTCAACTGATAAATGTCATATAATAATCTCTTTCAGTAAAAAAAAAAAAGTCCTCTTGACCTGTACATTAGAGTTCTGAACTCAATACTTGTGATTTTCATCATTTCTAAACATTTAGTGAACGATCATATAGTTCTGTAATTGCTGTTTTAAGTCGATCTTTCTTGATTTCTTTCCTTCTTAAATCTTATTGATATTTCACTTTGGAACTGATCAGATAATAATACAAAAGTCTCCCAGGAGCCGTGCTGTCAGCTCCTTACATCTAACGGGGTTATTTCAATATCTCCTCCTGCCAACAATTTCACTGTCAATATTTTCTCCTCTGTGTTAAGTAAAAATCCTGTAAACTGGGAATCAGAAAGAGACCTCAAGCTCATTGCACCCAATTTCCTGCTAAATCTAAGAAAACCGTCTGCCACATCTAGGCTAGGTCCTTGGTTGGTGATCTCCAGCTATGGGTCACTCACCTCTTTCTTTCTTTCTTTCTTTCTCTCTCTCTCTCTCCTTCTTTCTTTCTTTCTTTCTTTCTTTCTTTCTTTCTTTCTTTCTTTCGAGTGTTTCTAATCCTGTTGATGGATATCAAAGTCATGCTTAAGGTCTTCAGAATTATTACCAGCTATGCATTAACAATAGCATACAGAACACTTATGTCTTTTATAAAATGTAATCTTGTTTTATTTCCTGGATAAGAGAGAGTAGCAATTTATTTTGCTAATGAAGTTTCAAGTTGATACAGAAATCAGTATGTGTTTATCGGGCACAGTTGCTTCTCATTCTCACAGTTGTGCTTTCAGGTGTGTATGGCATGTGGTACATGGAAACTGGCCAAGGTATTTGGAGAATTTAGACTAATTGGTCTGGGTCATAATGGTTACCGCATTAATCTTCAATTACTGCTGTAATAAATCATGGCAAACTTCGCAGTTTCAAACAACATAAATGTACTATCTTATCTTTCTGGAGGTAAAAGTCAGAAATGGGGTTCACTGGTCTAAAATCACATTGTTGGCAGGCTTGTGTTCCTTCTGGAGTCTCCAGGGAAGAATTCAGTTCCTTGCCTTTCTCACCCAGCTTCTAGAGGCTACCCTTTTGCTCATGACTCCCTTCCATTGTTAGAGCAAGCAGTGGCCAGTTGAATCCTTCTCACATTGAATGACTCTGACCCTCCCTCTTCTGCCCCCCGCTTCCAAATCTAAGGACCCTTGTGATCACAACGAATTCATCTGGATGATCCAGGATAACTTCTCTATTTCAAAATCAGCTAATTAGCAACCTAATTCCGTCTACTAACTTAATCCGCCTTTGTCATATAATGTAACAGACTCATAGTTTCCAGGGATTAGGTCTTAAATATCATTATTCTGCCTGATACAGATACTCATTTGGATGTTTGGCTTAGATTTGAACTGAATTTTATGACCACTTGAATTTATCAGATAATTACCCAGTATAGCTTCATCGCTCTATATAAACTGGACACGTGTGAATTCATTGCTTGTTTTTTATCTTGAATCTCAAATGAAAATTCCCTCTGCAGTGCTAATTTTTAAAATGGCAATTTTAGGGGCACCTGGGTGGCTCAGTGGGTTAAGCCGCTGCCTTCGGCTCAGGTCATGATCCCAGGGTCCTGGTATCGAGTCCCACATCGGGCTCCTTGCTCAGCGGGGAGCCTGCTTCTCTCTCTGCCTCTGCCTGCCACTTCACCTACTTGTGCACTCTCTCTCTCTCTCTGACAAATAAATAAAATTAAAAAAAATAAAAATAAAAATAAAATGGCAATTTTAAAAAATGTGAAAACCCAATGTTATTAAATTTATAAATGACATGGCAACACTTTACCTATGATTTACAAACAAAATATAATTTTTGTAAAGTTGAAGTACAGGAGCAGAAATTCCTTTAGAGACTTAAATGTCTCTGTAGCATTCTTATGTCAATAAGGGGAACTAATGTTCTGGAAATATGAGATTTGTTTATGAGTGACTGGTCATGTCCACAAATATTACCTTTATAAAATATTTACTACTGAGTGCCATGATCAGTTGGACTTATCATCCATTCATTCACATATAAGAAAATAATCTACATTAAGAGAAAATACAAATATTTTCTAGATAGATACATATAGATATATCTCATATTTGACCATTTTAAACCCAAGAAAAGACTTCTTAATCCCCCCAAAACTGCATCTGCTTCTTCCAGGTGAATCTGGAATTTATCTTCCTGTTTCTATTCTTAAACCTAGGATTATTTTGGAAAAGTAACACTGTAATTCACTTGTGTGCTTGGTTGCCTCCTCAATCACATAGGAAAGTATTTTTGCCTTATGAACCTTTTTACATTTCAAAGCTTCTTCCCCTTCCAATGAAAATAATAACTTGTAGTTCTTTTCATCTTTGCATCATGAAAATTCAATTTCCTTTTCCTCTATGCTTTTACATATTTTTTAACCCTTCATATTATAACCTGTGTAGTTTGGTGTTATGTAATACCTGTACAGTACATTTTCTATTTTTGGCCCTGCAGAAATCTGTTTAAATGGCATATAATACTATATGCACTTAAATGAGATAGCTTTCTCCTAATATAGGCTTTTTCTTTGAAAAAAACAAAAAAAAGAGCTTTTCTCGACATTTACATGAAACACACATAAGGGTTATGCAAAAAGTTCCCGACTAAAGACCAGAAGGTTGTAATTTGTCCAGTTATTTTATCAGCATCTTTTAAAATAAGCATAAATTACCATTGAGCTGAGCAAGTTATTAAGTGTACCTTTGAAAGACAATTCATAGCAGGACCAGCATGGACGTAATGTTATTAAGTGAGATGTCAAATGATTGCTTGATGACTATTTATAGAATGGAAAGTAAGATCTCAGGCCCCAAACCAAAGAATCATTAAGTTGTAGCATCTAAGAGTCAGTATGGTTAACCAACAATAGTATTTCATAATATGTTAGAGACAGAAGAAAATGTTTCTAATTTCCCATATGGAACCTGAGGAGCAGAGAATATAGGAGACATACAAGGCCGCCCAGCCAGTCACTGGCCACTGGCCAGCAAGGTTAGTGTCCACTCTTGTGGACACTCTTGTCACTCTTCCTGCCCATCTGGTCTAGGCCGAGTAGCCAGTCCATCCAAAGGCTCCAGCCAATCCTACAGTAATGGTGTGGCTAGAGATCTGTGTGCTCCTGGAGAGGGGAACCTGGGGGCTCCTTCCCTCGCAGAATTAACTGGATATGTCAGCTGCTGGGGAAAGTCCTCTAGAGCCTGGGCCAGGCCTGGCCTATCAGTGCTTGTGAGTACTTTCCAATGGCATCACCCATATTCAGTCACACGATTGAATCATAAACATGGTGAAAATTTAAGTACAAATGCAAATTAGTGAGTGATAATATAGTAGCAATGTGTCCTTTATGACTGAGGACCATTAAGCATCAATTACAACAAGATGCTGTTTTGTAAAGAAGAAGGGAAAACTATCTCATTAGAATGAAAGTCACAATCCTTGGCGCCCTTTGACCCCTCCAGAAGGGATTCTTGGGATTATCACTGAGATAATTGATACATTTTTTAGTGGTATTATAAAATAGAAATTACTGTTGTTTTTCTATATTTTAGCACTCTGGAATGTAGTAAAATTAACCAATAGGTCTGAATTTAATTTATATCTGTGTTAACTTCTGTAACCAAATGAAACAATATAATGATGAAGTTGCAAAAAAACATTTTTCTTACCAAATGACTAAATTAGATAATTAAATTCTTGTAATATCACGACATCAGACACATCTTTTAAATATTTAAATCTATCGTCTTCTGGGGGGTGTTGATATTTAAAGGAAATACTCATGGAGGGAGAGAAAAAAAAACTCATGGTGGTTGTGCTGGAGTTGAAGAACTATTCCTACTTCTTTCTACTTTTATTTTCCAAATTTCCTTTATAAGCATGCTTAAATTTTATAAGCTAAAAAGGTTTTGTTGCATCTACTATTCTACTATGACTTAAAAAAACACACACACACATATTTTGTCCTAAATTATAAATTCCATTTTGAAGGCCTCAGTTAAAATTTTCTAAATATTTCTTGCCTATTTCTGGCAGTGTCTGCTGTCTCAAAACATGTCCAGGAGAGTTCATAGATATCGTTGTCCCATTCAGATTTCAGCATTTTATTGCATATCCTAGGATAAGGGTTAATAGAAATCTATGCATGAGGGGGAACCTGGGTGGCTCAGTGGGTTAAGCCACTGCCTTCGGCTCGGTCATGATCCCAGGGTCCTGGGATCGAGCCCCACATCCAACAGGCTCCTTGCTCAGCGGGGAGCCTGCTTCTCTCTCTGCCTCTGCCTGCCACTCTGCCTGCTTGTGCGCGTGCTCTCTCTCTCTGACAAATCAATCAATCAATCAGTCTATGCATGGGGATGTGCATCTAACCCCAAACCCAAAACAACATCCAGGGAAGATAAATGTAATGGCAGGAAGATCAGGATTTAGACAACCTCTTGTTTAGATCTGCCCCTTTTTCAGTTGGCCCTATGTCCTGGGACTCTTTGTTGAATTTATAAGTTCCATAATCACCTTATTTAAAATGAATAGCCAGGGGCTCCTGGGTAGCTCAGAAGGTTGAGAGACTGCTTTCACCTCGGTCCTTATCTCCAGGTCCCGGGATCGAGTCCCCATGTCAGGCACCCCGCTCAGCAGGGAGTTTGCTATGCCCTTTCCCTCTGCGGTTCCCTGCAGCTCGTGCTCAATCTCTCTCTCTCTCTCTCAAATGAATAAATAAATACAGTCTTGAAAAAAAAATTTAAAAATAAAATGAATAGCCATTCCTTATGCCATGTTGTAAGGATTATAAAACAGAACATGCAGGCAATTGGATTATAAACTGTACAGCCAATGAAATGGAAAGGTCATTTTTATGTTACAGGATAAATAATGTGGTTATCACTGTTTTGCTCTCTGAATGTAAATTAATTCTAAGAAATACTGAAGTTGGAAAATATCTGTCCTTAAGAAAATTACTTAAAGGGATCTACCCTGTTGCAAGGGCCTGTGTTCAGCGTATTTTTGTGTTGATTTGAGGTTCTCACTCCTCCTATATCTTTACCTTTTACCTTTTAAAAACTGCAGGGTTACCTTGTCCTGAGCAAAGCTGCGTTTCTTAGAAACTCTCAAAGTTTCTTTAAGTCTGTTGCTGCTGCTGCGAAGTCCCAAAAGATTTTCTGAGGAACCCAGGCAGCTTTGAAACAAATATCTCTTTCCTAAGAGAGTGTCTCCTGTTCCTCTTCAGGACTCCCAGGGCTATTTAGAACTTTGGCCTGTGCACTGTGGCATTCCCACAGGGTGCTTTTTCTTCTTCAAAAGTACTTCTATGACAGGGCCATTCAGCTTGTGTATGAAGAGACATGTCTGGGGCCTAATGAGGTTTAGTTGCACTGTCATGTCACCCTTGTATTGGGAGCTAGCTCTGGGGCGTGTGATGATGGACTGTAGGTTTGGCTGCTTTTGAATCAAGGGCCTGAGAGGTCCCTTTTGAAGGGCTTATGCTTTGTGTGTGCATTTGGGCCCCATTTCATCACTCAGCCTCACTACCTTCTGCTTCCTGAATGGAGCCTACAGCTCTGTCAGGAATTCTCAGAAAACAAAACTTGGAACTGAAGGACTAGGCAGGAAATATTGGGTCTGGCTGTTAGAGATTTCAGGAGAAAATGAACCAGTCAGGAACATAGGAACCTATTTAAGCATCGTGCTTCTTTGGCAGGCTTTTAAAAATAAAACTTCAGCACTGGGATATTTCGGGACTCTCTGAATCAGGCTTTGATATTCCAGAGTTTCATCTGTGGATGGGATGAAGTGTAAGGGACCGAGAAAAGAGAACTCTTTATAAAAGAATCTATATTCCTCTGGGCTTTTTTCTTTATAAACAAAGAGAAACAAAATAATAAAATTCACTCTTCTATCAGATTCTCCTACGCATGGAAAATTTGACCATTTTCTCTAGAAAGAGAAGTTGATTTAAGATATCATGAGGAGATAGATGTGTTATATAACTTCCGGGAATCAAAGTGATCTTTGTATTTCTATGAACTACTGTGAGCACCTCAGAGAACAGTCGTGTATCTTAAAGATGTCTAAGAAGTCCTTCTTTCCATTTTAGAGATTGTAGAATTGGAAAAAACAAAGGTCAGAATATTAGTTGGCTTTTCCAAGGTGTCTAAGCTGTTGAAACAGATGGTAGGGCTGGAAACAGGGCTCATAACTCCCAGCATAGGCTTCTATTTGCCATATCAGGTGACATGTCCTAAGAGAAATTTATCTTGAGGTTTGCACTGGCGTCAAGTGACCATTCTCAGCTAAGACAACTAGTCACTTAAGTTCTACACTCAATACAGAAGTTAATCAAGGTGGATACGCTCATTGCTAAATTGCTAGAAGTACAGATTGCTGGAGTGTAGAAACACCTTTCAAAATTGAGAATCACTTAAAGAACAGTATGGCTATACTAAATATTGAAGGAAGCAGGAGAGAATCTGTGCTGAGCTCTTCATCCAACAGCACCTACTGGAGGCAGCGTTTTCAGAAGAGTGTTAAGCATGGGCAAAGCATGAAAGGACAGAAAGTGGAGAAAGTAGAATGTGAAGCAAGATGTGTATTTCTTTTTTCTTTTTAAGGTTTATTTATTTATTTGAGAGGAGCGAGAAATAGCATAATCGTGGGGGGGCGTGCGGAAGAGGGGGGCAGAGGGAGAAACAGACATCCTGCTGAGTGTGGAGCCAGATGCAGGGCTCCATCTCAGGACCCTGAGATCACAACCTGAGCTAAAATCAAGAGTCTTATGCTTAACTGACAGTGCCACCCAGGGGACCCTCCCTTGTCCTTTTTGTTATATGTCATTATGGTTCGTTCATTCAGCACTTAATATACCTTCGGTCTTGCCATGGCCCTGGAAACTAGGGCAGTAGAGGAATTTGTTCCTGGGCATAGAAATAAAGGAATTTAAGAAAAAGTTAATTCCTAGTAGCGTCTATTCTTTTGTCATTTTGGATTTTGTGGCCCTTTGTATCCTGGCTTCCTCAGCTCTGTTGCTCTGTGCTGTCTCTTGTTGAGTCCTATTGTCTACATTAATTAAACCAGAATTATTGTACCTTTTTCAAGGGTTCACATGGCCAGGAGATTATAGATGAAATGAACATACCCGTTCATTTTACCACCTCCACACTAAAACTTTCATGTGATGACTAGTTTAAGGGTGGCTATTTGGTTTTATTGCCAGCTTAGGGAGATTGAAATTGTACCAAGCATGCTATAAATTGCACACTGCATTGGGATTATGGTGCTAGAATTTCTTAGATGACATTAGAACCAGAACTTGAGAAAATGGATGTATTCCTTCAGACTCTCTAGATTTCTGTATAATCTAAGTCTGTTTTAGAACACTGTAGTACACCCAACATTCTGGCCCAGATTCACCTTTTTCAAGCCTGCCAAACCTCATTTTAAATGCAAAATACTGCCTCTGGGATCTGTTGTCTCAGTCCAAATCTATGTTTTGATGTTAATTGAATGTGATAGTGGTAAAGGTTGCAGTCATTTGGGGAGTTCATTCCTTGGGAGAAGGGAGGGGGAAGGGCAAATGAAGGCATGGTGTGCTATGAAAGTTTAATTTTCTGTGTTTGTGTGTGATTTTCAGTAATACTTTGAGAAGCAGAGAGATAACTTTTAGGAATTGCACAGGTAACATTGAGCTGTTGTGGTTTCCTTTTTAGTGAGCCTTTAAATTCCTTACATAGGAAATCTGTGGAGACTGAGGTATGGCAAATTTATTCTTATCAGGTTTATCGGGATATCAGATCCGTCTGTACAACTTACACCTTCTCTTAGATGCCTTTATAAATAAGGTTGCAGAAGGTAGTCTCCTAACAGGTTTTTTTATCCATTTCCCAAGCAGAGCTTATTTTCTCTGCATCAGCGAACTTGTCATGATAATCAACTTTTTTGTCCCAACCATCAATCACTCTTGATTACAGCTGGGTAGAAGTTCTGTTCTGTTGATCAGCTCATCAGTGCACATGATATTACACCTGGAGGCCAGTACAAATCATCCCTCGATGGGGAAAGCGTTTCCCTTCAAGGCTTTTGTCGATGGTTTTATCATTTACATTTGGGTCTCATTGAGTTGTCATGCCTATCTTTAACTCTGCTCTCTCATATGAAATATTCTCCTGAAATAGCTCTCAAGGTTTGGTTGATAATTTGTACTATATTGTTACTATTATTGGGCTTTTGCCTTCCTAATGCAAAAGGGTAGCTTATAAACTATGGTTTCCTTATTTTCATATCAACTTTTTCCCATTCTTAATGCAGTTATTGTAGAAATTAAAATCATATGAATTATAATTCGATGAATATTCAGTACTTCTGTAAAAAAACAGTTTAGCATATGTTTTAGTAGAATGTTTGCAAGTCTCATTTTGTTGATTTTTAATGGTTTCCTAAGTTAGGGGTTTTTTTTTATTTGTTTTGTTTTGTTTTATGTTTTAGCTTGGGCTAGGGAATATTTATATTTAATTTTCATCTTATTTTAAGTAACACTAAGTAGCTATGTTCATGTTTTAAAAAACACTGAGAAGTAAATGCTTTAAGATCAATTAACCAAAGACAGCATTACTCTTAGTTGTGTCTGTAATATTTGTTATAAGCAGTAAAATTATTTCTTATCTCTCTAAGTCAACTCATATTTCTTAAAACAGGAGCATTTTCAGAGTAGTACTAGGGCAATGATAGAACATTATCATGATAAAATATTTATTGATTTCATAAAGTATTTAAAATAAATATATGATTAAAGAAACATTTAATATATCCTTTGTGTATGCCACAAAGATACTTTCTCTCTTTGATGCATTTTGTTATATTTTATTACTTTATAAAATCCAAAAGAGTAATTTAGAGAAGCATAAAGGATATTTCAACATTTAGAGTGCAAAACATAAAGAAAACTGAATGAAATATGAAATTAGAAAATAATGTGGATTTGATTGGGATTCCTGCCTTCCCCTTAAAAAGGATTAACTAGAAAAGCCTGAAATTTCTTCTATGGCCGGACTTCCTATGATGATGATTTATTCCTATTTTCGAGTGAAAGAAGAAAGACAGTAAGGAGAGACTGCTATTTTCATTTGATACCAACATTTAGATATTATTAGTTCTTACTTTAATCGGTGAAACAAAACAAGGGCAAATGGCATCAATTAACAAGAAAGTGATCCATGTAGAAACAGAAATTACAAAACACTAAATTGGATTTGGGTTTGTTTGTTTGTTTTTTAGTTTTTATTTATTTATTTGACAGAGACAGAAATCACAAGTAGACAGAGAGGGGGAAGCAGGCTCCCTGCTGAGCAGAGAGCCCGATGTAGGGCTCGATGTGGGGTTCGATCCCAGGACGCTGAGACCACGACCTGAACCTAAGGCAGAGGCTTAACCCACTGAGCCACCCAGGAGCCCCAGATGTGATTTGGTTTTGAAAGGCTGAGTTAACAGCTCAAACTGTGGTCTTGAGAAAAATCTGTGGTCTTGACTCTCTTCCCAGGATAGGAGCTGATCACTTTAGGCAAGAGATTCTTTGTCATTTTGCAGGCTTGACAATTAACGAGAGTATTTGCACCCCCTCTTGTGGCTCCTCATTAGCAGTCAGCAGACTGGATCTTATAATGAAGAGTAGGTCAAAATAGTTCATCTCTTCTTAGCCCAGAACTCCATTCAAATGGTGTACCGCAGGAACTTGTCATCTTAGCCTGCCATATGAGTTTTATACTTTTAAACAGTAGCTACAGCATATAACCTAATGCCCAACTTTGAAAATCACACCCGCATAAGTGGCCATGTTTATATTCTATTCATAAAAAAGATTGGCTGAAAAATTTATTACAGTTTATTGGAGACTGGTATGAAATGACAAACCTTTATTTTCAATAACTCAAGGAGAGGTTTCCTACTTTTTTTCCCCCCATTGTTTACCCTGTGGAGATGTTTAGTTATATCTAGGAGTAGTTCTTTAGCACATTCCACATTGGCAGAGAATTTAATGCAGATTTTGGAAAGTGAGAGATTTGTGGTGGGATCCAATTACAGAAATTTTACCATGTCACCTCCTCTAACTTGAAACACATTGTCAGTCTTTACATTGAAAAAGAAATGCTGAGAATTAAAACCTCAGTGGAAAACAAAGATTCCACCAAAGGTATTTCCACTGAAGGTACAAAAACCAAGGGGGGTTCTTTGTTGTTTTAAAAAAAAATTCCTAAGCTACTGAGGAGTTTTGAAAGAGTAGGTGCTAACATAGTTGTATCTCATGAAGAGATATATTCTCTATAAAAAGTTTCTGATTTCTAGTTTACAGAAGAATGACTTCAGTATGTAGAAGTGGAGGAGGGGAATAAGTTAAGTCTATAGATTTCAAGATGGCATCCATATTTATTTCTTCAGCTGAAATCTCTTCCTCAACTTCATATTTGAATATCAATGGCTTACTTAGTATCTTCACTTGGTTAGCTAGTAGACACTGCAAATCTAAAATGTTCAAAACTATAGGCCATGGCTTGTTCCCTAAGCCTACCTCATAGACAGCATTTCTCTGATAATGGCGGCTCCATGTTTCTGATTCATCTAGAAAAAATACTGGAATTATCTTTTCTTACTATCTCACACCTTATGTTCAATACTACACAAATTATGTTGGTTTTACCTCCAAAGTATATCTAGAATCTGATCACTCTCCACCATTTCCATGCTACCTCACTGGTCCAAGCCACCATCCATCATCTGTCATTTAGATTATTATGAACATGTGCTTAATTATTCTTGCTGCTTCTACTCCTTTTACTCAACATTTTAAAAATATAAGTTCAGACCAGACGGCTTTTCTGTTTAAAACCCTCCAATGTGGTATGTTTCTCTAGATTTAAAGACAGAATCATTAGAATGGCTATCCAGCCCTATGAGATGTGACTTTCAGGGGCCTATGTGACCTCTTCACTCCCATCACCCCCTCACTTGCCCCTCTACAGCCGCACTGGCCTCTTACGCAGAGCCGGAACGAGGGTAAGGCAAGGGAGGCACTCAGGTAAAATCTTGAAGGGTTGCTAAAAATCTGAGCAACCAGAACAAATACTAAACGCAATAAAAAGATAAAATTGGCCAAGTGTGGCCCATAGGCAGGCCACCTGCCTTTGTAGATAAATTTTTACTGGAAAAAGGTGAAGGAGGCAGAGTTATATAAGTACAGGTTTGGATTTTGTGTGATTTAAAATTCTGATATTTTGTCTACCATGGATTTTCTTTGCATTGATTTTAAATTTTAAAAAATGCTGCATGAAAATATTATTCATTTTGATCACAGAGTTTTTTAGTATTCCCTTAAATTTTTCTCCTGAGGCAAGCACTTCACTTACTTCAACCTAGTTCCAACCCTGCCCTTACTATACCTTGAATACACCAGGCTTGTTCCTACCTCTAGTTCTTTGCATGGACTCTCTCTCTGTCTGGAATTCTCTTTCTTCAGATTTCTACATTTTTTTTCAAACTTTATTCAAATTTTATCACCGCATGATGCAACCACTGTGTTTAGGATTTCAACCCCTGTCGTTCCTACTCTCCTTACCTGATGGTTTTTCCCCTAAGAACTAATTACATCCCAGTATACTTCACCATTTATTTATTTATTAGGTTTGTTGTCCACTCCCAATTAGAATGTAAGCTCTATTGGGGCAAAGATCATTTGCATGTTGGTTCACTGTTTTATCAAATAATTAGAGCAGTGCTTGATAGATAGTGCTTAATAAATATTTATTAAGTGTGTAAGTTAATGGCTAAATGAATGTTATCATGCCTACCTGAGATATGTATGTGTGTCTGTATATATAATGTAAAGCTTTTATACACACACACACACACACACACATATGTGTATGTATGCATGCCTACTTGAGATATGTATGTGTGTATATATATGCATATATATGTATATACATGTATATGTATACATATATATGCATATATATACACACATATACATATATACACATATATGTATATATACACATACATATATACACATGTGTGTGTATACATACATGTCTTGCTCTTCTTTCATACTCAAACCAGAAAAGCCCACACCCCATGACAAGGAATGGAGAGATTCTTGGGAGAGATGGAAGAAACTCCTTTTGCCCTAGGTCACCCTTTGTGAACGAATATGGTCTTCCTCCTGTGAGTTTGCTTCATAGTCTGACTTCAAAGTATTTGGTCTGTCCATGTACATTAGATGGTTTCACAGTGGATCCAGGCTTTTCTTGGTATCTTAATACCAAACGCATTGTTAGGCTCTTCCGTCATGTGCTGCATCAACAAGTAAGATGAATACCTAATGATGTAAATATCCATATGTCCACTAGGGCAATAGTAAATGGAAAAGAAAGGCACTGTATTTCCAGATGAATTGTTGGTATTTTATCCGCAGGGAGATTTAGGATGATCAAGGGCTCTGGCTGCCCCTAATCTTTGAGAACATAAGGGGATATCAAGCTTGAGTAGACGCAGCGCCAGCTCCCTGTTGTGACTGCGGTTGAATTCATGGCATTTCACTAATCCCACCTGAAGCCCCAGCTTCTCTACCAATGACGCATGTTTATCAGTGATATAGACAGCTATGTATCTGAGAAAACTAAGGGGTCACAAGCGATGGTGTGTGGTCCTGGAAAAGTGGGATCACCAATAGGCATGATGAGTGGCACCATTTCATTTTGTTTCTTCTGTACATGATGGTTCCTGTGGAATAGCGAGCATATGTCGAGGTGACCAGTTAGAGGCACTCATGGGTTAAGAGAGTTTCTAGTCTAATATTCAAAGTCAAATAACTTAGACTCACTTAGACTACCAACATTTCTCTATACAAAGCCAAACTGAAAGAATAACAATAAAAAACCCAAAGTGGTTGTATCTTTCCTTTTCTAATCCTTTACCTATTAGAGCAATTTCCCTTTATTCTTATTCTAATAATTCTTTGAACTCATCTGCAGTTACACAATAATCGTTCTCCATGTCTAACAAAACAGGAACAGATCGAGACATACATTTTTCTGTTCTATTAACTCTGACGGTTGCCATAGATGAGATTTTTATAGATATAGTACAAGCCCGGGTTCCTTTGGTAGCTCGGTAGAATACTAAGAAACTTCCTAATAACCAGGGGTTAATATTTTCTAAGATTTTGTTCAACCAAAAAGATGAGGATCGAAGCTGTGGAATGATTCCGTGAACTCTTAGATATTAGGTATTCTAGAGGGGCACTGTTCACTGGCAGTTAAATGAACAAAAAGAAAAAGAAAGTCTATCAACTTCATTTGATAATTCATACCTATAGTAACAGGATTCTTCAGAGGCAGAGGCAGTGATGGGTGCTGACCTTCTTCCTTTCTTGACACAACAAAAAAACTCAAGGCAAAATGTTACATCCCCACTGTTCTTTGTTCTTTAGATGACTTAGCCTAAAATCAAGGAGTCCTAGATACTAAAAAGACATTATCTGAAAGTTAGTCTACACATGTGTCTTCTGATCTCAATTTTATTTATGTGGAAAAGAGGGCTGAGGCAAATTGAAACACCTGGACCCTCTTCCGTGGGGCTTCATAAAGAGGCAATCGCTCAAAAGAAACCAAATAAACACAAATGGCAGCTAAATATTTCTCTTTCCATAATACTAGAAGGCATAGGGTTATCTTTCATGAACTATTCCTTCAAAAACCATCCATCACTGCAACATTTTTCCCATAGATGAAGGACTAGATTTGCATTCTAAATTAGTTCTTCCAACAGCTGCTGTAAGATAACTTGGCTGTAAGTTAAGAGTTTGTATTTGATCATCTGCCAGTGAAGATCATAAAATTCAGCTTGGCAACAGAATTTAGGAAAAGAGGTCTCCTCAGCCCAGCTGTGCTCATCCGAGTGAGTGGCGGGGGTAAAAGCACCAGTGCTCTCCTTCTCCGGTCAGCATGTGAGTGATTTGCTGCTAAGGGAGGTTGAGCTTGGTTCCAGTTCCTTTGTGTCAGAGAGCTGAACCACCTTTTGTTGGAGTTTGGAGAGGGGCAGAAGGGGGAGGATTATAGTAAAGCTGCTATAGTAAACATTCTGGAGTGTTGACGCAACAATCTGTTCAAATCTTTGGGTGATCCTTTGATAAATCACTAAGACCATCATTTCAGCTTTGCACCTAGTCCACGCAGTGCAAGTTCAGCTGAGAAAGGAGTTATTTTTCAGGTTACTATTTGCTCCAGATTCATGAAATGGAAAGACTAGGGGACTTGGATCAGGCTAATCCTGTTGTAGCACGTATTCCTTGTGTGATTTCGAGCAAGTTTGTTTAACTTCTACAAATCTCAGATTCTCACTTTGCGATGAAGGGGATAACAGTACCATGCAAAGATGTCTCTGAGGTTTAAAGAGAGTATTGTAAGAAAAGCAGTAGATTCACAGTAGATATTTAGAGTTAATTTTCTTTCCTTCTTATATTCGGTATTGGCATAAGACACGGTCATGTTTTTCATACTTGTTGTCTTTCCAAAATCACAAACTACATATCTGTGACAAGGATTGGTAGATATCTAACTCCTCCTTTATCTTCCTTCATCAGTTAGATAATTGCATGTTAACTGGGCTCTGCCGATATGTTCTACCCTTTTGGCCAACCCTTCCTTCCAATAAAGCTTTGAGTATGCACAGTCACTAAGTTATTCTTTTAAATATAGGTATATGGTAGAAATTAATTTTAGGAGCAATTTATAGCTTGACTCAGTCACTGACGGGTTGATTCTGGGTTTTCTCTTTTCACTTTCTAATCCTAAGCCACACGATCGTGTATAATAAATGCAGGTTTGACCTAACATTTTTCAAAAATGATATCTAGCGAACTGCTCTTCAGGTATCAGGCAGTTGGCATTTTGCATCGTATAGATGGATAATAGATGCATAGCTATAGTTACAAATAAATAAATTTATATGCCATTGACAGATCCGTGAAAGGTTTACTGCTGTGGGATTCAGCGGAAGATGATTGGAGTTCAAATGCTCAGTGCACCAGAATGTTCCTCAAAGAGAACTGGCCTTTATTTCCAGATACGAGGCTGTTAGTGCATGGGGGGTGGGGGGAGTGGAACCCAGGCATTTCCCAACTGATAAATAATTGCTTGGTACTTGTGGTTTTCTAAGTAGGGCAAAGTTTCTTATGTCAGCAATTCATGCGACAGACCAATGATGAAGTGACTTCCTCTGCTCTTGTTAAATGGTGAAGTGCTTATTTCCCAGTCCATTGGGAAGATTTAGAGCCGCAGCATCCAGGGCGAGGGCCACCTGTTCTTCCACACACTGGAGGCTTGGTACTCCATCAGTGATTTCAGGGACCTATGATGGCTTGTGGCCTTGTTTGTCACGATCACTTTATGCATAACTCGTCAGTTGATGGTAGTGATTATATCCATCTTCACGTAATACAGACTCCAGGTCTGAATCACAAGATCTTTAACCCTTGAAGGGCAGGACCCCGTGCGAGGCAGTTGCACAAACTCCGACATCAGAGGTTAGTGATACTTTTGGAGTGTCGCGTAACGGATTTGGGGGGCTATTTTCCTTTGTAAAAGGTTTTGATTTACTACCTTACGTGTGTTTTTGAATAACAGCTCCTAAATCATTTCTGGCCATCGTGGGCATTCAGTAACTGTTGGATAAACTGAGTATGTTCTGGAATGAATTGGGAAAGGATAAACAGAAATGCAAACAAGAATGTGATGCTGGAAGTTGCCGCACATGTTTCAGTTTGGAGCATTTACTCAGGATATTATATTGCGTACAACACACAGATACAGGCTTCCGCACAAATGCTGCCTGTGCGTGTTCCAGATATGGGGTACAGATGATTTCATTTTAAAAGTATTTTCCATTAGGCTTGACAATTCATATTGGAGCTATAGCCAGGAGGAAGCCAGAATGTTCCATTTTTAAGAATATTTTAAAATCTAATTATCAGAAATCTATATTTAGTTAAATATGATGTTGAAGAGAGTGAAACTTGCAGCATGTACTATTCATCATTGGGTTCTCCTTCCCACATACATCTTTTCATGCACCCCCGACCTCAGGCTGACATCAGAATGAGCATGTGAAATTGCTGATTTTATAGGTCAGAAATGATCACATGTTGGCAACTTAAGATGATTTATACATATGTGCATGCAAATGCATTTTGGTTATTCTAACAGCGATCTAGTGTGGGAGAAGCACACTTCATATGAAAGTGAATTGCTCTTTTTGTTGTTTCCTTTTAAAATGGAAATCTGGAAATCTCCTAACAGCCCCATAACCTGCACCATGGTTGGTCTACATGTCATAATAATAACAGTATTCTGAGCAATAATAGATGTAACTATCATGTATTGAGCACTTAGTGTTTTGAAATTCACGGACTCCTTTAATCCTTATGATAATGCCAAGCTCACCAAGGACAGGGACTGAATACCGCACCCCCCCTCCCCGCCTTTTAATTCCCATCACCACAGCCGTAGTGTCTAGCACAGAGTTTAGTACATGGTGTGGGTTATAGCAATGTTTGACAGAAGGATGAATGAACAGGTAATCATAGATTGTTACTTCTACTTTGCCAATGAGAAACTTGAGCTTTATTTATTTTTTATTTATTAATTTTTTGTTTATTTGAGAGAAAGAGAAATCACAAGCCAGGGGTGGGGGGGGGAGGCAGAGGAAGAGGGGGAAGAAGACTCCCCACTGAGCAGGGAGCTCAATCCCAGGACTGCAGCATCATGACCGGAGCCGAAGGCAGGCACATAACCGACTGAGCCATCCAGACACCCCGAAAAACTTGAGCTTTAAAAAAGCTGCATAAATTCCCTGTACCAGCAGCAGAAGGGCTAAGATTGGAACCACGTCTTCTGAACACAAAATCCACACATTTCATTAAATACTGTGCTTCCCTGTAACCACCATAAAAAGCCACCCCTGTTTTCTTGAAAGGTCTTGGGAAAATGTGACACAGATATGAATTACAGAGCAAATGAGGGAGGGGAGTTGAAACCAAGTGTGAAGGTCATCATGCTGGCATTTAATGAAAAACATAGGACAACTCTGATGCTTATCAGAGGGGAGGTGGTTGGAGGGGGTTGGGTGGAATAGACAATGGGGATTAAGAAGGGGTCTTGTGATGAGCACAGAGTGATGTGGGGAAGGGGTGAATCACTATATTGTGCACCTGAAACTAGTATAATGTTGGAATTAAAATAAAAACTTAAAATAATAAAGTTATGAGGAGAAACATTAAAAATAAAAATAAACATAAAATAAATTTAAAATGAATAATAAAAATGAACAACAAAAAAACCTTTATTTTCTCACCCAAAGTTAAAAAAGAAACAATAAACTGAGAAGCGTCTTTTCAAGTAATTTTAACAAGAATTAAAATATTTGAGGGAGAAAAAGGAATGTTCTCAAAACACTGTATAGCTTGCTCCCTATTACTTTAAAATGTACCATGATGGCGGCATACTGCTTTAACTGATGCACCTCTTGAGTCCTGAGGGTCCCAAAGAAAGTTCCCACTAAACATCTGAGGGGGGATAAACTGGCATCTGTAAGGGGGAAGACCAAAAATTTGGGGATCGTTTTCCTGCCTGTTTGCAAGCAGAGCCTCTGTATTCCATGTTACAACCAAGTAAGAGTGATTTCTTTGAAACAGCTTTTAAGAACTTAGCCATAATGTTAAGTTGGGAAGATCTAGCCCGTTGCCAGTAAGGAAATCATATATTGGATGACTATACATGTTCACAAATTAATTTTTCTCTCCTGTCTAATCATCTGTCAGTCCCTAAAATGATCCATTGGTCCCTTTGGATGGCATTTGGGTGTTCCTTCCTCCCTCAAATCCTCATCTTCATTTACTACTTTACCATTCTCTTGGTCTACTAAGATTCTGACAAGTTGTTCTATTCATTTCCACCAGAGCTGACTCTCCATCGCTGGCTTCCATTTGGTGTCCTTTAGCTGAACCTGCAGCAAGGAAGGGCAACTTTTTAGATCTTACATTGTCTGGGCTCTGGAGGGGTACTGAGATTTCTCAAGGTCCTTAGGATGAAATACCCATAAAACAAATATTTTTTTAATAGTGCTAAGGGTCTATTTTAGCATAATTCTCCTAAGTTATTATGAAAACATTTTTAAATATTTTATTTATTTATTTGACAGAGAGAGAGATCACAAGTAGGTAGAGAAGCAGGCAGAGAGAGGGAGGCAAGCAGGCTCCCTGCTGAGCAGAGAGCCCGATGCAGGTCTCCATCCCGGGACCCTGAGGTCATGACCTGATTTGGGGGAGTTTCATCAGTCACTTGCAGGACTCTTTAGGAAGGAGCAGGATCTTTTGATTTATTCCGTCAAAATCAGATAGGATAACAGAAACTGAAATTCCATTGCCCTGTGGTAAGAACTTATTACCTGGTTTCAGTGAAAAGTCTGAGAAAACCCTCAGTCATGGTTCCAACTTTGGTTTCAGATAGAGCATTTGGGGAAACTGGGTATGCCAGTCATACCAGAAGAATATTGACTTAGAAAGAATCAATAAGGAAATATATAGGAAGGATGATTTGGGTCTGTCCAGTCTATGGTTTAACACCATTTCTCGGTCTTTCTTTACTCTAGGCTCTCCAAAGAAATACCCAAAGAGGCCCAAAGAAAGAGACATCACATTCTTGATTCTCTTAAAAATCATATAACATGCAGTTTTTCAGAGTACTTTGGTCCTCATTTAGTCAAAGACTAGCTAAAAAAATAAATTTGCAAACTTAATTGTGTCTATCTGTTCATACTCTGGCTCGTTTTTTTTCTGGCTGGGAGCCCTACGTTTATCCAGATTTAAAGCATAATAAAACAGTACATGCATTTGTTAGTTTAATGTAATTCCGGTTGCTGTGTAAATCAGTCAAAAGATGGTAATAGCTCTAGGTATGCCTGCGTGGCTCAGTCAGTTAAGCGTCTGACTCTTGATTTCAACGCAGGTCATGATCTAGAGGCTGTGTGTTGGATTCCACACTCAGTGCAGAGTCGATTTGAGATTCTCTCACTCACCCTCTGCCCCGCCCCCTACTCGCTCTCTCTCTCTCTCTCTCTCTCAAATAAATAAATAAATAAAATCTTAAGGTTGTATAACAGCTCTAATAAAATATCTAATAACAGATATTATTAGATAATAGATATTATTGTCTATATTATTATTATTATCTAATAAAAGTAGATATTATTAGCTCTAAAATATCTAATAATAGATATTGTAAATTTTCCTCTGTAACACCCAAAATATGTGTACTCCCTCCATTGGCACATCTCTTCAAAGTGGTGATTCAGAAATCCAGGTCCTTTCATCATGTGGTTTCAACATCTTTAGTGTGGTTTTCAAGGTGGCTATGCTTGTTTGCATCCAACAGGAAGAAGGGGAAAAAAACCTGGAAAATTATGCTTGGGAAGTTTTGGTGAACTGAGGCTGGACACACTGGTCACTTACATTCACACTCATTGTCTGTCACTCAACCACATAGCCACTTACGTATAAGAGAAGTGTAGTCTTCCTGTTTGCCAAAGAAGAAATGTGTTTTTTCTATGAGTCCCTGACATTGTGCTCCAGAAGGTAGGCAGTATGTCACCAAAAATACCCTGCTTTGTTTCTATGGTAAAGGTTGAGGGCCATAGGAGAAAATAGGAAATCTGTTCTATCAGAAAGAACTTTTTAAAAATTTTTAATCTTTTCTCCTCTTCTGGTTATATACCTTTTTTTTTTCATTTTCATAAATAGCTGCATTAAACACAGAACTCTTTGAAAAATTTTTCTTGTTGCTTTGGAAGTATCATGAGTTTTGGGGACCAAAAGACCTGACTTCAAGTGTTTCTTCTCTGGCTCACTCCTTATGAACCTTGGGCAGGTCACTTAGACATTATGAAGTTTAGTTTCCTCATTTGTGAAATTAGTATAATAAAATCTAATTTTGAGAGAAACTGTGAGCTTTAGGTAAACTCTGTTCAGTAGTACATAGAATATATTCACTGGCAAATATTTGGTAGCTATTATTATCATTACTAGGACACTTTTCTGTTCTTTGTTCCTCACCTGAAAATCTGTGGGAAGGATTTGATCAGTTATGTTCATGCCAAGCTGCTATAACAGAATTTAAACTAGAGAGACTTGAGAACATAGGTGGATATTTCTCTTTTACTAATTTTTCTGCAGTGAGCATTTCTGGTTGTCAGGCATCTCTGTTCCATGTGGTTTTGGTGATGTAGCAAGTCATGGCCACTGAAGACATGGAGGATACTGAAGACCAGAGGGTATCCAACTTAAAATGCTAATCTATAGAGGAAATCCTAAATGTAATATTTCTATGAATAATTAAGATTGGCCCCTTATTTAATCTTTATCTAAAAGTTTGCTCTCAAAGTAACAAATAAATCTGAAAAGATTAACACTAGATGGTTTGTGTATAGGTTGTTTTACATTATCCCTTCTCTTTATTTAAACTTTTAAGATTTTCTACTTCAAGGGCTTTGTTAAAAAAAAAGTGAAAGTATTTTGAAATAACTCATTGATGATATTGAAAATATTAACTCATCTCTGTGCTATTATGAATGATAGAAGCAAATTGCAGGTCTGTTTCCAGATATCCACTTATAATATGGAAACATGTATTAGTAGAATTAGATAAGAGAATAGTGCTCAGTTCAGCATGAGAGTGTCAGATAACAAAGTTTGCATCTGGAGATACTTAAATTGGCAATTCCATGACCAAACATTCAGAAACTTCACGCAATCCAGATCTTCCCCAAACCCATTGTTCCAATCAATTGACTAAGCATTAAATTATCCCATCCTGTATTACAGTTACCAACAATATATGTGTTGTAAAACCCAGAGGATACTTCCATGCTCTCCTTTTTTTTGTTTTTTAATATTTATTTATTTGAGAGGGGGAGAGAGAGAAAACGAGTGGGGGAAGGGACAGAGGGACAGAATTTCAAGCATACTCCCTGTCCATCACTGGGCTCCATCTCAGGATTCTGAGATCACAACCTGAGCCAAAACTGAGAGTCAGATGCTTGACCGACTGAGCCACCCAGGCTCCCTTCCTTGCTCTCCTTTCATCTGATATGGCAGCAGTCGGTGCTGATAACCATTCCCTTCCAGAAGCTGTTATCTCTCTTGGTTTCCAGGGATACCAGATTCTTCAGGGTTTTATCCTATTTTCATTGTTACATCTTCTTCATCTCCTTTTCTTGATCCACTTCCCATAATGCCTATCTATATTTGGGATGTCCCACAACATAAACACTTGTAGCATACATAAATACTTAATAAACAGATAAACAAGTAAGTAGATGTGATCTTCAACCTTAAGGCATGACACTAATAGCGTTTCAGGAAATGGGAACATAATGAGCAGAGGAGCCTGTGGAACCCTTCCACTTGGAAGATTTCAGGACTCACCTTCGAAGGTGCAAATACAGCTTTGGCTAAACAACCACAAAGAACAGGTTTTCCACGATTCCTTATTGAAAGCTGAATTTTGGAACAGTTTTTGCAATCCTCATGCTTGATTTTTCTCTTGGTTTCCATGCAGCTTGAATCACTGACTCATTCTTGAAGTTCTTTTGTTGTTTTAATACATTAAATTAGCTCATTACAGCTGAATATGTAGTGGAAAATAGCATCTGTTTACACTGTAATAATATAAAAATTACTTACTAGTAACAGAATAAAGAGGAATTTGCAAAAGCTAATCATATTTGTGCACTTGTCTGCAAAAAGTAAATTGTTAATGTATGCCCAAGAGGGGAATCACTTGCTGGTTTAAGCATTGGGAGCAGTGATATTAACAAGCATCACTTAAAACAACTCCTGTATTTAAGATTGGATCCAAATAGTCCAACCTGTCATGAAAATATAGATGCTTATTAATTTTGTTTTGACCCTGGTAAATTCAAACAATCTGGGGATTCAGATAATACTATGGAAAATCCAATGGTTAGAAATTTCTTAATATTTACAAAGTCAAAGTTTTAATGTCTTCTTATTTAGAGAACACTCTTTTTTAATTTTTTTTAGTACTAATCACAAATACTACTAGAAAAAAAAATGTCAAAAGCACTCCTGTGTATCTATCTCCCAAAGCATTAAAATTAAAGGTCTGTTCAAAAATTGAAAATTAACATTTGAATATATTGAAAAATTAGATAAAGATCTTAGATTTAGTAATCTTGTAGAGTTCTGGGTTTTTATTTATTCACATGTACAAACCAGAAAGTGCTTAAATTTTATAATTATTGACTTTTAGATGTTACGTGTATACAGATTTTTTAAAACAAGACTCAGAGAACAAACTCTCCTTTGGTCATAATAGGTAGAGACGGTGTTGGGTTTTTGGTTTGATTTTGTTTCTCACCCACATTTATCAGGAGGAAAGAAAGAACTCTAGATGAAGTTAATCTTTAAATTCCCTTTTCCAGATGCCAGGATGAGACCTATTCAACTAAGACGGTCTTACTTCAGACATGTTAATAATATTCATTAAGCACAGTTCTCTCTTACGTTTAGTCAGCTGCTGATTAGTAGTCCCATCCTACCTTGTTGCTTTTGACCTACTCTTTAATAAGATTTCTGTAAATGGCTACTTCCATCCATTACAGTTTTAACTCACAGGACAACCTACTGTCGTGTCTGGAGGCCACTCGTTGTAGCCTTCAATAGCTGGGCTTTACCAATCCTCATTTTGCTGCTCTAGTGATAGTACTTTTATCTTTATGAATCAAGCCTCTAGAGACCAAATGCTGAGATATGGTATTCTATATAGCAGAGAGAATCGTGTCCCTTATTTCTAGTTAAATTATGGTGGTGTGAGATTAAAAAAGGAATGATTCACTCTACGGCTGAAACTTGAAGATTTTAAGTACTTTAAGGAAAGACTTTTTTTTGAAGCTAAGTGATGAAGTATACTTGAGCTCAATGAAAAATTTGGAAATTGTTTTCCCATGCACTATCAGCCGGAGTCTTCATTAACTCATTCAAATGTTGCAGCTGATTAAGGATTGTGTTTCACTGGTTAAACAGGAAAAATCTTTTATTTGCCTTTCAAATGGCATTTCCCAGTGGTTTCAGTTACCATCTGTTTCTGATAACTCCCCAGTTTAGCTCTAGCCTAGACTTCATCCCTCAACTCGTGACCACATAGCTAAGTGCAGAGCCTACACCTTACTGAGATGTTTTAAAGACTCATGAACTCAGCATATCCCAACCCGACTTATGCTCTTTCCCCAAACACTGGGACCTCTTTCACCATCAACAATTCTAGGGATGGAACCTCCAATCATGTTTGCAAGAGGTAGAAATACACGAGGCATATTTGAGACCACCTATCAAAGTTCATCGTCAATTCTTGACATTTTTAACTCACATAGTAAGCAAATCTGTGCATGCTTCCGTCTCCGTTTTTGCTTTCATCATCTAATTCTTAGCTATAGCCATGTCTTCCTTGGGCCACTGCAGTAGGAATCTGCCCCTCTGCTCCTTTCCCACTCTGGCCCTCCTCCTCCTATCCAGCGTTCTTTGCTCCTGCTGGGGTGATCTCACAAAAATGTAAAATGTTTGTATTTTTTGTGTAGCCTAAAACTGTCAAGCAGCCTTTCCTTTGAACAAAGAGTAAAAAGTACAATCTTTTTTTTTTTTTTTTTACAGATTTTATTTATTTATTTGACAGAGATCACAAGTTGGCAGAGAGGCAGGCAGAGAGAGAGAGGAGGAAGCAGGCTCCCTGCTGAGCAGAGAGCCCGATGTGGGGCTCGATCCCAGGACACTGGGACCATGACCCGAGCTGAAGGCAGAGGTTTTAACCCACTGAGCCACCCAGGCGCCCAAAAAGTACAATCTTTAACCAAGCCTACAAGGCTCTCTGTGCAAGAGCTGACTGGTGCCCGTGACATTTCCTGATGCCTGAAGGCTTCACATTTTGGGATATAAACAAACATCACATAGTTTTCCATACTTTGTTTAGAACCTCAGCATTGCTTTATTGGAGCTGGTATGGAAAGAATTGAACTAGGTAGACCCTCAGAACGATACTAATAATAGCATCTAAAACATGAACCTAAAACAGATGATGAGTAAAATTATATGAATTAATGGCCACAAAAATCAAGAATAATTTCTTGTTCATGAGCTCAATATCTATGCACTATTTAGCCTTACTTATGTCCTTTGCAAGGTGAGCTACTATGAAGTTATGTAATAAGGTTGTCCTCCATGTTCTAGTCTCTTTTGGACTGGCAACAGGAGCTGTGTTGTGGTCTTTGAAGTTAGACAGATAGGTGCACACCCTGCATCGCCCTTACTATGTGGTTGAGTGGCTCTAGCTTTCCATCTCTCCATTTATAAAATGCTCAAGTTAAGTGTGTAATTCCTCAAAGGTCTTTGCAAGAAATGAGTGAGAATGTTCATATAGAGCCCTTAACACACTACCTCGCACAGATGAACATTCCATAAATGCCTCCTACAAACATCCTCTGTGTAAAGGAACAGCAGGATCTTCTTCATGCATTCATGACACACAGAGCTCTTCCTCCAGGCGTCAGTCAGGAAGAAATCCCTCTGTCCAGAATTCCACCAAGGACTACTGATTGCCCAAGGGGGATGCTGTGCTCTTAATAACCTCACATTTATGGAAGCTTTCTCTAAGCACTAAACTCATGGAATTAGTGTTGCTAACAAAACTCATGCATCCCTGCTCAATCAGGGAAAATAAATACTTTCTTATGCAAGGGGAAAAAATTTTGGCATAACAAGAAATCGGGCATTTATGCATGCATAATTCAGTCTTCTAGGGTCATAGCCACTATCTATTCCCAGCTCACTCTTCTTCCAAAAATTAATACAAGGTCAAAGCCATTTCTACCTGCAACTTTGGTTATAAGTTAAAAACAACAACAACAAACACTGTTTTCTGTCCACCAAATATTTTCCTAAGTCCAAGAGACCATTATTTGAGAAGTTGGATGATTTTGCTGGGTTTTGCCCCCAAGTTGTCTTACCTCAGACCTCTTTGGTCAAAGAATGTCTTGAGGTGGGGTACAGTGAGCATTACTTCTCTTATTTAAAAATATTTTCTTCTCTTTCTCCTAAACCCACAATTTCCACAAAATGACAATTTATTCACAATTTTTTTTTTTAAATTTCTGGAGTTCTAACCTAGGCACTAAATTGATTTATACAGATGAACTCTAGCTTTCTTTTATTTTGACCAAAGAAACGGGCCATTTATTCTCATTGTTGAGCCCCCATTCCATCCCAAGAAACCTTAGGTACTTTGAGATCATTTATCCCATTGAATTGCATGAAGGCTTTGCCAATTTTTCTAATCATTGGTGTGTTTTTTATCCTGATTTTCTAGACATTCTTTATGTAATGTGAAGTTTAACCTCTTTGCAGTAGGATTTGCAAGGATTTTTCATAGTTTTTTTCAAATCTTTTTACTTTGCCTTAGGTATTTTTTTATAGAGAAGATGTGTAAATGTAATTTATCAGTCTGACTTGTCTCTGCTCTATTCCCATTACTACAATAATGTCTGGCTACAGTTCTGTGAGTCCTTTGTGAATGAACGGGCAGCAGCTGGTATATAGGTTGATTATGCCTATAAGGGTCTAGGTTCTTGAGCTTATTTGTCATCTCATTCTTCATCTTTTCCCGGTATAGTCGAAGTACTTCAGAAAACTGTTATGGTGCTTAACACTGACAAAACATCTATCTCAAATATAGATAGTTATTTGTGAACCCAGTGAATCTAATTAACAATTGCGTATCTTAGAGGTCATATTTGGGACAAGTTCATTAAAGTTGCAATAAGAATAATTCTCAAATTTTAGGAATTAGAGATTAGAAATGCTACAAAATAATAGAAGGAAGCCCTTCCTCGGTTTATGGAAAACTAGGGAATTTAATCATTTTTTCCCCAATGGAAGGTGCTCTTTTTTTCAGCAAATACGAGGTATATATTATTATGTGGGTTATCAGGGAGGAAATTGGGTTAACGATGTCATAATTAACTTCCCTGTATTGTTTTAGATGATAAAGTATTCCGTTTTGAAAGTTTAAAGAATGTTAACAGAGAAGTAGCATTTTCCAAGTACTGAAAATGCTTATATAAGAATTTAGTCTTTCAGAGAAATCTTAAATTGCAGACTCAACACTGGAATAATTCATTACATTTCCCAGATTAAAAAAGAATTATTAGTTATTTATCAAAATGTTTAGAATGTAAAACAATCTCCACTTATTCCTCTGCTATAGTCCATGCAAAGAGAGTTCCTGTAAATAGCACAATTTGTGGTTGATGATAAGCTTTCTCCCTGAGAAAAAATAATAATTTGTGTTTGTGCCAGATGCTTTTCCAGCATTAAGTGCCATAAAAATTCCCTAAAGTGTGTTCAACAGATAAGGCAAAGTGCCAAAGAATGGCAGAGAATTAAGTTGAACCCTGTTCACATACAAAATCCGTTGAGACACCATATGCATATTTCCATTTTAAAATCAAAATGTTAAATTAATTCAGCGTGCATTTAATAGGCACCTTTTCAGAGATCCATACTAGGTTCTAGGGACAGAATGATGAGTAACACCAGGTCTTTCTCTCTCTGCTGAGAGAGTCATTCTCTATTAGAATAAACAGACATTGAACTCTTCTTATGTCAGTGACATAAGTGTTATAACACAGAGATACTCAGGACTCTGTGGGGGAGGTGACACGTGATGAGTATACATCTGCCAAACAAGTAATGGTTCTCCAGACAGAGGGAAGGAGTCACGCAAAGGCTTGGAAATTATTTCTTCTTGTGGTATGACCCTTAAGAGAATAAAAGGAAGAGCTATGGCTCCCTGAGCTACACAGCAAGCAGTTGTTCTCTCTAGAGAGCATACATGATGACTGTGAGGGGTCAGGACTGCGGGGTTGTGCCAGGGGGCAGGTAGGTTGCCTGGAGGAGGAAGTTGGGGTTTTTTTAGAGGAAGCACACATGCCATGCAGGGAAGTAAAGCCCTTTTTCTCTGTTACTGATACCAATACCTATGACAGCTTGACCCTCAAGTATAATTAGATTCAACATTTCTAACTCCCCTCCCACATTTTAAGTGGTACGTGACCAGCACATACTGAGCAGAATGTTAAGCTATGGGTTTTGTGACAGGATATTGAATACTGGTTGAGTGGTTAGACAAAGTGGTTTTTCTGATTTCCTTACAAAACGTGTTTGTGATTATATCACTGGAGTTAAAACTCATTAGAAGTATTAGGCTTACAAAAAGCTTCCATCAATATTGACCAAACTTAGGCAAAGCCAGATGTTCCTTTTGGCTTCATGACATCATCTACATTCCATACTTACATCATGCATCCATACCAGAGCCTACTGTGAGCCAGTGCCCCCCAGTCAGGACCCCACCAAGAGAGGTCAGTGGATTTCGATTCCAAATACACAAAAACAGTGGTTTCACAGCAGGAACCAGATAGGACCTCTCAAATTAGCTTCTCTCACTCAAATAAGTTCTGTACTTTAGCACTAACCTTAAATACTTGAAAACATTAAGTGCTCACTGCTTAAAAGTCATGAAGTCTGTAGATGCATTGAGAAACTTTGATAAGATAAGTGAGTCCATCTAGATTACTTTTTTTACAGCTACATAAGTACTTAGTGATGAGGTATTTTCTTTGCTTATAAAAAACCAAAGAGTTACCTAATGTATCTGAGAAACTGTGACAACCCTCTCTTCTTTTTCTTTGTTTATTTAGAATTTCTTTCTTCCAGAGGGTAGTGGTGGTGTATAAAAATCACTCTGCTCTTGTGGCACTATCTCTTTTGTTCTATTTTTTTTTTTCAATTCCTGCGACTCTTACCGTTCATTTCTGTATTGAAAAGTACAGAAGACAGGAACACATTTAAAGTAAGGCATCAATCACTTGAGCTCAGAGAACACTCTTAATTGAATCATGTTTTTTTACTTCAGCACTCGGTGCAAGGGAATTTTCATTTTTATTCATAATGCAGTCATCTACTTACATGTTAACTACACAATCAAGTGTTAAAATAAATTATTAAATATTCTTTATGGGACCTGTGATTAAGTGATAAAAATATCTATATCACATCATTTTCCCCATTATGTAAGAGAATTTGAAAGGTACACATATTCACAGCAGTAAGGCAAGTGCAAAACAATGAACTATTCTGTCTTTTAAATTTCTTCTTCAAATATTTTGTTAAAAGGAGCAACAGGGGAGGCACTCTCTTAACTTACCTGAGTGGTCTTCATTTGTCTGCTGGCTAGAAGTCTCCCTTGGGAAAAGAGCACTAAATACATAATGAAAGAAGCTAGACATGACTAACACTAAGTCAGTTGGATGCATGTAAAATAGTAGATTAGATACTTGTTATAGGAACATTTTAAACATTATGCACAGGGCTTGATTTTTATTTACTTTTTCATACAGCTGGGGCTATTCCCAGGCCCCTGAAAAATAAACCATAGCAAAGCATTCAATATAAAGGTAAAATAATGGGGTCAGAGGGTCATTCTGCAATAATAATTAGCTTGAAAAGAAAAGGTAAAAACTGGAAAGAGAAAATTTCAAGGACTTGGGAAGCACTTCTATGGGGTTTTAGAATTGCTTGAAGGTTACTAAGGTTGATTTGCTCTTTTGCATCCATTCCTCTATGATAGAAGTTCCCCAACTACCTGTGTGTCAGTTATTTTTTATTTCTTACTATGACTTGTTTTTAAGGAAAGGAACTTTTGGTTTTTCTTGGGTGATACCCATTGTTCACATTAATAAATGTTAAATGATTCGATATTAATCTTTAAAAATCTAGACTTTGAGGGATGCCTGGGTGGTTCAGTTGACTTCAGCTCAGGTCAGATCTCAGGGTCCTGAGATTGAGCCCTGTGTCTTCCTTGGGCTCCACACTCAGCGCGGAGCCTACCTGAGATTCTTTCCCTCTGTCCTTCCCCGTCCCTCTAAAATTAAATAAATAAATATTTTTAAAAAATCTAAACTTTGGTTATTTATTAAAGAAGGGGCCATCTTTGAAGGAAATGCTCTAGCACATTTAAGATGCATGGTTCTGAAACTTTAGTATGGGCTACAAGGACCTGGAGAAGTTGTAAAACCCACTTTGCTAAGCCCCCAGCTCCATTGTTTCTGATTCAGAATGGGTCAGATGGAGGGTGAGAATCTGCATTTCTAGAAAGATCTCAGCTGTTGCTGCTACTACTGGTCTGAGGACCACACTTTGAGAACTAATTCTTTATTTATATCAATGACAATGAAGCTGAGAGTTGATAATAAAAGAATTAAGATACAATAAGGATAGAATAACAATAAGATAGAATAAGAATAGAATAGAAATCTCCTATTGGCATTTGCAAAAGTAATATTCAGAATATTTAATAAGCTGCTGACCAACATAAAATGCACACTTGTCCTAACCTATAGGACTGAGTCTGTAAACACTGCCTCAGTATTAAACTTGAGAGAGTATATACAACACGTAAAACTGTACATGGATAAACCAAAATGTTGAACTTTTTCCTGAAGTAATTTTTAATAATTCCTAAAATGTAAACCTAAAGTAAGTGTTTTAGAGTTTAGGATACTATATCATGTTTTATCATTTTCTTCTTTATCTCCAAAACAACAATTTAAGCTAGAATTAAAAATATCCGATAATTTCCAGAAAGAAGGAAAGAAAGAAAGAAAGAAAGAAGGAAAGAAAGAAAGAAACAAAGAAACAAAGAAAGAAAGGAGAAAGGGAGAAAGAATTCCTCTGACTTAAGTATTATCCCTCCCCTCCTCAAAAAGGATTACAACTTGTCTAGTAACTACTCTTTCTTTTTCTGATGTTGCCTTTTAATATGATAATGTTCATTTAGTTTTAATGCATTTTCATATATGGTAAAATTACATGATACCGCAAGCTAACAAAGGCTACCATGTTCCTTTTGAGATCACATGTGTTCATGAAGACTAATTGATTATGGGAACTAGATGCGTGTGCTAACAATAAACTTAGTTTTTAAAAATCATATTAAGACACCTCATATTAAAGAGAGGTAGAGTAAAAACATACAATGTGTTAGTGCTAACGAGATAAAATGATAGATGGGGTGTCTTTCCCCAAATTTTCAGTGAGCTTCATAAGATAAAAGTGATTTAGCAATTAGCCTCTTACTTAGATAAGTAAACAAATGTGTGTATGTGTGTGTGTGTGTGTGTGTGTGTGTGTTTAAAAGAATGAGACTCCTCTCCCACTGTGGGCCATGTTACAATTATTTTTGTCTGCTTTGGGACTTCAGTTGCATTTAAACTTGAAGCCATTTTGAAATGCTAAAGATGAAATTTGAAGATGAGAAAGTCTGACTGGCTCCTGATAACTGGGATGTGGTGATGACATTTAAAGTGGCATCATTCTATTCTACAGGAATGTGTGCGCATATCTTTAATGTCAGCACTTGCCTCCGGGATGACACTTGTTAGATTTCATGCTGTCATGTGCTATTTCAAGGTCGGTAATAGTGTTGTTTATTATACAGTACCCTAATATCACACTCATTATTTAAAAGGAAGCTATCAAAGCCCGGTTTCTATTGTTCTGCTCACGTCTGTGTGTACTATGATCACCTGATTCTGTTTCGGTTTTAAAATACGGAATGCTGAAATGTGCCATAATGAAGTAGTACATTTATTTAACCTTGAAACTATTCTTGTGAAAAATAATGGTTTGCTCGTGTCTGATGGTTTCCAAGTTTCTAGGAATGACTTGATTCAGAAACTGGCTAATAATAGGAAACAACCCTGGGGGGAATATAGGGTGGTATGAGGCATCCAGTGCCTTGTACCCAAAGGAAAAGCAGCTGAGGTCCAAAGGAACATCTCTGGCCAACTGCTGTTTTTTCAAAATCTCCCAGCAGGACTCCAGCTTTGTCTATAGTTACAGAAATATTAGATGGGGCTGAATAATTTATTCAATCCAGGAAGTGGTCAAAAGGGATAAAGAGAGCTCACTGGGTGTACTTCCTTCACGCAAGAAACACACCTTCATACAGCCCACCTGTATCAAGATGGATCAAAAGTTAGGGGGTCAATATGCATAGACTAGAAAAATCTAAACCAGGAAAACCCAAGAGCTGTCCAATAAATTCTACAAGCATTCAGTGAAAGTCTATGACAAAGGAAATGTGAAATATCCAGGAAGGGCTATCTGTTTACATTCAATTTCCAACTTGTATGCCCACATCCTGTATGCCCCGCATCATCGTAATCACCTCCAGGGCTGTCAACCCCTCTTTACTTTATATTTCCCCAAATTTTACACATCCAGATCTCTCTGTAGCACTTTGGATCTTCATTTATTTTTCAAATTTAGGGAAGGCTTAGTTACCTTTTTTTTTTTTTTTAGTCAGATGATTTTTAATTAAAATAATTATTATTATCAAGATGCTTTGGGACTATTCTTCAATTAACAAGTGAGTAAGCATTTTTTATCATGTTTTTTAATGGATCAGGTGTCTCACTTGGGAGCCCACCAACTATTGCTCATTCTGTCACCCCCTTTTCCTCATGACTTCCTGAGCCATTTCACTGAAATGAGTCAGCTCATTTCACTGAGCCTGAGTTGGAAGCATTGGCTTAGCTGTACCTGTGCAGAAAATATTTTGGGGGTGTAAGTACTTTCTTCACTTGCAGAGCATTTTCTCGTTTTTTGGGTTTTTTTTTTGTTTGTTTGTTTTTTGGAGTAAATTTCTCAATATCCAAAATAGCGAGATTCACCTGGTCCTATGGTGTGTTAAAACAAAATCTTGTCTGATTTGAAATCCTACTGAGAATGAAGATTTGTTAGGAACCCTAAAATGTGTATTTTGGTGGTGAAATAGAGATAGCACTGTTAATCTAAATCTTCTCTTTTAAAATGTATTTTATACAAAACATTCACTTTTATGTCAAGGGTAGGAATGCTGACAGAAGAGGAGAACTTCACTTTAAGGGAAGTAGGTAGCCAGCTGCCTAGAGAAGATGACTGTTTATATTGTGGATTTAATTGAATATAGCATATTGCCCTTAAAAGATATGGCCAAAGGACTTGATTTATTAAAAAGGAGAAGTAGGCAGAAAAAAAGCCGGATGCAACTCTGTCCATCAAAGTGGCATTCTTTATGTAGAATCAACCCAATCCAATCTATCACTGGTTCTTCAATTAACTATAGCAAGTCTTAACTTCACATTTTGGCTCATACTATGTCTTTTGATGTTACATGTTGTTGGAAAACTTGTAACTGATGCATGAGTGTCTTCTCTGTTCAAACTGTTTCTAATATAATTTCCATGTCCAGTATTCTTTCAATAACGGTACCTAGTCCTTTGAGAACACTTGTCAGAATGATGCAAATGAAGGTGTGGATTATTTATTTATCTATTTATAAAAAGATATTTTACTGTAACCCTCCCTACCACAGTTGCTGTGACAAAGAGGAGAGTGTGGTTATTTTTTTTTTTCTGGCAAAATGGAGCCAGAACATGGAGTGGAACATGGAGTTTAAATAAGTCGTGGGAAGTGGTAGATAGTCTAACCGATACAGTCCTCCACTGAGATTTCTTCTTTGTGAGGAGACTTTTTAAGGGTTTTGAGCTGATCTAAGAATCTGATCTAAGAATCTTCCTGCCCTCTCCCATTCCACCCCAAGCCACCAAGTCTTCCTTTTTTCCAATAAACACCAATAAACATAGAGTTCTTTAAAATGATTTTCTATCTCAATTATATGTGTCTCTAGTAACAACAACAAAATCGTGTTAAGAAAATGTAAACTTGGGAAAATGCATACTGCTGTTGAAAAGAAAATCCTGGAAATCACAGATAAAAGAATAGTATTAGTGTATTGGCCCCATTAAATAGTCAAAACACACTGGAGCCTCCCAGAGCATGAAAGACCCACATGTTTAAGGAATTCCACTCCCTTGAATTTCTCAGGCTATCTCTGTAGGAAGCAAGTAGAAAGAAAGAATCAGGAAATTGCCCAACTTCTGTGTGCTTCATCCCCTAAGCAATGCATTTTCTTTTGAACTCTCGAGCTTCAGTCTTAGTCTCTGGGGTGTCCACTTCCCTTATTATATGTGAACTTTTCCTTGTAGACACCTGTTGGGGATCGTATTAATAAGACACACTGTAGAAAGAGAAAACACATTTCCCAAGCCAAGAAGGTGAGAGCTACTCTTTTTTTGTGGGGCCCTTGTTAATCTTTGGGAGCCCATCATCTTCTGTAGCAAAACAAAAGCAATATGAGTATAGATTCTTACCTTTTTTTTCCACTCCACCAAGAAAACGTTGTCAATGTGTTAGTGTTCAGCTACATTTCTCTTAAGACAAACAATAGAATATTTCTTCCTTCGGTCCAGAGGTTTCAGAACGTGATTCCCGTTGCTTTCTAGCATCATTCTAAATAGCACCCTACTGTTCGGCCACCGCCAGAATTAGCTTGAATGGTACCTATTATTGAAAGGGAGTCTGTATTTGCAGTAATACAGAGAATGCCAGTTTAGAAATGAGCCTGATTGCATGGTTCATTTTGTTCTCCTTTGTAGAGCCAGGCTGCGGCCCACTACAAAGGCACGAAACATGCCAAGAAGCTCAAAGCACTGGAAGCCATGAAAAATAAGCAGAAATCTGTAACTGCCAAGGACAGCGCAAAGACTACCTTCACCTCCATCACTACCAATACCATCAATACCAGCTCTGACAAAACAGGTTAAGCGATGATCTTTGTTGTTGTCATCATCGTTGTTTGGGGGTCCCTTCCCTTGTCTAGCCCCATGTCTGTTTCCTTATGTTCCTGCCACATCGGTTCATGCTTGATCCATCTTTCTGCGTAATGGTAATTGTTTCCCCTCCTTTTTCCAATACCCTTAAGCAATTGATTAAGATAATCACTAGTTATATTGCAGATTTTACATTCGAAATGGTCCTGGGGCTGCTTTAGGGGGACACGAAAGCATAAAGGCACTTGAAGCCATGTTTCTGAGAAGCAAACCTTTTTACTATGTATCGTTTCTGTCTTGTATGCAGCACCTTAGCCTATAACCGCGTGGCAGATTTGATTTAACTGTGAGTACAATGCAACGTATGCCAAATGAGTCGAGAAGGCCCCGATAAGGGCATTATTACTTACAGGACTTATTCTCATAAATCCCAACACTGCATTGTTTTAAGTAGTGGCTGTGTGATTCTGGGCTTGTTATGGCTGGGTAACCTTCCCTCTGCTACCCAGGTAAGTGTTATTGATACCAATTATTCTTTTTAACAGAGTCTTCACAGGGAAATAATGGCCTCTGAATGGCCTCTTGGGATAGTTCCTGCAAGCAACCAGTTTATTCATGGCGGGAGAAGCCAGTGGGGTTTCCCTAAGCTGACATTTTTAAATATAAGACCGCTGGTCCTCAATATTTACATAAAAAGAAGTTCTGTGTGATTCATAGATGTATCAATAATACATCAATTTATAGAACACAATGGCTGGTACCTGTCGGTTGTTTTCTAATCCCTACAAAGGACGATGATCAAGAAGCATTTATGTCACCATCAATAGTAATATCTTAACTAGAAGAGAATCTTCCAGCTGTAACTGATGAAAATGTAAAATGCTACAGTGAACAAACAGACCAGATTAAAGCAACTTTATTACACATGGTGGCATCGATTAGACACATATATGCTCCTCAAAGGTTCTGGAGAGATGTGTGCTCCTCTGTGAATCTGTAAGGGATAATGATGTTTGCTTTGAGTTCCCATGACACATGTCATGTCCTTTACCTAAGTATTATTGGTAGACGCATTGTGCCCCCTACTCCCTGAGAACCCCATGTACTCTCTGAGGCTGAGTGCACCTGTCATCTCTGTACCCTGGAACCTGGTCTAACATGGTGTAGGTACTGAGTAAAACATCTGTTGAATGGCTGCATTTTCTCTCACTCCTTTGGTTCTCTGATTCATCCAGTTTTCTGTCACAACATACTAAAGGGGGGGAAAAAAGCTCTTTTCATGTTCAGTTCTTTGGTATCCAGAGCAAGAGCTGGATTATGCCATCTTATTAATTCAGATGTAAAACCTTATTAAGAAAGCATTAATCTTTTCTCTATTAACTGAAAATTCACTGCCTTATTTTGGGGGCTGTAGGGGAATGAAGAGTAATGAAGCAGGTGAGTGTAATTTCTGCTCCTAGATATCAGGGTACAAATTGGGATCCCTAAAGCCGTATTGCCATAAAGAATTTTTTTTTTTTTTTTTGCAAAGAGATAGGAAGTAGGAAGGGCAAAAGAAATTAGTTTGATATAAAGAGATGGGATTTAATGTAAAGTTTTTGCTTGTCCCCAGTCTTTTCTGTTCTTAGCTATTTTTATCAGTTGCTATTTGGGTTATCTTGTCTCTCCCCCCCTTTTTTTTTCTTGACTCCTCTTTAAAATGAAAAAAAAAAACTGTTAAATTGAGGATTCTCTTCATTTAAAAATATATTTGTACATAAAAATATATTTGTACTGCTAACTTGGGTTAGGAAAGGCTCCCATGTATATTGTCTCTGGATTATTTTTATTAAGAATGATTTTGTAAAATTAGTAAAATGTGATTTAATGCGTCTGTGTCTTTTATGTGTGGATAAGTCCATGAATCACAAAACAACCTTGCATATTATGCAGTAGGGTTAAATTTTTATTGTTAAAAAATACATGATCTGTGATTCTAGAGTCTTATCTCTCTCTCCCTCTGCCTCCAAGTATTTAACTATTCTAGGAAACAAGAATAATAAATGAGTTATGAATTTATGAATACATAACTCCATCCCTCAATCTTAGACACTGAAATGGAAAGGTTGGCAGTCATCAAGCTTCTGTCCTTTTAGAAGTTAAATGGAAACAGGTTTTGGATTGGGCCATGGAGAGAACCTACATTAAAAAAAAAAAAAAAATAGACTCCCACCAGAGAGGTCAGCACTTACCTAATGGTTGGAATGGTGTTGAAATGGTGAAGGACCCTTTCAAGATGAAGCTAAGAAAATTTCAGAAGGACAGAAAGGGTAGCAAAGTCTGTAAAGTTTGTACAAATATCCTGAAGCCAAAGGAAGAAAGTTATGAGCGTCAGAATTACCTTGCCTTCCTAATTCATGGGAACTTATTCCCAGGAAAAAAGTCATATAGGTTGAAAGACTGATAATTTCAGCACACTTATCAGATGTTTTACACTGAATTCTGTCCTTAAATTGGGATTTCAACAAATCTACCTATGAGAGGTAGCTCAAGACAGCTCCCATCATTTTATAGCTTTCTTACCATTTGTATTGCAATATAAGTTAGTTGCACCTATGTTGAAAATTGGAGTTTTCTTAAAACTGTTACTTGTCCTTTATTACTGTCTGCTCCTTCATATTGATTAGGAAGAAATACAACCCTGAAAACAAGATGGGTCTCTGAGCCAGTTTCCTAGAATAATCAAATACTTGGAGGCAGAAGGAGAGAGAGATAAGACTCTAGAATCAAAGATCATGTATTTTTTAAGAATAAAAAATTTAACCCTACTGCTTAATATGCAGGGTTGTTTTGTGTTTTGTGGGCTTATCCATACAAAGAAGATATAGATGCATAAAATCACATTTTACTAATTTTACAAAATCATTTTTAATAAAAATAATCCAGCTGTATAAAAAAACCAATTGCATTTAAAAATGCGAAGTATACAATGATTTGATAGATGAGCACTTTAAATAAGGGTGGACAACAATAGTGAAAAAGATAAGAAATAGTGTGGACTTTAATTAGAACATTGATTTGGAGGTTTTTCTGGGATTCTCTAAAATACAAGAAGTAGAATAGTCATAATAAGCAAAGTTTCAGTGCAGAGCTGCTTGATAAAAATAATTTTGACAGACAATTTCTCTTAAATTCCTAAATCATATATTATGGGTTTTAACTGGTGCCTTAGGGTAACAAATATGTCTACATGACCTGTGGGGTAAGTTCTTATTCACGAACTATAATTTTGGGATTTTTTTTTTTTTTTTTTTTTTTTTTTTTGTCATAGCTTATGTCAGTCTGCCTGCTGGCATGGTGAGCAAAAGATAATATTCAGTTATCAACCACCAACTGCTCACAGAAAGCCTACTTCCCCTACCTCTAGGCAAGATGAGACTCCCTAACATTAAAGCATAATTTTATTTCTCATAATCTCATGAAGAGTGTTAGGTTAGTGAATTAACACAAAGAAAAATTTCCAGACAAAAATAATATGTTTAAAAATATATCAAACACTTAAAATTGTTGGTACATAAGAATGGTTGCTAATCATTAGAGATAATTCAAAGAGCACACTTTTCCAAATGTGGCCAAAATGATTATGTCTCATCTAGCAAGTTTTTTCTTTTTTAATGTCAGGTTTTTTAATACAGAAAAAGTAATGAGAAAAATTAAGAAGTATTCCCAAAGTAACTTAGCAAATGTAGTTCATTCTTCTTCCTGTGAAATGACAAATTCACAAACGTAGAATTAATTCCCAGGCTTGGTCATCTTCTGATCTTTCCTTAGTTTTCCATTTTGGGTAATCTTGTTCATTCCCATGGTCTATGAGTTAAGTTAGGTTAGTTTATACTGCAGTCATAACCAACCTCCAAATCCTAGCGGCTTTTACAACTAATTATTTCTCACTCACATTACATATTAGCTGTGTGTTTTGTTGTTGTTGTTGTTGTTGTTTCCAGATTAATTTAACTTTAGGCTAAGCTAATGAAGGAGTCACTAGTTGGGCATTGCCAAGTCTATAGTAGGGGGAGAAAAAAAGATTGTGAATCAATAGGCTCTCAAAGCTTCTTAGTGGGAGAGACATACAATATTCTTCTCACTTTACTTTGTCAAATCTCATGATCAAGATTGATTATCATGGGCAGAGAAGAATAATCTCCTCCAGGAAGGAGAAGCCAAAATTAGTGAGAAGTAACACAGCATTCCTTTGTGCCTTCAACTATCATTGAAGACATCTATCCCTAGATGTCTCAGCATACATTTCTAGGCTAAAACCTGACCTGACTGTCCATAACTTATTCAATGACTTATCAGTCATTCCCTGGGATGGCTTGTCAACACCTGTTTTACAGGTTCACAAGGGGGAAAAAAAAAAAAAAAAAAAAAAGCTTTTTTCTCCATCTCCAACTTTGTCTCATCCTGTCTTCCTAGTTTCATTTTTAGTCCTGCAGTTCACAGAGTTGAAACATCCTAGGTGTCTCTGCCTCTTCTGTCTCAGTCCATGTCTATTCAGGTGCTGGAATCCACTCCCCTCTCATCCTTTACTTGTTCCGTCTTGGTTACTACCCTCATCCTGGCCTCGTTTGAGTCTGTGCCTTGCCCATACAATTGCCCTAATCTCCGTGCAAGTCCAGGTGTCTCCTCTTGTCCCTTGACAACCATATCCTTCATTCTCCTGTCCATTTATACTATACAGGGAAGATCATAACACCTACCCGTTCAGAAACCTTCAATGTACCTTCGTGGCTTAGCCTCATGGTCCTCTGTGGTTTGACCACAACCTACCTTTACAAACTTCTCTTCTGTTGCTCACCTGCATTTTTCTGCACCATAAACACACCTTATTTTTCTGTCTCACCTTCATTTTCTGTCTTATTGTTCTTCCAAATTTCTCCTTAAAAGTATATCACTTTTCTTCTCTCTGCATCTCAAATCCCATAAGAATCCATATCTATCATATTCTTCCTAAATATAATTTTTATGTCTTTACCTCCACCTATTGCTAGATGACATATTCATTGAGAGTATATACTTGATTAATGATTAATCTGGTTATTTTTTACAGAGTACTATTTATACAAAATAAATAAGAAGCTTTAAAACTTGAAGTGGTCAGCTTTGTGTTTTTGTTCTTGATTGGGGGAACATCGCAATGCTTTAGACTTTTATAATTTGTGCATAGATGGTTCCATGGAAGAACAATGGTCCTCATTAATCTAAGGAATTCTGAGATATTACTCATCAGATTTCGGAGTTTTCATAAAGGTCATTAAGTCTAACCCCTAAGGTTTGTTTGCTTATTTGTTTTGAAACTCTCTAGATCTAGAGGTAAGGAACACTTGACATTTCTAATGTCCCTTCAGTGACTATCTGTCAGGAGTTAATTAGCCTATATATTGAGTATAGAGATATATCTTAGTCATCTAACGGGTAAGATCTGAGAACATTTCTTCTGGTTCTAGTACATAATTCTCTTTATCAAGTCTCAGTGAATTGCAAATATATTCATGAGATAAAGTCACTATGTTATTTAAATTTGCACTATTCATCCTTATGATTTAGTCCTCTTTGTATCCCCTTTTTTCCCTCTCTCTCTCTTTTTTAAATTTAAAATTATGATCCAGAGATATTGTATTCATCTGACTCAAAGGTGCTGAGAGTGAAATGTTTTTGAATCTATTGTTGAGAAGCACTAGAAATGCAAAGGAATATTTGCTTGCTCTGGGTTAATTGACTCCAGGTGTTTATTTGAATTCACATTATTTGATCAGGCACTTGGAGTGATAAAGAAACTTTTCTAATGACAAAAAAGATTTTTGAGGGGTGTCTGGGTGGCCAGTTAGTTAAGCGCCTGCCTTCAGCTCAGGTCATGATTCCAGGGTCCTGGGATCGAGCCCCATATCAGGCTCCCTGCTCAGCGGAACCTTCTTCTCTCTCTCCCTCTGCTTCTCCCTCTGCTTGTGCTCATTCTCTCTGTCTGTCAGATAAATAAAATCTAAAAAAAAAAAAAAAAAAGACTGAAAGCAAATACATCCAGAAACAAAGTCTCTTTGGGAAAGTCAATCAGTTGTAAGATCACAAAATCTGGGTTCTTTCCTAAGAATTACCCTCTAAAGCCAGCTGTTTACAGTAGGCCCAGTGCCAGGCAAAGATAAGCACAAACATTTTTCCCCCTTCCATTTTGGTAGAATCCAAATCATAACGGTGGTAAACTGGAAATAGAAATGGTAAATGAATATTTCGTTAGGAAATACTAATTCCAGTGTCATTTAGGAGATCGGTACACAGTTTTTAATGGAGAAAAAGTGGGAATTAGCTTTGTTTTATTTTCATAAGGAAGATGGGAAAAGTTGTTTTTCTTGACATAGTCCTCAAACAAATATCCTAAATGTTGAAAATAACAACAATATACAAGCTGGGCTTGATATCAGAAAGTTATGTATCTTTGGTATTATATTATGTATTTGTATATATGATATAGTATAGTGTATAGTATATATAAATATAACTATTAAACATACTTATTTATATGCAAGATTCTATCTTTCATGTCTGCTCCTGAAATATCCCATGGTCTTCCTAATCAGCATTGCCTGCTTTCTATAAGGAGAGAAACACATACTTTTGTGGCTTATGAATCTATAGCTCTGTTGAAATTTAAGAAGAAATATGAAGTCATTTGAAAAGGGACACATTTCTGTCAGCACTTAAAGAGCTGATGCAGTGGTGTACAAATGCCCCTCTTGGCGTAGTGGAAATTTTGCTAGCTCCTGGGGTCTTTCTTTTCTGACCCATTCTTCCAAACAAAACCTCCTTGGGACAATCAGTACTATGATAAAGGAACCCATTGCATGCCTCTTGGGCCAGGAGTTGAAGTATCATTGTTAGAACATTTATGCCTAAATTGCTTTTTCTTTTCTTAGCACTGGCTCATGACATGCTTCAGACTGGTCAAAGATAGAGACTTTTATCAAGTGTTCCCTTTTCAAGATGTGTGATAAGTGCCAGCAGAGTGTGCTGGTAGCAGATCTCTAGAGAGAGATTGAAAAAGAGAAGGGAAATTCAGAAGGGAAAAACATCTAACACTCATTTGAATATTATGGCTCCAGGATCTTTGTATGTGAATCAGTGATGACAACTGTATATTAGAGATGATGTGGAAATAACACAAGATATTCTATCCTGTTCTCGTGCATGAAGAAATCAAGATGAATGGTGTTTTGCTGGTCCTACTAGGCTGATAAAGGTTTTGTCTTAGATACACTACATAAAACTGCTCCTTGAATCACAGAAGAATTTCACATTGAATTATTCATCTGGATAAGAACATGTTGTCTTCCTCAACATAATGAATGAGTGAAGCAGTTATAGACCTAAAATTTGTAAAGGACGTGTTGTCCAGCTTTGTTTGGGTGCGGGTGTATGGTGTGCAAGATAAAGGAATTAAGACTACCTTGACAAGCTAGTGCATAATTTTATGTTAGAGTCTATAGCAACCGGGTGTCTAGCTTGCATGCATATGTGTGTGTATATGCATACATGAGGTGTGTATATATACTCACTCTGTATATGTAATTGTCTTTTTTACCAGAATTATCAAATCTTAAAATAAATTATAGGCTAAGCACCTAGCCAGTATCTATGAAATACCAGACATCTGGATGAATTTTAAGAATTAAATTAAAACTCCCGGTGGCTTTGCCTACAGATGCCACACTTCTGAAAACATCTGTGTCTCTGTGTGTGTTTGTATATATTCTTCTTCTTCTTCTTCTTTTTTAATTCATGGAGGGATTTTTCCCTCCTATTTTTATGTTCTTAGGAATTGCTTAGACACATGCTTATATAAACTATTTCAATGGCAAGATAATAATTCTTAAAGGTTGAATATCTACTACAAGAAAAAGAAGTTGAACAATGATCAAATATGACAGTATGTGAAGTGAGTACCTATAAAAACATGTGGACAATTAGAGAACTTTGTCTTCAAATTGGGAAAGTGAAGAGTTTTCTATCTAATAGTGATAGACAGGAAATGTGGAACAAAACATATCAACAGTGTATTTCTTGCTGTCAGGAGACATAAAACTTCTACTGAATTCTGTAAAACCCAAACTGAAACAGATATTTAAACTAAAAATTACACTTTTATTTATGTCCTACATATGCCAAACTCTGAAACATAGCATCCAAACTTTTTTGTAATCTAGCTCTTGCCTACCATTCTGTCAGTCCTCCATGTCTGTTCTTAGTTCCAGCCCAACAAAATCATGTGAGGGTTGCAATCAAGATGTGTATGTTCTTTTGCTTGGAAAAATCCTTTCTTATATCTTAGCCTACCCAATGCATCACATACTGATGCACAGAGGATGTACCTGTTATGTGCAATGTATATGTGCATGGATGCACAAATGCATAAAAACACATTCACACTCTGCCTGATTGATTCCTGTTCCAAGCTTCTATGTAAGCTTACTCTAGCACTTATTGAAATTGTGTGCTTCCTACTTGTAAGCCTCATGAAATTTTCACCTCCTTGCTAGAGCAGATACCTTTATACCATACATCTTTGCCCCAGCCACTAACACTTTAAAAATATATCTATATTTATTTATTTGAGAGAGACAGAGAGAGAGCACACATGAGTGGTTGGGGGAAGGGTTAGGGAGAGGGAGAAGCAGACTTCCTGGAGCCAGGAGCCCAACATAGGGCTTTATCCCAGAACCCTGAGATCATGACCTGAACCAAAGGCAGACATTTAACCTATTGAGCCACCCAGGCGCCCCAGGATCTAGACATTTTACATTAAAAATATCAGTAAAGGCACCTAGTGGGCTCAGACTGTTAAGCCTCTGACTTTTGGTCTCAGCTCAGGTCTTAATTCAAGCCCCAGATCAGGTTCCACACCCAATGAGAGCCTACTTAAAAACAGAAAAAGAAAAGAAATGACAGGAAGAAAAGAAAAATATGTATCAATAAATAGTGTTGTGTTAATTTTATTTTCAGAAGATAATCCAAGAATTCTTTTAACAGTGAAAACTAACACACTCCAAAATATTTAGCAACAATTTGAATGCATATAGTCCATAAGTTTTACTAATTGAAATCCATCACATTTAACTACTTTATAATAGAAATTAAAACTATTAACCAGTGTAACTCGGAATTTGAATGTGCAACCCTTGGGTTGAACGTTTCCTAAAGACAGCATAAAATTAAGTTACTATTTTAATGATCGTAATTGTAGTCAGATTCATCATGAAATTACTGTGCTACTCCAGTTTCTAATAAGAGTTGGGAACATTTTAAAAAGCTCTGTAGAGTCAGATTGACTATGTGCTAACTTCAAGTTCTGACATTGGCATCAGGTTAAATTTGAGGGCAAAGAGCTTATTTCACTCCGTGGGGTTGAATCCGTGCCACTCCGCCAGTGTGCAGCCGCTGCTTGTCTTGCTTTGCTTTTGTTATGACTCAGTTTAGGGGCAGCCTTGACATTTTACACTTACGTGATTGTTCAGATCTATCACACTCAGACTAACAGTTGGTGCCTGGCCAAACTCCAAGGTGAAGGTCAAGACGCAGATGTGTAGCAGTAATGATACTGACCCATTTGGACCTTATTTTATTTATTGTCCCACCTTCTGTTTTCCTGCCAGCTCTCTAATGGAATTAAGTAAAATAAGAAAAAAAAATAATGTACTTCTCTCTTGCTGCCAAAGTAGAAAGGCTTGTGGAAAAGGAAAACTCCCCCATTCCCCTCTGAAATGGTCAGATATTTGAGAGTCTGACTCATGAACTCTGGGTTGCTTATTTGTTCTTTCATCCATCCATCCAGTCATACCTACTCGTTCAGCTACAAGTATTTTTGCAGTAGGTAAGATAAGGCAGGAATGAAAACTACGATGCAGAAGAGGAGTTCTCCCATAAGGTTCTTTAATCTGGTTCAGAAAACAAGAAATAAGCCCAAAATGTAATCCAGCGTAAGACATGATTTTTCAGGAGAAAAGAGCAGATAATGGTACCATGAAAGTCTAGAGCCATTGGATTGACCCTTTCATATGAGGGAGGTAGAAGGGGGTGAATATTAATTGGTGTATGCTAAACTTAATGTCTAGAGTATGTCATCTTTAAAATGACTCCTTTGTTGAAATGTTGCATTTAGCCAATTTAGCAAGTACTCAGTATTTGCTGCCTTTAGATGTAACTCCCATCCTCTAGTGACTGGTTTAGCGAAGAAGACAGAACAAAAGCTATCCCAAGTGGTTTAGAACTTCTGGGCTAGAGGTAGAAGGTTATGGGGAAGTACCTAACTCTTAGAAATAAACTTTCTTAATTTGCAGGTAAAGAAACCACATTCTGAATTGAAGAACTTGACTGAGGTCAACAAATTTGTAAGAAACAGAGCTAGGGTTCGAACTCAAGTTCTGACTCCTTTTGACTTGCTGTCTTCTCTTAGGCAGCAAAACACAAAATCTCCCATAATCCTTGTTAGCACTAGCCCCAGTTTTGGTTGCTAATTTATATCACCATGGCTGTGGGTCACCAAGGATAGTTCCACTTATTTTGCAAAGCACTCAACACCCCTAAGGGTGCTGCTATATATCTTTGGCTATGTGTAGCAGCCCTTAGACCTGTTACAAGATTCTAATGTGTGTGTCTGCCCACATTAAGCTCTTCACATCTTTATTGTGGTTGTGAATGGCAGCTGGTAAGAGAAGATAAGATTAAAGACCAAAGCTTTATGTTGGTCTATGTTTTGTTAGTGAAAACCATACTGTTATTATTTTTCCAGACCAGAAAGCTTCATGTATATTGGAAAGTAACATCTTTCATCTCCCTATGTAAAATTTATAGCAGATAATTTAGGAATTGCATGTGAAACCATTGCAGCCTTAATTTTTCTATGTGATTTTGTAATGCTATCTACACAGCGACAGAATTCTCTCCAAGAACAAAACTACAGAAGAAACAAAAGCGGGAAATTGGAAGGGGAGGTGAACCATGAGAGACTATGGACTCTGAAAAACAATCTGAGGGTTTTGAAGGGGAGGTGGGTGGGAGGTTGGGGGAACGGATTGCATGGAGCACTGGGTGTGTTGCAAAAACAATGAATACTGTTACGCTGAAAAGAAATTTAAAAAAATAAATAAATAAATTCAATTAGCCAAAAAAAAAGAAAAAAAAAATGAAAAAGAAATAAAAGCGGGTTTTTGGGTTTTTTTAGTCAAGCGTTAATTTTTCTAAATGAATATAACAAAATTATCAAATAAAGATATGAGATTACCTGCATTGCAAGAAGTTAGAGTTTCATAGGACATGTATCATCTGCTAGGAGTTTCTGCTTTGGAAAAGTGCTTTAATTCTTTCAGGCAACTAAAATGATATTTAGTGGAATAATTCTAGTAATTGAAAATCCAGTAACCCAGAAAGGATTGGTTCAGGGCCCATAAATGCAAGCTTCCTCCTATGTTACTAAGACATTTTAGATTAGCATATGGTGATATTTAAAAATAAGGTAATGTAACCTAGAATTCAAGGTCACAAATAGTTTTTCTTATAAGGTTGGCAATTTCAAAAACAGGGTAGTTTATATATATATAACTTTTAAGTTTTCCGTATGCCATCATATAAATTATCACATTTTACCCTCATACAGAAAAATTAAAAATGAAAAGAGCTATTTCTATTAAGTTATTAGCATCCCCATTTTAAAGAATTTGCTTTGAAGAAAACTATGTGTGTCAGAAATGGGACAGAATTATACTTATCTTCCTATTAGCAGAAGTATTTCATAAATCTCTCATTTGCCAAATATTATGGAAAAATATGTTAGTGATATAGTATCTGTCTACATCTGTCTTAGTATGTGTTAACTTTTGTTTCCTAGGAAGGGGAGCCCAGAAGTATTCATTACCCTAAAGGATGTGTGAAAAGGTTTTAGAAATAGTAGATGAAAAACAGTTTCTTAGTTTAGAGTAATCCAAGTTTCCAACCAGATTATGTGTCTTTGTGTTAAAAACCACTAATCTAATAGCTGTGGTTGGGACATGGACAGAATAATTTATTTGCCGTGTTTGTCAAATCCATTGAGTATTTCTGTCCACTATTAGTCCCTTTATTCAGAAGGGTAAAGGTAACATCTTCCATCAAACTTGGAATTAGCAGGGGAGGGTAAGATAGTTTTTTGTTTGTTTGTTTGTTTGTTTGTTTTTTAACTTGTATGCTGCAGAAATTTAATTTTTTATAATGCAAAGAGTAAAAAAGGAAACATGCCAAGTTGGCCATGATTGACAAAATAATTTTTTCATGCAGAACACATTGAAGTTCCATAAAGCAGGCCTATTCAGTGTCTGGGTCCATTGTCATCTGATTAATTAAGTTTAGATGTTGGCTTTTAAGAACCTTTGCCTTTAGGTAAAAACCTGAGAAAGCCTTTGTTTTATTTTCATCAAAATCTACTCAGTGTAAACTTCTGCAGTCAGGAGTTGCCAGTATTATTAGCAGTTTTCTTATTCCAGAAAGAGAAATGAAACATTTTACCATAATGTGTCACACCCCCTGGTTTGGTCAATGTGCATATTTACTTTTGGGTTCCTCAATTCATACTCTGTTCAACATTCAGCATTACTATTATGAAAGCCACGTGTATGAGTATTTAGAATCTCTGTGGTATAGTTGAGTTTAATGAAAGTTTCACCAAAATGCATGAGTGTGTATGTGTAGCTCTACCTTTCGTGTACAAATTAATAGAAAGCTTTACAGAGCTGGATAGGAAATAAGTGTGCAAAATGGTAAAAATCCAAGGTCAGAGTTTTTTTTTTTTTAATGGAAAAGATTTGAATCTCCCTGATTGCTAATGATGATGAACATTTTTTCATGTGTCTGTTAGCCATTTCTGTGTCTTCTTTGGAGAAGTGTCTGTTCATGTCTCTGCCCATTTTTTGACATGATTATCTGTTTTGTGTGTGTTGAGTTTGAGGAGTTCTTTATAGATCTTGGATATCAACCCTTTGTCTGTAGTGTCATTTGTGAATATCTTCTCCCATTCTGTGGGTTGCCTCTTTGTTTTGTTGACCATTTCCTTTGCTGTACAGAAGCTTTTGATATTGATGAAGTCCCAAAAGTTCATTTTCACTTTTATTTCCTTTGTCTTTGGAGACATACCTTGAAAGAAGTTGCTGTGATACCACTTTACACCAGTTAGAATGGCCAAAATTAATAAGAAAGTAAACAACATGTGTTGGAGAGGATGTGGAGAATGGGGAACCCTCTTACACTGTTGGTGAGAATGCAAGTTGATGCAGCCACTTTGGAAAACAGTGTGGAGATTCCTTAAGAAATTAAAAACAGAGCTTCCCTATGACCCTGCAATTGCACTACTGGGTATTTACCCCAAAGATACAGATGTAGTGAAAAGAAGGGCCATCTGTACCCCAATGTTCATAGCAGCAATGAGCACAGTCTCTATACTGTGGAAAAAACCAAGGTGCCTTTCAGTGGACGAATGGATAAAGAAGATATGGTCCAAATATACAATGGAGTATTAGAAAGGATGAATACCCAACTTTTGTATCAACATGCACAGGACTGGAAGAGATTATGCTGAGTGAAATAAGTCAAGCAGAGACAGTCAATTATCATATGGTTTCACTTACTTGTGGAGCATAAGGAATAATAACGGAGGACATTGGGAGATGGAGAGGAGAAGTGAGTTGGGGGAAATTGGAGGAGGAGACAAACCATGAGATACTGTGGTGTCTGAGAAACAACAGGGTTTTGGAGGGGAGGGGGTAGGGGTTGGGTGAGCCTGGTGGTGGGTATTATGAAGGGCACGTATTGCATGGAACACTGGGTGTGGTGCATAAACAATGAATTTTGGAACACTGAAAAGAAATAAATTAAATGAAAAAAAATGGGGAAAAAAATGGAAAAGAAATTAGCCAATTGCCTAGATCAGGGCTCAGCAATCTTTGGTAATGGGGCCAAGTATTAATATTTTAGCCTCTGTGAGCCATGCACTCTCTGTCACAGCTACTCAACGATGACACTGTCACATGAATGCAACATTGGCCATATATAAATAAATGAACTGGATCCCAATAAAACCTTAGCTACTAAAACATGCAGCAGGCTGGATTTGGCCTCTTGGCCATACTCGGCAAATCCCTGATCTAGATGCTGCTGCATATTCAGCTATTTAATGTGTTGTTGTTGTTATTGTTGTTTTCCAATTATCTCTGTATATGAAACAAACCACTCCAAACTTAGTAGTGGGGAAAAAAAAAGAATCATTTACTATCAGTGTCTCTCATGATTATTAGTATCTTAGTAGTAGTATTATTAGTATTGTATTATTACTATCTCATGATTCTGAGATTAAGTGGGCAGTTTTTGCTTGGGTGGAAGAGTAGAGAGTGCTATCTTCCATACAGTTGCAGTCAAATGGGAGCTTGTGCTGGAGTGATTTCAAGACCTTCCTGACTCACATGTCAGGCTACTGATACTGCCTTTTGAAGATTAATGAATTTATTTATTGGGGAGGGGGAGTTGGGGGACAAGAACAGGGAGAGAGAGAATCTTAAGTAAGCTCCATGCTGAGCAATGTAGGGATCCATCTCATGACCCTGAGATCATGACCTGAGCTAAAATCAAGTCTCAGACACTTAGCCAACTGAGCCCCCCAGATCCCCCTGTTGCTGCCTTTTTGGCTGCACCTCAGCTGGGCTGTCTGCCAGAGTACCTACTGATGACCTCTCCATATGTCCTGGGCTGTTCACATTGGGGTTCTAAAACGATAGCCAGGCTGAAGCTTTATTTCCTTTTATGACTTACTTCTACAGTCACAATATCTGTCTACCATACTCTATTGTTTGTGACAGACACAAGGGAAGAGGGCCTAGATTCCACCTGATGCTGGCAGAATGGCAAAGTCACAATATAAGATGGTCCTATGAGATGAGAACCGTCTTCATAAATGAAATCTGCCACAGTGATACTCTATTCTATTCTATTCTAACAGCTGCAATAGAAAAGACAGGACAAGATTTAGAAAGCAAGAGAGAAACTGGAGCAATAAAAGGAAGGATGTATTGATCATGATGGCTGAGGCAAACAGGAGCTAAATCCAACTTAAAATGAGGTTCAAAACACTGGAGCCATGAGTTGAAGTAAAAGAATTGTATAAATATATGTAAAAAATGAATAGATAGCTTCAAGTTTTCAGAGGAAGGTTGTGAATCCATATCCAGACAAACAAGGAAGAAAATCAGAAAGTGATCTCCATAACCACAAGAGTGAGATGTCTTTAACATTAAGGCTACATTCTGACCAACCAAGAACTTCATCATCTCCTGGAGGTCTAGAACCTCCTGTAGGTCAAGGACACTGGGTGGGGCAGGCAGATGAATATTCCTAAGAGGCACGGGGGAACCAAGTGTTGACTGTGAGGTTTAATTGTGACAGCTATCAGAAAAGCAAAAGTCTCACCAAAATGACTGCATCGATGGGTTGGTTTGACATCACAAATCCAAAATAGATGAAACAGCCCATCTGGGAAGTGAAAGAATGAGCAAAGTCTTTAAAAGTCCATCCCCTAACTTCTCTCATTTTTGCGCTCAATAAGCCATTTTCCCCATTAGAGCCCCCGGAAGAGCTCTTCTGAGCATGCACCTTGATACGAGAGCCCCGAGACATCTGTTGTGCCATTTTAATCCTCTCTCCGCTATACTTGGCTCTCTCTGTCCGTGGACCAAATGTGCCTATTTTTTGCTCCACTGATTTAATAGCCCCAGGAAAAGTTGATAATGTAATCATAGTTCTGTCTGAGTAAAACATCGCAAGTTTCATCTCCAGACTGTCTGTGGGGCTCCTCAGGCTCTCCAGACTCTAGGCTTTGCTCCATTCCAGCTACTTTGGGTGTTGAGCCTATGGAAATTAATCTCTCAATTGTGTGTGTGTGTGTGTGTGTGTTGTGTGTGTGTGTGTGTATGCTCCTGTCCCTCTATCAACTGCAAAAAGAATTTGTCTTATTATTTAGCAGCATTTTAACAGGTTTCAGTCCATTAAAAGCAAAAGAGAGCATTAAATAGCAATCTTCAGCTTTTAACTGGTGAGCTTTCATCAGTTTATTAATAGACTCTAACTGCAAATGTGTTTGTTACATGCTAGAGCTTTAGGCCGACTGTAGCAGTAACAGTGGTGTCCTCTGGGACCAGAAATCCAATTCTAAGTTCTGCCTTCAGGTAATGCTTTTGGACTGCTTTAGAGAGATTAAACAAATAAATGCTGAAACTTTCCTTCCAGAGAACTGAAGCCGACTGGATTTATTCATGTCCTAAAAACCCTGGTCTAACGAAATGGCCAAGTCTTAAGTAGCAAACTACCCAGTGGGCCCAGGCCTATTCTGCTTGCGGTCTCCTGAATGTCATTGATGTCCTCTTTCTACAGCACTTGTGACGTCGGATGAACGGAAGGTTGAGAATCAGTGTAATCAGAGGGATCCTTTTGAATTCCTCTGCAGATAGATGTACTAGAATAAGATTAGGAGTTTTGCCTTGGTAGTATGATAGAAGATTCTATTCTAGATATGCAGATATAGACAGGTGCCAGGAAAGCTAAATTAATATTAGCTCTCTTTGGAGCTGACATACTTCTTGCTTTTTCATAATGAGTTGTTTTCCTTTTTGCCTTGACTGCTAGAAGATGAGAACAAATTTTATGAACAATTATAATCCTCCTGAAATTAATGGAGGGGAAGGAGAAGAGGTAGATCAAGCACAGGAAGAGAAAGAGACATAAAATTTTAATTTTGCACCATAGGGTTAAAAGAAATCCAAAAGAGGCTATTCAACCTGTACACACTATGATGACATAAATACACAAGTTCAGTGTTACAGTATATTTTTTTACCCCCTTCCAATTTAGCATGGAGGAAGCTCTTTAGGAAGACTGACTTGGTGTTAGCAAATAAAGAAATTGCATTTTCATTGCATAATTTGTTATAAAAACAATAACATATGTATCTCGAGCACTTACTATGAGTCAAGCAGTCTATATATGATGGATAAACATTGATTCTGATCTTATTCTCATTTTGTGATGAAGATACTAAAGCTCAGAGAGGTTAAGTACTTGACCAGAGTCACACAGCTGGTAATGATAGAACGAGAATTGAAATACAGCAGATCTAACCCTACAGGCCTGATCCTGAACACTATGCATGCCCCCTCTGAAATGCAAGGTTGTGATCCTGCCACATGTGTTATATTTTCAGTAAGCATATTATTTAACTCCCTTTCTTAAATCAAGTTTTCTCCATTTTATTGCTACATTAACATTGTTAGGTATGTGTATATTAGGTGGTATGTGTGTGTGATTACCTTTGAAAGTATAGGTGTACAATTGACAATGAGGAAGGTGATGGCATTCATTATTACATGTACCGTCATGATTTTAGGTGAAATTTGAAATTTGCAGTAGAGACAATGTTCAGTAAATATCCCTGTATCCCCCTCTGTGTTCAAGCCCTCTTGCATTTATATCAGGGTCATATAATTAAATGTAGTAAATGTGATGATAAGCAAAGGTGATAGATGAGCAAAGGAAACAACCTAGCATGTAGGACCAGAGTGGTGAATGAAGGGCCATAACATGTTGTCAAATGTGAAAGAGTTAAAACCATTCTGGAGGCATTTGTCCTGCAGAAGATTTGAGGGTGAGATGCTAGTTATCCTCTATCTGTTGTGGCACCATGTACAAGAAAGAAGACAGCCTTGTTCTGTATGGCATGAAAGTATACAACTAGGGCTAATGGATGAAAAATATAGAGGAACTCACTAAGTTCACACTATCACACTTAAAAAGAGTTTATTCCTGTACAGTTTTGTTTATTATCTGCTACTTCCAGTAGAATAGATATTCCTTAAGAACAGGAATGTGTCTTGTTTGTTCATGGCTATTTTCCTAGTGCCTTGCATAGTCTTGGCAAAGCATGACAACTATCAAATGAATGAATGCATGAAAATGAACAAAAGAACTTCCTATCAAATAAAGCATCCAGATATTTTCCTGACTCTGGAGGAATTCTGATATAGGCCATAAGACTAGTTGTTAGGAATGTTTTGGAGCAAGTTCCAGCTCTGGATTATGGTTATACTAGCTGTGATGTAATGTCTATTCCAATGCCCAGGTCCCCCCCTCCTTTTTTTTTTTCTTTACATTTGGACTTTCCTGATAATTAAAGCCTTTGGCTTTTCACTCCATGGAATAAAAAAATCCAGACAAGATGTTTGTTGTTGCAAAACCACTGAGAAATATTGAAGGCGCTTCTTTTAGCCCTACCTGTTTGTGAGGACATTTATCATCTTTTGATAACATGTCATCATGTTCAGAGAAATGGACAGTGTGTACTTTGTAATCAGGACAGGAGGCTATGGCATGACTGATGGGAGCCTTTATCAAGTATCATCATCATATATGAGAGTCTGAAATGTGTGTATATGAAAGGCTTGTACTTGCGTTTGTGACACTTGGCTCCATTTCTTCATATGTAGCTATAAATTACTGCACAGTGACACCTCTTTTCAAGTTGGGTGCGCATAGGCATGCCTGGTCAAATTTTGATTAGCAGTCCGATTAGCCTCATTATTCACTGAGCATCCCGTCCACTCAGCTAGTCATTGGCTGGATTTGTGACTCTCTAGATAAATTCTTTTAATCTCTCTAAGTCAATTGCTAGAGAGGGACAGCCTCTAAATTGGCAGCTATGAAAATCAGCAGCCACTCAACACCTGACAGGTTCTGTGTCAGTTCAGTGTTTTAAGACCTGAGGTAATTCACTTCCATCAAGGAGCTTTCAGTCTTGTTTAGTAGATAAAACCAAAATGGAAATACAACGAGATGTTACCTACAGGTACAGGCAAAAACGGGTGGTACAGATGTGGCAGTAGGGGGTTAGAGGCAAGGGCTGGGTTTGGGAAAAGTAGAAGAGATTTGGAATCCAACTCTAGTTTTCTCATCTCTACTATATCGTTTATTTTTTTCACCAAATAATGAATTGCAGTGAGGATGATCAAAAGTGTAGTTAAGCAGGTATCATAATGCCTGGCACAGAGTAGATGCTCTGAAATGGTAGGAAGGTTATTCTTACCATTTGGTGGTGTAAAATTGGAAGAGGGGAGGATTAGAAAGGCATCATTATTACAAAGGAAACCTCGGGGCGCCTGGGTGACAAAGTCAGTTAAGTGTGTGACTTGATTTCGGCTCAGGTCATGATCTCAGGATCATGAGCTTGAACCCTGGGTCAGGCTTCCATGCTCAACAGGGAGTCTGCTTGAGATTTTCGCTCTCCTTCTCCCTCTGCCCCTCCCCCTGCAAGTGCACAGTCTCTCTCTCTCTCTCTCTCTCTCTCTCTCTCAAATAAATAAATCTATTTAAAAAATTAAAACATAAAAAATAAACAAATAAAAAGGAAACCCCATGGAGGAAACCAATAGCCAGTGAAATCAGAAATGATGCTCTAGCCAAAAGAATACCAAGGCTTTCCCGGACCTTTGATGTTCCACAAAGATGAGAATTGATGATGCTAAACATACATCTGCTCCCACCAGCTGGTTGTTTAGGGCAACTCAAGTACTTTCTTCACCAGTTCCAATATTTAGTAAGGCTTGCCCTTCATAATAACATGGGTATCTCCTTAATGCCGACATTATGCCCCATCTTCAGATTTAACAAATAAGAAAGCTTTGCGGATCAGGATAAGAATTTTTTTAGAAGAAATTTTCCTGAGCCAGCTGAACGTGACAACACCATGGCTCAGAAACCCCTACATATGGAACAAGCCTTGACATGCTGTCTAAGGAAATAAATCAATTTAAACATAGGCTGTGGAGAGTTTCTGGTTTCAGAAAAGATGGAGTAAGCACACAGCACCCTATCTTCTTGCTAATTACGACTATAAAGCCTGGGCAAAATTCACATGACCACTATCAGAAGACTGATTGGGGGCCTACAGACTTGACGGATGACTCAGTGGCAAATTCCATGGTTTTTTTTTTTTTTAATTTTGTTTTCTTTTGTTTTGTTTTCCTCCCCTAAGTGCCAGCCTGGATGCTAGAACAGCCTGCAATGTGGAACTGCCACTGAGTGCACACAAAACAGCCCCAAGGAAAGCCTTCTCTTCCCAGCCCTCTTATTAACTTGCAAGATGGTAGCCCTGTAGAATGGGCTCCTTCTGGCTATATACACTCCACTATAGATGAACAGAATAAAGAAGCTTCTTCTCCTCACTGGACCCTTCAGAAACTGTGGGGTGGAGTCCTGCTTACCATCCATGTTCAATACTGATGCAAGCTAGAGGCAGGACCCCTCTCCAGCAGGCGCTGTGGAACTATGGGGCAGAGCCCAATTAGCTGGCCTCACTCTGTGAAAATGGATCTGGGTGGGCCCTTCTAAATAGCTTTTTTTTTTTTTTTTTTTTTTTTAACCAGCTGGCATTATGTTAAGCTTTGTCAGTAAAGGGCACAGGAGAGACACTGAAGGAGAAAGGAATTTTTCTTCCTGGGCTTGGATACTCACTGGCCAGACTCCTGCAGTGTGGACAGCTTCTGCCATAGACACCCAGACTCCCATCATGTGCATGATGGCCAAAAGCACACATGGGCCAACAACTTCTCCCAACTCACCAAATAGAAATTTTGTAGATTTGTGCTCCCAGTTTGACAATTAGCCATGAACAGCTGGTACTTTAGAGGCCAGATTCCAGCAAGGACCACCAGGGACACCCTAAAGCAACCATTCAGTGGGCCATGGCCATACCCTCTCCAGCAAGGTCTGGAGTTCAGCTCTCTGTGGGATAGGCTCTTCCTTGGGCACATGACCTCAGCCTTAGGGGTGTTAGCTGCCTTGCGTATCTGTTAGTCTTACATTAGTTAGAGATACTAGCCGATCATCATAAGGCTATCTCCTCTTAGTGTTAATAGTGAACTTTCCATGTGCCAGTTGCTATGTAGTTTATCTCTCCAGATTGGACCTTGAGTGATAACTGTGACAAATGCATGATCCATAAAAGAAAAAAATGGATAAATTGGGCTTCATGAATATTAAAGCTTTTGTTCTGTGACAGAAAAATGTTAGTCTAGGAGAAACTATTTTCAGTTCACAAATCTGGCAGATTATGTATCCAAAACACATAAAGAACATGTTAAACTCAACAGTAGGAAGACAGACATTCCAGGAGTGACTGGGTGGCTCAGTCGGCTAAGACTTCCTCTCAGGTTATAATTTCAGGGTCCTGAGATGGAGTCCTGTGTCAGTCTCCCTGCTCAGCAGGGAGTCTGCTTCGCCTTCTCCCTCTGTCTACCACCCACTTATGTTCCCTCGCACTCTCTCTTTCAAATAAATAAAATATTTTTAAAAAATAAAAAAGAGAAGTGCCTGGGTGGCTCAGTTGGTTAAGCATCTGCCTTTGGCACAGGTCCTGATCCCAGAGTCCTGGGATTGAGCCCTGCATTGGGCTCCCTGCTCAGCAGAGAGAACTTTTTCCTCTCCCTTAGTCCCTCTCCCGACTCGTTCTCTCTCTCTCTCTCAAGTAAAAAGATAAAATTAAAAAAAAAAAAAAAGACATTCCAATTAGAAAATGGACAAAAGGCTTGAACAGATATTTCCCCAAAGAATGCATGGGTGATAAATAAGCCACAAAGCTATATTCAACTTTTTTTTAGCTACCAGAGAAATGCAAATTAAAGCCATGATAAGGCAGCACTACACACCTACTAGAATGGCTGTGATAAAATAAGTAACAAAAACTGCCAATACCAATACCGATGAGGATGCAAAGTAACTGAACATATTGATGGTGGGAATGCAAACTGGTATAGCCATTAAGCAAAACAACTGGCAGTTTCTGTAAATGTAAACTCTACTTGCCATATGACCTAGCAGTCTCACACCTGGGTTACCCAGCAGATCTGAAAACTTATGTTCACACAAAAACCTGCGTACAAATCTCTATACCAGCTATATTAGTGCTCACTGGATATTGGAAACAACCCAAATGCCTTTCACTGGGCAAATGGATGAACAAATGGTGGTGCACTGATACTATAGAATGCTACTCAGCAGTAAAAAGGAATTCAAAAAACCACTGATGTGCAACAAGTTGGATGGACCTCAGGGCATCATGGGTAAATGAACAAAACCAATCTCAAAAGATTCTCTACATTATTGTTCCGTTAATGTAGCATTCTCCAAATCATAATCAGCCACAGTTTTTAGGATCTGGAGTTGCAGGGAGTCTGTGACCACAAAGGTCACTTGAGGAAGTTTCTTTGGAGGAATAGTCTGTTTCCTGATTGTGGTGGTGATTACAAGAATATACACATGTGATTAAATTTCAAAGAAATATACACTAAAAAAATTGAATGTTAGGATTGCAAAATCTGAATAAGCTCTGTAATTTAGTTAATAGTATTGTCCATAGTCATTTTTTTCTGGTTTTGATGATTTTGTTAATGTTATATAAAATGTTATCTTTGGGGATTCTGAGTGAAGACTTCATGGGAATTCTCTCAGTACTATTTTTGCAACTTTTCTTTTGGTCTAAAGTTATGTCAAAGTAAAAATTAAGCAAACACAAACAAATAACCACAATAATAACAAAACCAGAAGTAAATGAAGGATGTTAGAAGGATAGGACTAAGACAGGGATACCAGTGTCAGGGATTAGTCAAAGCCACACCCTTGAGTTTCTGAGTTAGTTGACCTAGTTTGAGACCCAGGAATTGGCATTTTTAAAAAAATTTCATAGATAATTCTAGCAATTGCAGAGGTTGGGAAAACACTTGAAGGAATTACAAGGCAAAATATTAGTTTTGCCTAGGAGGGAGTAGTTTCCTTGGTTCCCTTGTGTTTGTAATGTTTGGTGGTACTGCTTACATTGGCATGAACTTATTTTATTTTTTTTTTTTTATTAAGAGAGAGAGGACAGGTGTACCTGAGTGGCTCAGTCGGTTAAGCCTTCAATTCTGCCTTCAATTCAGCTCAAGTCATGTTCTTAGGGTCCCCGGGATCAAGCCCTGCATTAGGCTCCCTGCTCAGTGGGGAGCTGCTTCTCCCTCTTCCTTTGCTCCTTCCCCTATTTGTGCTTTCTCGCTCTGTCTCTTAAATAAATAATAAATAAAATCTTTAAAAAAGAGAGTAGTCGCATGAAGCGGGTGGGAGAGAGAGGAGCAGAGGGGGAGAGAGAGACCCTTAAGTGGAGCCTGACAGGGGGCTTAATCTCATGACCCTGAGATCATGATCTGAACCAAAATTAAGAGTTGGACGCTTAACTGACTGAGCCACCCAGGCACCCCTGTGTTGGCATAAACTTTAATTGACGTTAGACAAGGATCAGCAAACTTTTTCTGTAAAGGACAAGATGGAAACATTTTCACCTTTGCATTCCATACAGTCCACGTCATAGCTACTCATTTCTGCCATTGTAGAGGGAAAGCAGCCATGTGTAATTCATAAAAGAATGGCTGTGCCTGTGTTCCCATACAACTTTACATACAAAACAGACATAGACAAGACTAGGCCTGTAATTCACTGGGTGCTGATTTAGAGGATTGAGTGAACCACACACTTAGTAGAAGTCAACCTACTCCTTGTCCTAGACCATGAGTTTTTGCAACCCTACTCAGAACAAATGAGTCCCAGGTGTAAAGAACCAAGGGTTCTACTTACTCTGCTCTTGTCAAACTGAGCTTGGTGCTTTGCCCTTAGTTCTTACCGTCTCACTTCAGAAAAAGTCTGTGAAATTGCTCCAGGCTAGAATTGATCCTTAGGAAGGTAAAAGTTCTAGAAACCACACCAGGAGAGAAATACCCAAAGCAACTGGAATTTTGAACCTGATGAAAATGTTGAGAACAGTGTCCAAATACTTTGGTATTTGGAAAAAAAGATTATGAAGTTTATGACTTCAAAATAGAGTTTTTAATACATTCATTCATTCATCCTACAACTGTGTATCATGCACTTAATACATTTTTGTGCTATTCTAGGCCTCAGAGACAGAGCTAACTTGTCCAGAGCTAACCAGACAATGAAGGGAAGTTACAGAAAATTGTATTCCAATTCAATAACAAAGCCTTCTCCAAAATTTAAAGCTATCTGCAAGGGGACTGGACTACCTTGGGAGGTGATGAATTCTTAGTCTTTGTAGTTGTGCAAAAACAATCCCGCAAATAGAATAAGCTAGCCTGGGGCATTTTAGTCAATATGATTGGGGCGGTGGTTCACAAGCTGCTCTGTGGACCCCAAGGTTCTCACTGAGTTCCATAAAGGATTTGGTTCATGAGCTAAGCTTACAAATTTGAACAAGTCAAATATCAAATATCATCAGTCAAACAACCTACTAGTGAATCAGGCCATATGTGCTATGCTTTTCAGTGATCATCAAAGTGAATAGGAAATCCTTCTTCATCTCCTGGATCTTTCCTTACTGAAAGGAGCTGCTGATCTGGATGGATGTGGTGAGGATAAGGGAGCAGTTAAAGAAGGAGACCCCTGGAGGATGAATTGATATCAAGTGACAAATGGCCTTACACTTACTGTGATACCAAGTGGCCCATCCTCCTAAGATCCCCCTTTTTTCCATACAAGTGAGGACTTTATCCTTTTTTAAAATAAATTTATGAGTCCACCATGTTTATTATATGCCGTTACCTCTGCATATGGCTCATTTAATATGGGGAAATGATACTAACGCAAAGGATATTTAAAAAGCAGATATTTCCAATTTCTGGTGGCTGTAAATTTTATTTCCATTTTTAAAAAGAAGACCAGAAGGAGTAATCTGTGTGTTTAAATAGCAATAATTAGCATAGATTCTACTTGCATTAATACTGTCTGAGTACATTATGAAGCATTTGTCATAGCTAATGCATTTCTGTCAAATAAAGTAATATTAGAAGGGGGCTTTTGTAATGAATATTAATGTAAGAGACAGCTGTAAGTAAAGCAAATTATAGAGGCAGGTAAATGTAGAATTAGCTGCAACTGCAAAGTAGCCTTTCACTACAAATTAAGTTCTTAGGATGTTAATAAAAACGTAAGGTTCTAGGTAGTCATCTGGAGCCTGCTGAATGCTGGTAGGAATTTGGAAATGCTTTTCTAGTACTCTTCAGTCTAAATCAAGAGCCTTAAATAAATTTGTCATGCAGAAGAATATTTGCATGTCTTAATTTTTTATTCTTGCCCTTAAATAAATCTTATTTTATAGAAATCTACTCTTAGTGGGGTTAATTTATTTAAGTCCAAGGTTAGTTCCAGATGCGTATGTTTAGAGAATTAAGTAAATAGAGTACTTTGTGTTCATTGAAGCTAGATGCTGTATAAATAAGAGATCATTAACACATCATTACATGTGTTAATTACACATGCTAAATTATGGATTAGGTCTGAGAAGGAAAATTTCCACAAAAGTTACATAAAGCAAAGATAAATTTCTCAAGAGGTATCATAGATGAAATTATACAGAGAAATATGTATTTCATGCCTGAATATTGAACTAAATTAACTTACAGCTCTAGAATCTTCTAAAGTTTCCTATGGAGGGAATAATATCAATACTCTAGGCTACCCATTTAAGTATAAAAACATTAACTTGAGAACTTATGTTTTGATCTGAAATAGTTAATACATTCAGAAAAATATTTCTATCCGAAGTTTGCATGAAATTTATAGTTGTCACTTTATCCTCTCACATATTTATTACTAATATTTTAATTATACATCATAAAATTTCATTTTGCATATTTTATAAGATGTATATGGCCTAAAAGGTTTAAAAAAAAAAAAACCTTCCTTTAATCCCTTCCACCTCAAATTTCTCCTGCTACCTCCTGCAAATTTGAACAAATGTCAAGAGAAAAAGTGAGGTCTCATCTCTTTTTCTGTCCCTCCAGTCAGTCTGTTTTCTGTGTTACTGGGGACAGTGTTTTTGTATTGAATAGGTTCACAAAATTGAATTTTAAAAATTGCCCTTTCCTTCTTTCTGAGACAATAGCTAGTACTAGGAGAGAATAGTCCTACTTCAAATATTTGAATCTCTCTGTATGAGACAGCTTAGGCCAAGTTATATTATGGAAAGAGATTACCCCCAAACCTCAATGGCTTACAAAGACTAAGATTTGTTCTTTGCTGTAACTTTGCTGAATAAGCTTTTATTTCTGGGCATGGTCTGATAGAGTAGGTCTATCTGGGTATAGCCTGTCTTATGGTACAGGGAAAAAGAAATAAATGGTGAGCCACACATTATCTGTTAAATTATCTGCTAAGAGATAGCATGGGTCACTTTTACTCGTGCTTTACTCTCAGGGGAGCAAAGTCAGTCACATGATGAGTCCTCAGGTTGTGAGGGATATACAATCCTCTGGTAGGAAAGGGCACTGTGGAGAAACGTTTTGGATATTTTGAACAATGATGCTATCATCCCCAGTAAATATTTACTTATATAATACATATTTTGGAACATCTACTATGTGCTAAGTTTTGTGCTAGGGTTTAGGCTAGAATAATAAATGACATAGATGTATTTTCTTCTTTTGTTGGTGTTGTGTTGATTGAAATGTTATGTTCCTTTCATAGAGACTGCAAATACTACTTTCTGAAAGAAATTTCATTAGGGATAGGAACCAAGAAATGGTCCAAGAACATTTCCATACACATCCCTGGAGAATCATCAATTCTGGAAGATGCCCCCTCTGACTTCATTGTGATAGTAGAGACAATTATAGCCACCCATAGATTTGTGTCTTTTAGAAATGGGGTTCATAACTGATGGGGTGGAAGATTGTGGCAATGCATCTGTGTTTACTGGTTTTCATTTCCGGGGGCTCCAGAGAGATGTAAAATTTAAAGGAAGAATTTGTTTAGACACAGACTTTGGGGATGTCAGAGTAGAAACAAGCCTGATGGGAGTGAGCACGGATAAAAACAGGGTTGCGGGAATGAACATGTTGATTGATGGGGAGTTAAAATGCCAGGGTTGGGTAGGCAGGATGGGACTGCAGTAAGGAAAGGCAAACACGGTACCGTAAGGACTCAGCGCTTGACATTAGGGAGACAGTCTGACAGTTGTTAGGCTATTTGGATACCAGCAGTGACTTGAAGAGGAAAGTATTTAGGGAGATCTTTGCTAAATTGTAAGTATGATACAATCATTTCCCAGAACAGAGCTGTTAATAGGACAGGAAAGGAAGGGGTAGGCTGGAGAGGCCTTGAAGTATGGTGGATTTGGTCTATCAGAGAAAAGGAAGAAGTAACAGTGCCTTAAAGACTGTGACTTGGAAGGTCTTAGAATTGTGGGGACAGTTATAAAGATGGTCAAGGTGGCCAGGGGACTCTTCAAGGGATGGGAACAGAGAGAGAGCTGTGAATATGGGTGAGACTGCATCCAGAAAGACTGTCATCCCAGAATCTCTTCCATGCAAGGGAACAAATGAGCACCCTCTGGAACTAATTTTTGGAGGAGAATTAGGTTCTAGCCAAAGAGAAAGATGAAAGGAGATAAGAAATAGATTTTGGGTAAGGAATTTTTTTCTTTGCTAGAAGAGAAGTGCTCTATTTTAATTCTGACCTAAATTCAAGTTCTGTAATCTGAAAAAGGTAGCCATTCTCACCTAAAAACAGTTACATTTTATATGCTGTAAATGCAGAATAAAAAAAGAGTTGAGGTCTCCTTCCAACATATGCACATGCACACACACCACACCCTGGACATAAGTATCTTAAAGACATAGTTCAAACAAATATATGTGATATCTTCTACTGTATGAGGAAAATTAAGTTCAATGTCATTACAAAAAATTCTAATTTATGTGTGAGGGAAGTGGATGGTCTAATTTCAGGATTATTAGGTAAATAATAAATTTGACGATTACTTTGAGCGGTCCCCTTTTCTGACTACTTGTTCTGGTCTGTTTTAGAGGCTTTGTGCACAGCTAAAGAAGGAGTGGCCTTCCTTTATGGAGGCAGAGTTCAAATCCTATCCATGACTGAAGTGGTTTAGTTCTGTGTTTAAATGCTGTGTTTCAATAGAGTAAAGCTGCCACACACACTATCATAGCTTGCAGCTTCTCTGCCCAAACAAATATCAGTCGTTTAAATGTCTAGCATTACAGTTGGAGTTGAGGAATATCTACAAAACCATGTTCCAATAATCAGGAATCTTTAACTACACTCTGTCTCTTAATCCATATGACCAGCAATTGCTGAGAAAGCAACATGCTTATGTGTCTGTTGTTGATTTACTGTGCATGCAAAATGCCTATACACATGAGCTGTATCTAGAAGATGAAGTCTTTTCCATACATAATACATTGGAAATTATTTTATATGAAGCCATAAAAACCAAGAGAAAAGAAATAGCTTTTCCCAAGTGTGCCAATGGAGTCTACTTTAAACTCAAAATTTAAGTACCTATAAAATGTAATCCTTTTTCCAGTCTTAAATTTTATTTGCACTGGTATAAGTCTGTATTGATTGTTTCCTAGGGGGACTGAAAGAGTTAATGGGCCTGACATTTGAAGTGTGTATGTCTTTAACTTTGAGCATAATGGAGCCAGCTCTTTCATTTATAAGAAAAATAAAGATGTTTTGAAATTTTATACAATTTTAGAATGTTGGGTCTAGGAGGGTCTTTCCTCTTGGATCTTTTCAAATAGAGAGTCTAAATAAAGGCTTTGGATTTTAAGAAAAAAGAAATATTTTGTTTTAGGAATTATGAGGGATTTATTATTATTATTTTTTAAAGATTGTATTTATTCATTTGACAGACAGAGATGACAAGTAGGCAGAGAGGCAGGCAGAGAGAGAAGGGGAGGCAGGCTCCCAGCTGAGCAGAGAGCCTGGTGCGGAACTCGATCTCAGGACCCTGAGATCATGACCTGAGCCAAAGGCAGAGACTTTAACCCACTGAGCCACCCAGGTGCCCCGATTTATTATTTTTTAAAGATTTTTTTTATTTATTCATTTTGAGAGAGAAAAAGAGAGAGCATGAACAGAGGGAGGAGCCGAGGGTGAGGGAGAAGCAGACTCCATGCTGAGCATGGAGCCTAATGCAGGGCTTGATCCCAGGATCCTGGGATCATGACCTGAGCTGAAGGCAGATAGTTAACTGACTGAGCCACCCAGGTATCCTGGAGCTATGAGAGATATAAAAGTGAGTATCAAATCCCTAATCTCCTGAAGACAAAAGATGTACAAAGGAATCATTAGATATTTTAAATGAACATATGTCTTATTTTATAAATGACATTATTCAGTAAACCAAAACAGAAGTTGACTGCTCTGCATGAAGTAGATGCCTTCAGATATATTGTTAACAGAATACATACATAATTTAGTATAAAATAGTCTGATTGCATTACCTAATATAAATATCAGTTCAACTTTTGGTAATGATAAATGGAATAAAACAAAGCAATTATTACCTTCCCCAACCAACTTTTTCAAAGGGCCTGGGAGATAGGACAGCACAGAGACACAGTCCCATGCTTGCGATCCTCACCACTCTGAGACTTTTGCTATGATTTGCCTCAAGGCCATGGTCTGGGGAACTTCTCTTACTACTCTGAATAGATACTCCCTCTTGGTTTCCCTAGCTGAACCACGGTCAATGAAAAGCAATGAAAGAAGAATGGGCTGGTTGAAAAGTTGGACAACTCTGAGAAGCAACATAGATTTGATTTAATTTAAATATCTTTATGCCATGCACTCTCCAGGGTATTAGGTATGCATTGCTGAGCAAGTGGTGGACCTTTCAATTTAGTGGCTAAACATGATAAGCAAGGTTACATAGATATAGATATATGTATATGCTATAAAATAACTGGTATTTGGTATGTGTTTATGTATTATAGCTTCTGTTAACTATTGTTAAAAAAAAAAAAAAAAAACAGAAGGTCACCTGGGTGGCTCAGTGCATTAAGGCCTCTGCCTTCGGATCAGGTCATGATCTCAGGGTCCTGGGATTGAGCCCCCATCAGGCTCTCTGCTCAGCGGGGAGCCTGCTTCCCTTCCTCTCTCTCTCTGCCTGCCTCTCTGCCTACTTGTGATCTCTGTCAAATAAATAAAATCTTAAAAAAAAAAAAGCAGAGTATTTAATGGGAGAGAATTGGGGAATATCTAAGTTGGGTTCATTAACCAAGAAAAGTATCTCTGAGGAGTTCACATTTACATCAAGAAGTGGGATATGAGAAGGGCCCAAAAAAGGCCACCCCAAGACTTTAAAAAAGAAAAAGCTTAGCATATTAGAGAAATAGAAAATAAATATATCATTCAGAGTTGAAGAGCTGGATTTAGAATTCATCTTAGCTTGTTTCAGGAGGAAGGACAAAATGGATTGCAGATTTGTTAGGAGAGCTACAGAAAGAAACAACCTGTAGAACTGGGCCAGCAAGGGGTTGTGTCCAGTAGCAGGGAGACACTGCATCAGGAAACAACCCACATGGGGAAACATCCCCAGGAAAAACAGAACCTTCCTTTATACTACTTGCCAAAAAAGGGGAGGAAAAAAGAGAAAGAAATGTTTTTCTAAATCCCTTCTTCCAGTCTGATGCAATCTAAATGGTAGAAACCAAGCCAGAGCCAGGACATATTGGGTGAGTCTAGAACCTGGAGTTTGTAGCTCTCCGGCCTGTGGCATGGATGCTGAGCTGAGGCCCTCTGTCCTCCACAAAACAAGATAGGAAAACAGGAACAAAATTAAGCAAGTTTTGTAAGCTATAATAGCAGTTGGACTGTTTTTTTTTTTTTTTTTTTTTTTTAAGTAAACCCTACACCCAGCACGGGGCTTTAATTCACAACCCCCCAAGATCAAGAGCCACATGATCTATCAACCAAGCCAGCCAGCTCCCCAGTAGCAGTTGGAGTTTTAAGAGCAATGGGAGGCCATTGCAGAGTTTTAAGTCAGAGTTGTCTTCTTCATGTTTCAAAAATGTTTACGTTTGTTGTAGTGCAGGGAGTAGATCAGAAATTAGGAGCAGAGTAAGGGAGAATGAATAGAGGTGGTTACACCAGTCTAGGCAAAAGTGACGGTGACTTGGAAACAGTGTAGGGAGAGAAGTGGTAGAAAGTTTTAAAGTACATTTTAAGATAGAAACAAGCAGGCTTGTTGATTGATCAGAGGTGAGAGGTAAGGGAGCAAGGACAGCCCAGGGTCGGATGTAAGCAGCTGGTTGCCTGGTGGTGCCATTTGTGGCCGAGGCTCGGATTTTCAAAATAAGAGTCATCATTTACTGTGTAGGGTTCCATAATATATCGCTTGCTCCTGTGCTATCGCCCTCTTCTTATGTCCCGTTTGCCATTGGGTGAAGTTCTTATCTGCTTCCTAGGCTTAGGTTTAAGCTCTTCAAGAGGAGAGACTTCTTGTCATGTTTTAGAATTAAAATTTGGGGGCACCTGGGTGACTCAGTGGGTTAAAGCTCCTGAGATCAAGCCCCGCATTGGGCTCTCTGCTCCGCGGGGAGCCTGCTTCCCTTCCCCTCTCTCTCTGCCTGCCTCTCTGCCTACTTGTGATCGGTCAAATAAATAAATAAAACCTTTAAAATTAAATTTTGTATTCCCCTAAAGTGCCTAGCACAGTGCCTTATGTCAACAAATGTTAAAATAGAATTAAATGTCCTTCTTTGGTCACATTCCAGCCCTTAGCAACATGGCTTTATTATAAACAAAAGGAATTATTACTTTACAAGCTTATGGAAAAAGTTTAACCTTGAGGCTTCATCAGAGTGTAACATGAGCTAAAGTTTAAATACTCAGGTCATGTTGTCTTGAGCAAATTTCAGTACAGACCAGTCCTCACATGAACACAAAATTTCTCTCTAAATTAAGCAAAGTAATTTGGCAAACTTAGCATTTTGCTTTCTGAACCTATGTATGCGATGAAATGTGAAGAAATAATTACTACGTTTCCCTCCAAAAGGGAAGGAAAAAACATAACCAGCAATAATTGATTTCCTTTGTGTCTCTGAGATTTTCATGCACAAAGATATTTAGAAAGACCCTATATAAATATACTCAGAAAGAAATCATTTTTCCAGTTGTGTCAAAACTAAAGAGTCTTAAGGGAAATGTTACCCTACGTACTGCAGGCGATTTCAAGTAAGACAAAACTGATTATAATAAAAATATTTTGTGTTTTAACTTGAGGGATGAAAAGTGTTCTCCGTACTCCATCCTCTGGGATTTTTGATTATTAGAAGATTTCATATAATAAATTAATTAACAGAAATACTTCCACCATAAATATAAGAGGCTGACATTTTACTGCAGAGAAAAGAACTTGCGTCCTTTCTCTGGGTTCTTCAGAGAGAGTATCAGAGCTGCTTTGGGGACTACGTTTTAGCAGAGCCTCTGCAGTACCAGCAGACTATGGCTTTGAACTTGCTTCATAAAAACAATGTCCTCATATAAACAGATCCTGGCAAATAATAGTAAGAAACAACTCAGGGTTTAAGTGAACGAGAGAGTGAGAGTGAGAGACAGAAGATGGTGCAGTGGAGGAAGTCCTAACTCAGAACTCAGGAGAATTTGAAAATGACCTGGGCTACAATATGAGATATGTGTGTTATCTTGGGCAAGTCATTCATGCTTTTCTCTACCCATATTTTTCATATTAAATTGACAGAGATGTAGCATGAGACCCACCCTCTAACTCTAAAATTCAGTAATTTTGTGAGTCGCTATCCTATATGGTTCTCAGTGAAGAATTAGATATAGAATTTGAATTCAGAGTCCCTTTACTTGCTTTAATCTCCTGGCAGATTCTGATGGCTGTGTTGTGTTGCGTGTAATTGCAAACCTTCCCAAAGTGTGTACCACAAATATAAAGGTATCCTTGGGTCCATTGGTGGCTGATAGTTGGGAACAACCATACAAAGACAATGTCACCAGAAAAAGATAGTCAACTCTGGGCCCTTTCCACAGCATTTGCTGTGTCCTATGTTATTCATCTTCATAGTCAGTCCCAGAGGACATGTCTTCTGTATGCAGGAATGGTTATCAAACTGTACATCTGGCTCAGTTTGGGTCTGTGATATGACAATAAGGATCATTCTCTAATCAGATGTTAGGAAAACCATTTGCTTTTGCTTTCCCAGAAAAATTAAAGTTAGAAATCATATTAGGTACATATCACACTAATTTTGCTTTTCCTTTATATATTTTCATGTCACTAATTCATTTTGAATAATGTCTTTGATACTAATTCTATGAAACAATATTTTCAAATGTTAAAAAGATTTATATAGAAATTTCTGATATAAACAATATTTTTAAAGGTTAAAAAGATTTATATTGAAATTTATGATGTGCTTCCTCAGTCATTTTATACTCTGACAGCTTTATAGAAATTCGAGGGTAATGCAGGTAGAATACATTCAGCCCCATCACATTTTAGAATAATAGTAGTGACTGGGTCAAGAATTCTAATCTGGACAGCTGCCTACTTTCCTTAAGCTACCTAGACAGTTACTCTGTATCCAGCACATTTTTAATATGAAGGCCTTTTACAATGTACTCTTAATCCTTTAGTTCTATCAGTACACGTTTGTTAAAAGAGTTGGTTTGTGCAGCACTATACCAGGGAAAACAAGAAAATAGAGAAGAAGTACATGATATGTTCCCTTACCATGATTATGCAGTGAACCTATATTTTTCAAGGCGGGGGTGGGGGGGGGAGAATGCTCTAAGTGCCTAATAAGACACACAGCTAGCAAAGTGCTGAGAGAAAAACGGTTAGCCTTGGTTGATATGACTTCCATTTTATCCAACTTTAAAATCAACACATTCCATTAGTAGCTATATTCTTAGTCCTCTTACCCATCATTTTTTTCTTAATGCACCTGCTTTTTGGAGTACTTTGAAAGAAATGATAGATTGCTTTGGATCTCCAGTATTAAACTTCCAGACCACAAAACAATTCTGAACTTCCCCCCCCTCTTTAAGCCTTCTTTGTACTGTTTTTTAATATCTTGAGTTCCACTTTAATAATTCTTTTTGAGCTTTAAGTGGCCATGCTTATGTCAAACTATTTGTTACAATGAAACAAGGAAAAGAAGACTTAAAAATCTTTCTCAAGTAATTGAATTTCCATCAGTCTATATAGTTATTTTAAAAAAGGGAAAAAGGAATATGAACATCAATGGAATAATTTATGATAAAAACAACTAGAACACTTTTCCCACAATGTGAACCCAAATCTGTTCTTTTATCTGAAAAATGTCGAATGTATATTAATTATTATCATTCAAAAAACTCCACTTATTTTTCCCAACATTTCTTAAATTCCCTTTGAAGGAAAAAAAGCAACTTAAAAAGGAATGTGTAGTGTGCTTATATTTTGTCCTCCAAGAGAAAACCATGTGTACCAAGATGCGTTCTGTGAAGCATGGGGTCAGCTGGAGGTGAGCTCAAATTTTGGCAGGTTACAGAGAGAGCTCAGGGTGGCATCTGCCTTTGTGAAATCACAGTGCAACTATGATTATTTTCCAAGTTCATGGCAGAAATGTCTCTGCCCTCCTCCCATATTACATTTACAATACAAGGATCAGTATGAATGAACAGATTTCAGTTCCTTTACTGTTCTATTAAGGCATACTTTACAGATGGATCTGTTCACCAGTACAACTATCACCCTGGGGAAGATAGAGGACCTTCCCATCACCCTAGCAAGTTCACTCATATACCCTATTCCAGTCAATGCCTTCCCTATTCAGAGGCAAGCGCAGATCGGCTTTCTGTCATGGTAGACTAATTGTGCCTTTGTAAAAGGTGACATAAATGAAACCATACTGTGTGCTCTTTTGTGCCTACTGTCTTTTACACAACATAGGGTTCTTCAGGTTCATACATATGTTTTTGTGCCAATTAAGTTGTTTCTTTTCGTTGCTGAATAGCATCCCCTTCTATGAATGTATCATAAATTCTCCATTTACCTGGTCATGGCTGTTTGGATTATTTCTCAGTAGTGCTTTTATGTACAAAGCTGCTCTAAACATCTGTGTACTCTTTTTGTGGATATATTTTGATTTTTCTTGACAAAACCTAGTAGATTGCTGTGTTCTAGGATAAATGGGTTTGACTTTATAAGAAATTGTCAAACTTTCTTCAAAGAGATCATACCATTTTACATCTCATAGACAAAACCTAAGTGTCATTTACTCCATAGCCTTGCCAACCAATGGAATTGTCAGCCTTTTAAATTTTAGCCTTTCTAAGTGGGTGTGATAAGTATCTTGCTATGGTTCATATCCCCATTCTGTAGATGTAGAAACTGAACAAGTTAACATTTCCAAAGGTTAACCTGTTCAAATTCACACCACCCATGAAGGGCAGAACCAATATTTCCAAGAGACCTGTAACTACTATGCATACTCTCACATGTACAATCTCTGGGTCCTAAAGCATATGGCATCCGTAATAGACTCGAATGGCCATTGAGGCCATTGAAGCACAAGTTTGCTGGGACAGAACCAGGATATTGTGAATGACCAGGGAGATCCCACAAAAAGAGGTCACAGACACCAGACATCTAAGACCAGGAAGAAGCTGTAATAGTGGAAGTGAAATGAGATCTTGGTGTTTGCTCTTTGCTAGTACAAATGCGTTCTCCTTCTTCCTCAGACCAGACTGGAAGGGAAAGGAGTACGACTGACAAGAACAAAAACAAGGACAACAACAACAACAACAAAACAACCTCACAAACAATTTTGGAAAACTGTTTTGTTTCCCCCAATACTATGAAGTCTGTATGTATCAGTAATAAGGTCTTAAAGAAACTATTTTACTTAGTCTTTCAGCTTATGTTTACTTAGAATATTGTTTTGGCAAAAACAAACAAACAGAAAACATTTCTAAACCTCGAACACCAACAATTACTGCACCAGCAAAGACAAAACCATTCTTGGTTTTTGTATTTTGTAAGAGCTGTCAAATGCATTCAATAGAGAAGTAAGTATAATATGTTCAAGTCTTGACACAACTTCATTAATTACGTTTCCTTCTTAATTCTGCTTTCACATGTTACTGGTGAGTACATTGGTAAAGAACCATTAATGAAATAAGCTGCCCACCCCCCCCATCAGCATTGGTGTGGATAAGATGTACACATGAGGGCCAGTGGCACAAGAACCTCGTTGGAAGGAGTTGATGAGAAATTCTTGATCATTGATAAGTAGTTTGGCATAGTCAAGAGAGCACAAACCAGGGATTTAGAAGATTCGTGTTTTGGTCTAGAGCCTGCTTCTCTCCAGTTCCATGTCCTGGGCAAGTTGTTTTGTGTCTTTGGGCTAGTGTGCTGCCATTTATCAAATTACAGTACAGTACTAGATACTGTCCTAAGTTTCCAGTCTTCTGCTTTCTTCTGTATTTGCCGATAATTCATGCGGACCTAAGGTGTGGAGAAAGAGGTCCTGTGCAATTGGGAGAGAACATGGAATTAAAGGAGATGGAACCAGCTCTTCATTAAGTTAACAAATTTTTGTACCTAATAAATGCTAGAGCAGGACTCATAAGACATAATGGAGAACAAAATGGATGTTACCATTTCTTATGCAGCTTTCAGACTAGTGAGACGTGCAGCTGGTAGACAGGAAATTGAAATACAGGCGTTGAAAGCCCTGATTGTTAGCAACAGCATGTGGGAGGGGTTCACAACCCATTTTCAGGGATCCTTAAAGGCTTCTTGGAAAAAGAACTTTCTTAGCTGAGAGACAAATGGGCTTTACCCAGATGATAAGCCAGATTATTAAAGCCGAAGGAGACACACTGTTTGAAGCCTTGAAGTAAGGACAATTTCCAAGAAAAGGGAAGATGTTCAGTGTGCTAGAGCATCAAGTGGATATATAGGAGTGGGCGAGATGAGAAAGGAATCTAGAAAGGTAGACAGAGACCACATCCTTAAGGACCTTGTAAGCCATATTAAGGTCATTGAGTTGTATATCCCAGAATGTTGAGCAAATGAACATATTATAAGGTAAATGTTGATAATAGATTTGCATATTAGAATGGATTGAGGTGGTGTAATAGAAGACATGCAAGCGTCATTTACAGAACTATTTCAGTGATGTAGGTGAGAACAATCAGTATTCTGAACTTTACTGTGGAAGTAGATGGAGATGAGAACTTTCCTTGCAAATCCTAGCAGAGCTGCCTGGCACATAGTTATGCAGAGAACAGTAGTAGTCTTCCCAGTAATTTCCAGAGCCTGAAGCTATGATGGAGAATGAATATTCTTTAGCCTGAGAGAGTGGGTCAGCCTGCAGGCCAAGAGTCTGGTTACGTGCCAGATCTTATCCCCAGTGCCTGGTGTTAGTCTGCTGTGTGATTAATCACGAACATTAAATGGGTGATAAAGAAACGGATTCCAGGGATGTGAAATTCACACAGGTGGACTCTGAATGGCTTATTTTCACAGTCAAGGAAGAAGCAGAGTCGAGACAGAAACAAGACACATTGAGACTCACACAGATGTGAGAAAAGAGTGCCAAGAAAACTAAATAACTGTAATACATTCTTGGAGGAATTATTTGAGAACGTAGGCTTAAGCTCTGATGGTAATTGACAGCTTTGGCTTCTGATTCATTCATTCTTTTATGGCTTTTCCTGGACTTAAAATATTTTGTCTTGTGTTATCCACCCTTGCCAGGTGAGAGAGGCTATGGCCGACTTGGGGCTAAGGGTGCTTGAAAAACATGAATAAGAAAAGAGAGACCCATTAGACCTAAGGTCTGTGTGAAATATTTAAATACATGATTTTCCCCACTGAGAAAAGAGAAAGTACTTCACACTGACTGAGATTATATATGATATTGGTAGACAAATTTACAGCACCTACATAACCATGGTTCCAAATAAAAAATAACCAGTGAAGAGAACAGTGTTTAAAAATTAAAGCATTTTTCATTAAACACTTAATGGGTTACGTAAAAATATAATCCAAAGCCACACACACAAAAATAAAACAAGAGGAAGACTCTATAGTTACTTACATGGAAATAAAATTTAGGTTTCCCAGGTGGTCAAGAAGACAGTAGAAACATATGTGCAAAAAAATATTTAATAGAAAATGTCCCATGTAAAGAGAGATGGATGGAAATCTGTTAAACACAGAGCATAGAGTACTTGGACGTAAAATCTTTCTGTGAAGATGACTAAGTATATAATGAGAAAGAGATTTATAGCTTCTTACTTTGTATCAGAGTCTTTGGCTGACACTAGGGTCACATGACCACCTCATAAATTTGCTTGGATCTCTCTGCCTGCACCCCACTGAAAAAGCAGAGAGGAGCCGAGTAATGTTTGGGTGAGCAGGGGTACTCTCATTTTCACATGGGTGATATTTCTCTGAACATTTTAATATACTACACATTTGCTGTGATTTTGTTTTTCTTAATCCAGAAATTACTGCAGAAATGGTGTTGCGTTGTGTATATGAGAGTGTGAGTGGGCACACAAGAATGTGCGTGTATGTTATTTTCTGGTGGCTGTAAATAATTAAGCATGCGTGTCCATTTTTTTTTTAAACCGGATTTTTGGAAACTATGAGTTGAAAACATGGCATAAATGTATTAACTTTGGACTGCAGCTTCTAACAGCTGTGGTTTTAAAACCACGCTTCTAGAGCCTACTCTGTTTGGGGAGGAGTTGACTGCTGTTGTTTCTGAAGCTGATACGGTGTTCCAGGGAGAAAAAAGGCAATCAGTGTTTTGAGTTTGAGGTACTCTGGGTGGGTGTGCCTGTGTGAGGGGGGGGCGGGTGTGTGCACATGCGCGCATATGCACGTGCATGCCTACAAGGAACGACACAGAAAGAGAGAGACAGCATGGGAATATATTTTGTCTTTTTAATTTAAAAATGCGTTTATTGGCATTAAGATTTATTTGCTTCAAATTAGTAGACTCATTTAAAAAAAAGCTTTTGGTTTTCCATTTGAAAATATAAGATTGCCTCTTTAACAAAAAAGTATATGTGAATAATGTGTTACTCTACATTAGCTTTCCAGTCAGGAATTATAAAGTTATTTTGAAACCTCCGCAATTACTTTCTCAAAAGTCTTCTTTATGTGTTTGAGGCAAATACTCTGTGAATATTGTAATATAAAATATTTGCTTTAGGTAGAGATTTAGATGAGTTTAAGGATTATTGTAACCTTTGTTCCTTTGCGTAAACCAGAATTGTATGTAACATTTACCTCAGCTGAGCTCACTGCAGTTCATTGCTTTGTTTCAACTGTTTCATTTGTACGTGTGCTGTCGCCTCCTATAAATGAAACAGATGAGACATACACTTGTTCCTGTTGCGTATGAAGAAACTGATGCCAAGTGGCTCTCTCAAGAGGACACTATATGAGAGTACCAATTAGGAAAGGAAAATGTCATCTTTAAAACGTAAACATTTAACCCTATCCGTAACGTGGAACTTCATCTGGTGAGGTCTGTCCTTGAAAAATGAAAGACCTCGGATCCGAAGAGGTTTCTCCTGATTCCCAGATGTTTGGGCTCTAGTGTAACCACCTGGAAATGGGTATCTTTGCATATCTGTAGGCACCTGTGGAAAAAAACAGTGAGTCTGGAGTCCTGGGTGAGAAAAAGCTAGGCCGCTGTCACAGAGAATTCCGTCTTCAAGGGGTTTAGCTGTTCCTCGCTCCAACATGGCCCTCAGCTCTGAGCATGCCCTCAGGATTCTCAGGCTCCCACGTGTGCCTCCCAGGCTCTCTGTGAGACTCACATGCTGGCCACTGGTCAGTGCTCTGTCTTCATTATTTTAAGTAATTAACATTCTGTGAATTGTGAAAGCAATAAATTGTGTATGTGTTTTGTTTTTATATTTTTAAAATTTTTTCAGTTTTTTTAATTATGCTCAATTAGCCAACATATAGTACATCATTAGTTTTTGACATAGTGTTCAGTGACTCTATTAGTTGCATATAACACCCAGTGTTCATCACAACACGTGTCCTCCTTAATACCCATATACCCATCACTGGTGTATGTGTTTTAATACAGAAAAAAACGGATTGTGTCAATCACTTATGTATCCTTCTAGTCTTCCTTTAAAATTATGTGGGATGCAGTTTTTATAAAAATGGGACGTATCACATATAATGTTTTATAATATTATGTTATTGAATATTTTCTGTTCTACTTCATTTCCCTCTTAATCTATTTTATTTTTGTATACTTTCAGCTTTAGTTAGCTAAACTAATACAATTATATGCTATTACCTTTAATATCGTTGTAGCTTAGTGTACTTATTTGATCTTTCACATCTATATATTTGTTTTCCATCAAATAATATTTTAAAAATTGTTTTACTTGGTGTTGCCTGCTTAGTTTTTTTAGCTTTCTATGTAAAGCATGATATAATTATTATTATATATAATTATATACTATATATAATTATATGTAGTTATATATATTATATAAGTTATATAATTACAATGTTGCCATATATAATTCAAACTTTGTAACATTTAAAATTCATTTTAATTTATTGTCTCTTGCCTTCATTATCAGTTTTATCCTTAGACTTCTAAAAATTGCTGTTTAATTCTAGCATACTGTTACATGTATGTATTTTAATATCTAGTTTTACCCATAAAATAATATTTAGCTACTTCTCTACCTACCTATATACCTATTTATCTCTCTTTACTTGTAAGTTATATTTCTTTTCTTGATTTACTTAATGGCAAGCAAGCAAGCATTTTAGGTGTCAGGAACAGCTCTGAAGTAAACGTCTCTTTCTTTGCCATTTGGTTCTGTTACAGCTTATCTAGATACTCATTATACAACTTTTCTCCAGAAACTAAATCATATCCTATAGTCTGAGAAATCTTAAATACCAGAGACTTCTTGCATCCTATGCCAGGGTTATGGGAGAGGTAGAGATTAAATTAAATTCTTAAAGTTTGTGTTTGGATTTGAGTATAACAATGCCAACTGCCAAGCCACTGTGGGGTGCTCTGGATTTTCTAGTCTAAGGGATTTGTTGTTGATTATTGTTGTTACTGCTGCCATTGGATATACAAACGATGTGTTGGACTGTCAAATTTCAGTTATGAAAATGCGGAAACTAAAAACATGAGCTCACTCAGAAAATATTTATTTAGCAACTACTATATAGTATCCTACTCTTACCCATTATGCTGGGAACTATAAAGTCACAGAGAGTATCTAAGCCAGATATGAAGTGCTCAGAGGTTAAAAATACTTGAATATTCCTGCAGATGTGTTTTTGTCCCAGTATGTAGCAGCGAGCAGCCTTCCTGGACGTTTGTAGGGAGAATGATCTCAGAAGAGCATTCAACTCAACTCCTTTCAGTAGACATTTGAAATGTACAGCTACAAATTGATAATGTGTGATTTCAACTGGCTGGAGGTTGAATTAGTGCTGTGCAAATTTGAAAACAAATAAGTTATTATTTAACATTTGGCCCAACATGATTAATGTTATAAATTGAATTTATAACATCTGTACTAGAATTGCTCTTTTACACTGTCCTCTTCAAAATTAGAATTTAATTCCAAAGAGATGTTTTACATTTAAAAAATTCACATAGTATTTAGAATGTGAAGGCCAAAAAGGAAAAATTAGACCTTGAAAATGATTTTAAAAGGTGAAAGAGAATCGGTATTTAGTCTGTGTTCTTTTCTTACCTCTCAGTTCCCTATGATACCATAGGTGATGGGAGAGGTACACCATGGTCTTGGTCCAACCATGCAGAGCTTGGATCTTTTTTTTTTTTAGATTTTTTGAATATTTTTTAAAGATTTTATTCATTTATTTGACAGAGGGAGAGAGAGCACAAGTAGGTAGAGTGTCAAGGAGAGGGAGAAGCAGGCTCCCTGCTGAGCAAGGATACCGATGTGGGCACCCAGGTGCCCAGAGCCTGAATCTTTAGATGAGTAAATTCAAGTCTCCCAGCTTTCAATTTTGTGGGTTTTTTAAATTTCAGTTTTATTGAGATATAATTGACATATAAAACTTTAAGATATTTAAAGTAGGGGTGCCTGGGTGGCTCAGTGAGTTAAAGCCTCTGCCTTCGGCTCAGGTCAGGATTCCAGGGTCTTGAGATCCAGCCCTGCATCAGCCTCTCTGCTCAGTGGGGAGCCTGCTTCCCTTCCTTTCTCTCTGCCTGCCTCTCTGCCTACTTGTGATCTCTGTCTGTCAAATAAATAAATAAAATCTTAAAAAAAAGATATTTAAAGTATATATGATAATGATTGATACACATATTTGTTGTGAGAGGACTCCCCCCCATCTAGTTCATTTATAGAACACATCCATCACCTGACATCTCCCTCTTTGACATCCCCCGCCACCCACTTTGGCAAGAACATTTAAGTTCTACTACTTTAGCAAATTTGAATTATATGGGGGTGCCTGGGTGGCTCAGTAGTTAAGCCTCTGCCTTCAGCTCAGGTCATGAACCCAGGGTCCTGGGATCCAGCCCCACATCCAGCTCCCTGCTCTGCGGGAAGCCTGCTTCTCCCTCTCCCACTCCCTCTGCTTGAGTTCCCTCTCTCTCTGTGTCTCTGTCAAATAAATGAATAAAATCTTTTTAAAAAATTGAATTATACAATACAGTGTTATCAACCACAGTCACATTTTAAAAGACGCAAAAATTGCTCTTGCTCTGATTTTAAAGAATTTTGTGTGAGTGAATGGATGCAAAAGCACTTAGCAAATTGCACAACGCTAAACAAAGCTTAGATGTTATTAATGCAATCAACTTAATATTTTTTTCGTGAAAGAAAGATGGGTTTTCAGTTTTTCTGGAACTAGATCACAAATCCAGTTGTCCTAATTAATTGTTCTTTTCATTAAAATGTTCTACATCATGACTCTAGAACAAATTATAAAACCTTCAATTTTAGAGATTACAGCTACTCTATTAAGTAACTTTGTTATATCTGCTTTCCTTAAAACTTATTGTAGCCAATAGAAAATGATATAAAATATTATTTCTTATACACATAGCACAAAGACTACACACATAAACACTTTTGTGTTTATTAAAGGGCCCATTTGTTATACCTTCATCACAAGACTACATCCAAAGATTTAATTTCTAAACTGCATACAATATAATATTTTAAAGAAGAATCAATTGCTTTGTCTCTTTATCACCACTGAAGCACACAATTTAAATTATTAACTTTTTGAAAAAGATTTTATTTATTTGTCAGAGAGAGAATGAGCACAAATGGGGGAGCGAGAGGCAGAGACAGAAGCAGACTCCCTGCTGGGCAAGGAGCCTGATGTGGGACTCAGTCTCGGGACCTCAGGATGCTGAGATCACAACCCAACCCAAAGGCAGTCGCTTAACCTACTGAGCCATCCAGTCGCCCCATGAAGTACACAATTTAAAAGCATGCTGTTAAAACTTTATACTGAATATAATCTGGTATAAACAAAGTTAAATGATAAATACCCAATACCCACCAGCTACTTTGTGCTCTCTATACTATTTCTCACATGATCTGATATCTATGAAATAGTTACACAGAGCATTAGGCTGAGATATATAAATTTCAGGGAAGCACAGAAACCAAAAGCACTCCCCTCCAAATCTATATCAGTCATTCATGCAAGTTAGAGCACACAACAGTAAACTATATTTGAATTTTATTTTGTCTAGCACTGGAAAGAAAAAAGAGGGTGTTGTAGAAAAAGCATCTGAGCATGAAACTGAGATGAGGCCCGAGTCTCTTGGGAACCCTAATGTAAACAGCACAACCAGAAACATGAACACAAAGGAGCAAACTTAATGTTCAGAGTAAATTGACTTGAGAATTCAGAAAATTGGACAGGTGATTTAGCAACAACCAGTAATATTAGTGATGTGGGCCAATGCTTGTTGCAGTCCAGGTTATGAAACAATATTATGGGAGGTTGTAAGAGGTTAGCTCAGGATCTGGAACAGAGTTGTGTCCACCCAGACATAGAAAGTGGGGTCCCATCTTAGAAGTTGCCACCTAAGGTGAAAACTGGGTATTATCATCATTACCCTTGAAAATATCTTAGGAAGGTGACAATTTGGTGTAGCTATTCCATCTCCCCTGAATGCCAAGCCTGTTCCATTGTCATCAAGCCATACAATAGATTATGATACAGTGAGTGAGTACTAAGTTGAGGTAGTTGGCTTGTGTTTATGAGCTGTTTTGTTTCAAAATAAAATACCCTTAGCATGGTAGAATTCTCTCTCTCTCTCTCTCTTTTTAAATTTTAATTCCAGTATAGGTGTACAATATAGTGGTTCATCAGTACTCTATATTAATCAGTGCTCATCAAGATAAATGTACTCTGAATTCCCTTCCCCTATTTCACCCATTCTTCCACCCACCTCCCTTCTGGTAACCATCAGTTTGTTCTCTGTATTTAAAAATCTGTTTCTTGGTTCATCTCTTTTTTTTCCTTTATCCATTTGTTTTGTTTCTTAAACATATGAGTGAAACCGTATGGTATTTGTCTTTCTCTGCCTGACTTATTTCACTTAACATTTTACCCCCTAGATCCATCCAAGTTGTTGCAAATGACAAGATTTCATTCTTTTTTTATGGCTGAGTGGTATTCCATTTGTGTGTGTGTCTGTGTGCGTGTGTGTGTGCGTGCACGCGTGTACATGTACCACATCCCCTTTATCAATTCCTCTGTCAGTGGTCCCTCGGGTTGCTTCCATATTTTGGCTAGAGTAAATAATGCTGAAATAAACATAGGGATGCATGTGTCTTTTTAAATTAGTGTTTTTGTGTTCTTTGAGTAAATACCCTGTAGTGGAATTATACTGGATCACATGGTATTCTTATTTTTACATTTCTGAGGAACCGCCATACTATTCTCCACTCTGCCTGCAGTGGTTTGTACTCCCACCAACAGTGCAGGTGGGTTCCTTTTTTGGTAGAATGCTCTCTAGAAGGGGAATGAAAACTCAGTCAGAGTAAAACATGTCCTGTCAGTCTCGTACCTATTCCACACCATTGTCCACCCATTTCATTTGTGATTCCCCGCACCATTTACATAATTTTAAATTTATATTTCACTTATATTTTTTCACTCCATTTTTCTTCTTCTTTCCTGCGGAGCAGAGATGTGAATCAGAGATAGTTAAATGCAACACTAGATTCAATCATTCATCCAGCCAGCCAAATAATAAGTACTTTTTTAGGCATTCACCAAGTGCTAGATATTGCCCTGGGGAGACTGACGGTCTGGGGAAAAGATTACTAATTTAAAAAATAATTATAGGGGCGCCTGGGTGGCTCAGTGGGTTAAGCCTCTGCCCTCAGCTCGGGTCATGATCTCAGGGTCCTGGGATCGAGCCCCGCATCGGGCTCTCTGCTCAGTGGCGAGCCTGCTTCCTCCTCTCTCTCTCTCTCTCTCTCTCTGCCTGCCTCTCTGTCTACTTGTGATCTCTGTCTGTCAAATGAATAAATACAATCTTTAAAAAAAAAAAATTATAGTAACATGAGTAGTACCCAAATAGAAATATGGGCAAGGGTGGTGGTATAAGCTTATGGCGAAGGAATTGCCAGATTTCTACAATGATAGTTGTGCTGAACCTTGGCCATAAGATGCACGCAAAGCTAGAAAAAGCCATAGCACATGTGGCAGCTAGGACAGTATAACAAGATTAAAATGCAGTGTGCAGGCAAGGAGCTTGAATGGAAGTTTGAAAGCTTTCAAGAGCGAGACTGGTATATTACACAGAGTAGGTTAGATTTTGTTCTACAGGGTTTTTACCAGAGGCATAACTACAGTTGTCTTTCAGGAGGATTTTTTTTTTTTTTAAAGATTTTATTTATTTGACAGAGAGAGATCACAAGTAGACAGAGAGGCAGACAGAGAGAGAGGGAGGGAAGCAGCCTCCCTGCTGAGCAGAGAGCCCGATGCGGGACTCGATCCCAGGACCCCGAGATCATGACCTGAGCCGAAGGCAGCGGCTCAACCCACTGAGCCACCCAGGCGCCCCCAGGAGGATCTTTTTGGTTTGAGATTATGATAACTACCATTGCATTTGCGTGTATTAATTTATAAAGCTCAGCCTCCCAACACAGCAACCTCAGGGCCTGGCAGGGGAGACCTGTTCCTTCTTAACACTTCTAAAGTCCACCACTGCACCCACATGACAGTGGCTGTATCCTCCAGGTAGCATGAATCAACACTGGGTCATGCTTCCTCATAGTAAAACCAGAAATGAAAGTGCTAGAATTTAAAAGACATTTCACAGCTTACTGTGTTTTCTTAATAACTGCTTTATTGAGATATAATTCACATACCATACAGTTTGCCCATTTGAAGTATACAGTTCAGTGGTTTTTAGTCTATTCACAGAATTGTGTATTCATCACCACAATCAATTTTAGAGCCCCCCCAGAGAAACCCCAGATCCATTAGTAGTCACCCTCCATTTCCTCCCAGCCCCCCCTGGCAACAACTTGTATGCTTTCTCTCTCTGTAGATTTGCCTATGCTGGGTATTTCTTGAAAATGAAATTACATAATACCTGGTGTTTTGTGATGGAATTATTTTACTTAATATTTTTAAGGGTCACTCGTGATGTCCTATGTCTCGTGACTTCATTCCTCTTTAGGGCAAAATAGTCTGCCATTGCATGGATATACATCTTATTTTTCCTTTTGTCAGGTGCTGCATGTTTGGATTTTTCCATTTGGGGGATATTCTAAATAATGTTGTAGTGAACATTTGGGTACAGGTTTCTGTGTAAAACTAAGTTTTTTTCTCTTAGGTGTGTGTGGAATTGGGTAGGATGGGAGTTGCTGGGTCACCTAGTAAGTCTATTTCTAATGCTTTGAGAAATTATGTTAAAATGTTTTCCAGTGTGGCTGCATCCACTTACTAGGTTTCAGTCTACTTTTTCTTAGCTACCAGGTCAAAAATTGCTTATCAAAGTCCCCTAGGTTTGTACTCTTAGCCGGTAGGCTTTTCACAGAATTAACTACCCGGGGGAAAAAAAATCAGTCTGGGTTTTTATTTAATGATGGTGTTTCTATAAAAACAAAAACAAAGCATTCAAAATTAATAAACGTAAAGCATAACTACTAACTAGTCTTAATAATGCATATGAAATTCATTTAGCTTTAGAATAAGATTTAGAGAACCTTCATATTTAGTAAAGTAAACCTTTTTTCATATTTTTACCTATAGCTTTTTTTTTCCTTTAAGATTTATTTATTTATTTGTCAGAGTGAAAGTGCACAGGCAGGGAGAGCAGCAGGCAGAGGGAGAAGTGGGCTCCCCACCAAGCAAGGAGTCTGATGTCGGACTCGATCCCAGAACCCTGGGATCATGACTGGAGCTGAAGGCAGACACTTAACAGAATGAGCTCCCCTAGGTGTCTCATATTTTTACCTATAGTTTTAAAGAGAGAGAACCTCAATTTCTTGCTTAACAGAGTCACATTTCCTAGGTTTTACACTGTTTGACACTTGAGAGTTCAAATTTTACTCATCTTTTTTTCTTGCATGACTGACTTTTATCTCAATCTCTTTTTCAGCCTCTTAAAGTTAGTTGTTTGTTTGTTTTTCCCCAAGAGTCTCAGAAACTCACTTTTCTGGTCTATATCAGCCCTTTCTTCCTTATCTAGCAGAATGGGAAGGGGAAAAAAAAAGGCATTACAGTATTTCCTTGGTATGATTCCTGACATAACTTCCCAAATACAGAAGATAATTTTGTGCCTATACCGTATTGAATTTAGCTTGTTTGCCTTTGGTAAAGAAGGGATAGTGAAGAATTAGTTTAATTTATTAATCACATCTCAATTTATTAATCACGTCTTTAGAAAATCTGTGGATTACAGCTAAGTTTTGTTTTTGTTTTTTTTTTTTTTATTTTTTTTTTTTTATTTGACAGAGATCACAGGTAGGCAGCGAGGCAGGCAGAGAGAGAGAGAGGAGGAAGCGGGCTCCCTGCCGAGCAGAGAGCCCGATGTGGGGCTTGATCCCAGGACCCTGGGATCATGACCTGAGCTGAAGGCAGAGGCTTTAACCCACTGAGCCACCCAGGTGCCCCTACAGCTAAGTTTTAATAACTATCCTGTTTTTCAAAACATGATATTATTTTAGAGCTGGCAGAGATGTCAGAAATCACAAAATTGTTTATTTTAAAAAATGACCACTTTTTAAAAATCAATTAAGTCATATCTGAAAGAAAGAAAGCAGGCATTTTCAGGAGATAAACACTGACATGGACATAAATGCAATCACATAGATGTTGGGTCTTCCCCTGCCTCCTCTCACAATTCATTTTCTCTTTTCAAGCATCATTTTATTTCCTGGGGTGTTCTGTTTGTTCACTCATTCATTCAAGAAATATTTGTTGAGAGTCTATTGTGTCTCTAGCGCAAGTCTAGGTGCTGAGGATCAGCAGAGAACAAAAACACTGAAAGCCGCTGCCCTTGGAGAGTTTACATTCCGCTAGTGGAGACTGACAATGAACAGCCCGCAGGCTGTGATGTGATTAAGTTCCACAGAGAAAAAGAAAGCAGGGACGAGAAGGAGGGACTGCAGGCCTGGATGCGGGCAAACAGTTTTACCTACGATAGTAAGATAAATGTTCACTAAGATGGTGATGCAGACTTCAAGATGTGGAGGGAAGGAGTCCTGTGCTTTTCTGGAGAAGAGTATCCTGGGTAGAAGAAACAGCAAACTCTAAGTTTCTGAGGTGGGAGGCTGCAGGAAGACCAGCGCAGTGTGGTTGTTAAGGAGGAAACCAGAGGGAAGGGTAGAAAAAGATTCAGTCAGACAGATAACAGAGGACCAGGCTACATAGGCCTTCTGGATATTGCAAGAACATTGGTTTTAAACAAACAAGTAAAACATTATAGAGATAAACTCACATACCATAATTCGCTGTTTAACCATTTTTAAGTGTACAGTCTAGAGGGTTTTATTATATTCACAGTGTTGTGTGACCATTATGCTAATTCCAGAATTTCCATCCTCACCAAAAGAAACCCTGTACCTCCTAATTTCCCCTCCTTCCCATTATCTCACAGCTATTAATCTACTTTTTGTCTGGATGGATTTGGCTATTCTGGTCAATGTGGGGGTCTTTTGTGCCTGACTTCTTTTACTTAGCATCGTGTTCTCAAGAGTCATCTACCTTGTGACATGTAGCAGCACTCCCTTCCTTTATATAGGCCAACTGGTGTTCCCTTGTATGGACATACCACATTTGTGTATCCATTCATTAGCTGATGAACTTTGGGTTGTTTTCACTGTTTGGCCATTATGAAATGCTACCATGAGCATTCCTGTGCAAGTTGGTGTGTAAAAATATATTTTCCTTTATCTCGGGTGTATATTTAGAAGTAGAACTTCTGAGTCATAAGTTAACTCTATATTTAACTTTTTGAGAAACCACCAAACTTTTCCACAGCCACTGCACCATGTTTTATTCTTACCAGCAACAAATGAGGATTCTAATTTTTCCCCATCCTTGGTAACACTTGTTATTTTCTGAATGATTTTAATTTAATTTTTCATCATCATTATAGCCATCCTAGTCGATGTGAGATGGCATCTCATTGTGAGTTTGATCTGCAGTTCTCTAATGACGAATGATGTTAAACATCTTTGCACGTGTTTTTTTTTTGGCTATTTATATATTGTATCTGGTGAAATGTCTACTCAGATCATTTGTCCACTTCTTAATTAGTCTGTTGTCTTTTTCTTGTTGAGTCTGTGGTTTGTTTTTACCACTCTCTTTATAATGTCTTTGACATGAAAAAGTTTTTAATTTGGATGAAGTCCAATTTATTTTTTTCTTTTTTATCTTTGTGCTCCCAGTATCTTTTTAAAGAAATCACTGCCTAATCCAAAGTCTCACATATTTCAACTATATTTCCTTATAAGAGTTTCATAGTATTAGCTATCACATTTAGGTTATTGGCCCATTTTGAGTGGTTTAGGATATGAGGCAGGGGTTCAACCTAATTCTTTGGCATGTAGATATCTGAACATCCCTTTCCCCTTGAATGGTCCTGTCACCCTTATCAAAAATCAGTTGGCCATAAATGTACAGGTTTATTTTTGGACTCTTGATTTTATTCTATTTATCTATATTCTGGTATCCTTATGTCTGTAGCTTTTTAGTAAGTTTTGAAATCAAGAATTATGAGAACGCCAACTTATTTTTCTTTTTCAGTATTGTTGAATATTGGGACCCCTCCATTTCTATATGAACTTTAACTTGTCCATTTCTGCAGAAAATATCATTGGGAATTTGATAGATATTACATTTATACTGTAGATCACTTTAAGGAGTATTACCATCTTAGAATATTAAGTCTTCCAATTCATGAATAGGGAATGTCTTTTCATTTATTTAGATATTTTAAATTTTACTTTAGCAATGCTTTTCAGTGTACAAGCCTTGCACTTCATGGTGACATTTATTCCTAAGTATTTTATACTTTTTCATGCTGTGGTATATGAACTTGTTTTCTTAATTTTATTTTCAGATTGTTTACTCCTAATGTATAGAAATATGACGTGTTTTGTACCTTGATCTTGTATTCTGCAAATTTGCTGAACTTATTTATTGGCTTTATTATTTTTTTTTTTTTAGATTCCTCGGGTTTTCTATATATAAGACTATGCTGTCTATGAATTGAGATAGTTTTACTTTTGCCTTTCTAGTCCCAATTCCTTTTATTTACTTTTCTTGCATAATAGTCCTGGCTAGAAATTTTAGTACAATGTTGAATAACAGTGGCAAAACGGACATCTTTGTCTTGTTTCTGATCTAACATAAGGAGTGCTAGCTTTCAGTTAGACATTGGCTTCTACTTGAGAATATACAGGGAACATTTGGTAGTTTGAGGAGAAAAGTGATACCACCTAACTCCTATTTTAAAAGAATATCTTTGTCTTTTTGATGTTTTAAATGATTATAATTTCTAAAACTAGAGCTAGAAACTTTAGTTAATATGATAAATAGGTATTAAAATTCTGACATGGTTCATTAAACTTAAATAATATAGTAATATTGCTACACAAAAACATTTAACATATACATGTGTCTCTTTTATGGATGATAAAATTAGTTAAAAATTAAATATATAATGTCTTCAAGTCATACACATTGTCTTAGCTGTATCTCCATCTCCCTATCTATCTATATTACTGTATGATTCTGCAATGTCCTATTGATAATAAGCAATTTTTATACTTCATTCTGGATAATTAAAGATTATATTTTCTACCAGTTGGCAACAATAAGCCCTAAAAAAAAAATCTTGACACTGATAATGGCTTTCCTAATTAACAGCTATGTGGTTCTAGCAAGTGCCTTTATAGCAATAAGCCCATTCTCTCTTTAATAAAATAAGAACTCTCAGTACTGTTATGAGGATAAAAAAAGAAAAGTGTCTACAAAATTTACTTGAAAACTAAAATGCACTGAGCAAATGTAGAGCATCACTATTATCTTGCATCTTCTAAATGTTTTTTATCACACATTTGTATAAGTTTGTAATTATTTAGGTTACCTTTGAGAGTGTCCACTGTCACATCTGATGGCTGCTTCAGGTATCAGTAATGGCATTTAGAATAAGAACCTGTAAAACTAGACAGCTAGGTTGTTAGACATACTAGAGAGAACCACTCTATATCATGCAAAGTTTAAAACAGCAAAAAAAAATAATGAGACATAAAAGTAGTTGAAGAAGCAGTCAATCTCATTTTGAGTGATGCATTAACTATCATCTTGGGTATATCGTGTAACATATATTTCGCAAAAATCAGCTGTAGACTTCTTTGGCATTTATCACTCATTTGCATTTCAGTGATATTCACATCAGAATTCATAAGTCATCATATTTGGTGGCACCTTTTCCATTAGCATCTCAGAAATCCTGATAGAGTCTTTAGTAGAAATGGAGCATTTGTGATGATGTGAGCTTCAAAGATCGAAAGAGAACAATTTCACCCAAATCCTCTGGATTGGTCCATCCTATTGATCCATCTGGACTGACTGATAAAAATATCCTTTAAGAGGAGAAGCTCACAAAAGTACTCTCCTTATAAAATCTTTAATTTAGAAGGACAAATAAGACACAAGTCTCTCTTGCCCTTCTCTCCTGCTTCTTGTCTCTCTAGTTCCCTCTTACCTTACAAAAAACAGAGCTAATAAGCAAATACAAATAATTTCTATCTCATTCACATCTATTCAACTTAATTTAATTAAATTTCCAGTCTGAGAAAACACTTATTAACCCAGATTGACGAGTCAGGCAAAAAGAGACTTTTACTGGCTTTGGAATTGTACTTTGTAAGTCAGGTACAGTGGAATTTTTCTGAAGTGTTAAGTAAAAGCAAATGACTACTGAAATTATGGCTTAGCATACTAAAAATGAATATATCACATGTGGAATGAAAATGAAGTTGTGTGAAAATAAAATATATCATTTTTTTAAATGTCTAAGCATCTTTCAAGAATTCCCTGGATACTTACAATTATTGTACACTTAAGTTATCTAGGTAAATTTATTTTGTGCTTCAATTTTGGTAAGAAGCACTGTATTTTTACAAAGCTTGACCTAAGCTTCAATGTTCTCTAGATGAGCTGATGAGAGAAAAAAAAGGATTTCACTGAACTAGGTCATACAACTCAACTCTCTTAACAAACCTGTCCAATTCTTAGTCACCTTTTTTTTTTCTTTTTCCCAGCCAACCTGGAAAGTTTTTAGCTTTCTTTTCCTAGCAATGTCCTCAATTCTAGAGCAGCTCATGGGAGCAAATAGAAATCTCAAAGGAAGAGATACAGACATACACACGTTATTTTGTTTTTTAGTTAGTATTTTATTTTGGATGAGGTAGGAAATAAGTAAGTTGAGCAAAAGAGGAGGCAGGAGAGGAACTTGAGCCCCAGCCTGGGGCTTGCGGGCATGTTCATCCCAGTTTCCTGCTGTGGGAACCAGGGACATAAAGCCCTAAATCTCTAGACACACAACTACCGTGTCTTCCTTTGCCTCTTGCCCCCGTTTTCTGGGAGGTGCAGATACCACTATCTGCATGAGTACTCTTTCCTCAATAAACCATGACAGTGCTGTCCAAGAGGTAAAGCCTCTATGCTAAAAGTAACCTAAGAAGGTCACCATCTTGTCTGCCTGCCGTGGTCCTCAGCCATGTCCTTAAATACCCAAGAGCTGTTTCTTCTCACCCAGCTTGCCTTCTGGCTCTGACTTCTCTTCCCAGCCTAGTGAAGTGGCTGTCGACCTGGCTGTGATCTTGACTGGTTGGCAACAGCCTTCCAAGTTCGAGGCTTGGATGAGGTCTCTGCCTTGCACACTCCCCATCCACTCATGCTTCTAACTTCACACATTCAGCCCTGGACTGCTGGCTTTCTTGGCCTGGCTTCCTCCCTGAGCAAGAAGAATTTGCCACTAAGATGTGAACAAACCTAGTCACATGCCACAGTAAGGCCTTTTCCCCGTTTCTAGAAAAACACCTTTAGAAGAACTTAATGTTGATTTAAAACAGGCTTACAGAAAATAGGATATATAGAAAAGAAAATCTTCTGTCCCAAGAAAATTAATTTTCAAAAAGTGATCTATACAGCAAAGTTGTTTACTCTAAGTGCTGCCTTTAGATTTTAATTGTCACGGTTGGGTTTTGGTAAAAGTAATAGAAATAGTGCTTATTAACAGCAGCTACACAAATATGTATCCTAAATAAAATCATGACTCTTTTCTAAGCCTTGATTAAAAATTATATTTTTAAAATTATTTTATCTAGGGACACCTGGGTGGCTCAGTTGCTTGAGCATCTGACTTGATTAATGCTCAGGTCATGATCTCAGGGTCGTGGGATAAAACCCAGCATTTGGGCTCTGAACTCAGTGTGGAGTCTCCTTGGGATTCTTTCTCTCCCTCTCCCCACTAAATAAATAAATAAATAAATAATCTAAAAAAATATTTTATCTAAATTAATGATGAAATTTCAGCATTTTTATTCATATCAAATGGTCTCTAATATGGTATTCTGATTTGACTCATGAGATGAGATCCCACAAAGTAAAATGAAATAGAAATGCCATCATCCTTTGAGAGGTCAGGTCCCATGGGATAGATTTCTACCCTTTTGTAGCTATAAAAATATTTAGCATTCTGCAGGATCAGAATGGCAGTACTGATTGTCACAGATAATATGAATTTACTTTGCAATTAATTCATAGGCAGCATATCCTTTATTAACACAGCTCTACTTTAAAAATATATTTATCTTAAAGTATTGAATGAAATCTTTGTTGATAGAGCTAACCAAAAAGTCTTTTTTTCCCCCTAAGTATATATTCAAAATAAATAAATGGATTTGAAGCTGTTTAAATAATGCCAGAATAACTGGTCTCTTAAGTAAGCCCTAAGAAAAATCAAAATGGTTACTCTGTATCATTGACACAAAAGAGAGACTAATTTTTTTTTTAATGTTTTAATCAGTGTTTTGGTGAAAGGGCAATGCAATTAAAATGAAGGTATTCTCAAAAGCGGAAAGATTATATGATATGGTAAATTTTTGTGCAAGAAACAGTTTGCTGTAACTTGGGATTTTTGGAAACTGTATGATAATTTATGGGAATAATAGGAGAGTTAATTTTATATCTGGAATTTCAGGAAAATCCAGTTCAGTAGCTTCTGTAGATTACCATCTTAGAAAAAGGTCTGTTGGCTCTGCTGGGGAAGAGAGGGATTTGCTCCAGAATTTTATTATTTTTCCAAGCAGTTCTATTAATTTTTCAGCAGCCAACCTTTCAGTGATGAGTAGAATTCTCATTTCTTTTGTTCTATTTTGACATGTACACGTCCCTTAATGTTTATGTGCCCCCCCCCCCAACTCTTAAAAATCTTCTTCACTGAAGTATATTAACATTACAAGGAAACAACAACTTTGAGGAGAGAAATTCTATCAAAAAATGATTGTTTTATATGATGACCTCCCTCTTGTTCCACTTTCAGCAGAGGGGAAATAATAGTAGAGTGTCATCTTGGGCGAAATGAATGGAGTTTGAGTCTTGAGACATAGTTGTCTCAAGTTGTTGTTGAAAGTTGTCCTTAAAAAGATGTATGTAGTATGTTTCCTTGATATTTTTAAAGGTCTTCTCTTTTTCTGTGTCTCTCCTCTTTGCCAGCCATTTTCCATAATTTGTCCAGTAGAACTTACTTCCTAAAAACACCTTTCCTGATTTCTTGAAATTTGAAGAAAAAAAAAAAAATCCTTTAACCCAGATGTTTGAGTGCGGCACGTTACATCATGTTATCTTTGGTGATTAAAACATGGTCTGCCTAGTCAGTCCATGAAGCACTAACATTGTAACAAAAACTGGTAAGCAGCTCTCACACATACGATAAACCGCCCAAGCCCAGATGGGATAAGGTCCTAAATTAGATCCACACTAAATATTTTATCAGTATGCCAGCCATTATGAGAGCTTGTTTTCTTATCTTCAGGACAGATCTCTGGTAACAAAAAAAACCCAAAAACCAGAAAAAACCAACAACCTGAAAACTGAAGAGCTGACAATTATTACTTCCTTCTTAGTCTATGGGCTACCTAACAGCATTCTACAGCAATGATTTGTATGGAAAGTGGCTTGGCGAAGCTATCTCCAGGTCCCCAGTTCTTTACACATTCTAAATTCACTAGTCAGAAGGCATGCTCTCTCTCACTTTGTGTTCACTTTCAATTAGTAAAAGCTTTCAGGATTCATGATTTATTGTGTCGTAATTTTTAATCGTTAGCTATTATGGAAGGACACAAGGCAGATCCTTACTTTTTACCTAAAGCACGTGGCCAGAAGGAAGACTATTGCTATATATATTAAACAGAAAAACTACCAAAGGCAGCTGCTGAAAAATCATGCCTTGACTTTCTGCCAGATTTCAAATCGAATTTTTGAGGACCCAGACCTTCTCATTGATGAAATGGGAACAGCTACCGTGACATTCAGCACTTTTCCCTCTGCACGTGTTGGAACAGGGGGATTGCCATTCATAGATTTGGAAAGATTTTCTTTTCTTATTCCTTTAGAAGCCTAAAAAGGCAGCTTCCTAATCTAGTGGCATCCAAAACACTCAAAATAGCTCTGAAATAAATTGATTTTCTTTTCGACATCTCCTTTTTTTTTTCCCCTTCTGTAAAATTTATCAGAAAGTTCACAAATTCTGACAAAATTTACCCCTTCTTCTTGGTGCCTACAATTGTATGTACAGTGGCCAGAGCCACTCGATGGATTCTACCAAGTCCTAGCAGTCCTATCTTATGATTAACGTAGTTTTGAATGAATTGACTTTAGATTAATCTGTGTTTGGAAGGTATGAAGCTAATGTCTTGTGAGCAATATAGGAAATGGATTCCCTTGGAAACGCACAGACTGTATATTAAGGAGAGAAGACTATATTCTCACAAGAGAGACTCTGGTTTAACTGCTAAATGGAAGGTTAACTAAGCCCCCTAGTTAGGTTTCTCTGTTTAAGTGATCTGAATGTGTCTCCATCCTCCCTCATTTATTGTCACATCTCTCTCTCTCTCTCTCTCTCTCTATATATATATATATATATATATGTATGTATGTATATCTTTCAGTAGAAGTGTTCATTGCTTGCTTTAAGAAGTATCGAAAATATATTTTTAGAAGTCATTTCCTAATTTATCCTGAATTCCCTTCTAGGGTGATCGGCTTGCTGCCAGGCCTTCCCCTGTGCTAGCACTGGAAGTCCTGTCTCAGGAACACCCTTCGTCACAGGCAAAACAGGACAGTGCTCACTTGATCCCTCATTTCCCCTTTTTACATCAGCGACTTTCTATTTAAGTGATATTATAGCTCTAAAGCTGAGTTACCCTAATTGACAGATCTGTCAGTCGTGGTTCTTGACTTGCCGGCGGCAAACCAACAGCAGCAGCACCAACACTTGGGTACTTGTTAGAAAAGCAGATATTCAGGTCCCAACCCAGACCTGGGACTCGTAAGCTCTGAGGGCGGGAATCAACAATCTATTTTTGTTGTTGTTGTTGTTGTTTTATAATTTTTAAAAATTTTGTATAAACATATAATGTATTATTAGCCCCAGGGGTACAGGTCTGTGAATCGCCAGGTTTACACACTTCACAGCACTCACCATAGCACATACCCTCCCCAATGTCCATAACCCAACCACATTCTCCATATCCCCCTCCCCCCGGCAAGCCTCAGTTTGTTTTGTGAGATTAAGAGTCTCTTATGGTTTGTATCCCTCCCGATCCCATCTTGTTTCATTTATTCTTTTCCTACCCCCCAAACCCCCCATGTTGCATCTCCACTTCCTCATATCAGGGAGATCATATGATAGTTGTCTTTCCCCGATTGACTTATTTCACTAAGCATAATACCCTCTAGTTCCATCCATGTTGTCGCAAATGGCAAGATTTAATTTCTTTTGATGGCTGCATAGTATTCCATCAACGATCTGTTTTATCAAAACTTCCAGGTGAGGGTGCACCTGGGTTAAGCTCAGCTGGTTAAGCAACTATCTTCAGCTCAGGTCCTGATCCCTGAATCTCAGGGAAGTCCCACATCGGGCTCCCAACTCCATGAACAGTCTGCTTCTCCCTCTGACCTTCTCCCCTCATGCTCTCTCTCACTGTCTCTATCTCAAATAAATAAATAAAATCTTAAAAAAAAAAACCAACAAAAACAAACTTCCAGGTGATTCTGAAATAGAATACATTTTTGCAACCACCAAGTTTCCAGGAAGAGGATTATTTTTGATTCAACTAAGCTTCTAACATCTTGGCTTCATCATTGTTGGATGTTGTGAGAGCCAAAGGAGCATAGAGAAAATAGAGTGAAAGAAGCAGTGTGTGAAGAATTATAAGACAAAAATGAGGGCGCCTGGGCAGTTGGTTAAGCATCTGTCTTTGGATCAGGTCACGATCCGAGGGTCCTGGGATCGAGTCCCACATAGGGCTCCCTGTTCATCAGGAAGTCTGCTTCTCTTTCTCTGTGTTCTCTCTCTCTCTCAAATAAATAAAATATTTTTTAAAAAAGATGAAAATGATTAAGGATGAAAACTTAGGTTAGCAGGTCAGAGATTTTCTATGTTATTGCTATGCTAATTTTACGTCTGGTGCCTTACAGGGATATGACCTCAATTTTTGAAAGAAAGGCAAATGCCTAACAACAAAATTTATTGACAGCAGCCTCTATATGTATCAATTATAAAATATCTACCAAGCTCTTTCTAGTTGTATTGTGGGGTATGTATATATACTAAGGGAATATAATATATCCCCCTGACTTTTAGAAACTAAGACTCCAACATGACGACATTGATAGAAATTGTTGAGGTTACTTTTATCAACCAAGAACATCCCTGAGATATTAAGTTATGAACCCGATACACAGTCGATAAGACACTCCAGGGTTTCCAGGGTTTCTATGCTAGAACAAGCCCCTTCTTACGGACTGAAAGAAAAGGATGAAGGCAAATTGTCCGGTAAAGTAAAAAAAAAGACCAACTCTAATCCTTTCCTTCAAGTAGAGAGAGACCTTGTCTTCTGAGGGAGAATTTCAGTCAAGCTATAAGACCAGAGTCTCTGAACAGTTATAGAAATGAGTGTCTGGAAGCACAGCCACTGTGTCCCTAGAGAACCTTGCAAAACTGGCAGCCCACAGCTCAGATCAAACACAGAGAAGATTTGGGCCTACCCAGGATTTTATACACGCATGCACACACACAGAATTGCTAATGCTTAAAATTTGGAGATTTTAAATAAAACTTTTTGGCTTTTATCAAAATAAGAATGAAAGCTTTGGTAAAACTGGACAACTGTTTCTAAAACAACAGGAACTGACTAAAGTGGTATAATGAACTAGCCCTTTCCTACGGAGCGTGCTCTCCAGTTTACCACAGCGGCTCACACCGTCTTTGTCAGCTGCCCTGCTTCACTCGTTTACACCTTCTGCCTTCCCTGGTGTGTGCAGGGGGGCGGGGTGTGCGTGGGTGTGCACGTGTGCACATGCATGACTATTGCCTGGTTTTATGTCTGTTTCTACTTGGTGAGATCCCGTTTCAAACTAGAGAGGTCCATTTTGAGGTCAAGGACATTTTGGAGACATAAGGTTCGGAAGTATAAGTAGATCTCCACTTTGGTTGGCCAACTCTTCCATCCTCCCTACCTCGTCAGGGGTCTGGACAGTTTCTGCTCCTGAGAGCAGTTCCTGCTCCTAGCCTCCTGAGCTTCAGGGGTCTCTGGTCTCCCTCCTGCTTGGCCTCTTCCTCCACCCCTGCCTCCCCTTAGCTAGCTGAACTTAGAGCTGCCTAACCCAAGTCAGTCCTTCTTTGCTCTGGTCCTAATCATCACTTCCTTTTGAGGGCTTCTGCAACTATGCACTTACCTGGCAACTTCCTTCCTTAGCTTCTTACTACAAAATTCTAATCAGTGATAGGAATAACCTAAATTGCTGATAAATTATCCTGTGAAAGTTAATCTAACGTTACCCTCTCAAATCATAGATGCTCCTAAAAAATGGCCATTCCCAATTAAACTAATTGGTCCTAATTTCAAGAGGCAAATCCAAATAGGGTCTGTCTCAAATACATTTCTTTGAAATAATTCATGTTTTAATCTGCATGTGATATACATGGCACAAAGTGAGTTCAAGTGAGTTCAACAGATAATCATTATCAGTGTCTCAATCTACCCCTGATGTAATTGCCTCAAAGAGATCATCTTTGGGGAGCTTTGAGAAGCATTTCAAAAGCTGCTGTTTGGTCTTTTGTTTTGTGTGTTTTTGAAATCTCTTGCCTTTCTATAATTTCTAATATGTGCAAGGCATGGAAAATCTAGTTCAAATACTGTAAAGGGAGAAAGAATTAAGAGTTTCATTGGACGTTAAGAGTTTCACTGAGGTCACTCTAGTACAGAATATGCCACGTGTTTTAAAAAGTACAGGGAATCACTTTTTGCATGGTACTTGCACTGTTGGAAGTATGATAAAATCAAAGTTTGCATTACAACTCCTCGTGCTCTCCTCCTCAAAAAGAGAAAATCCGTTGCCTCCTCTCCCCATCGTATCAGTGCTAAATCACTCTTGAGTATACAAATTTTACCATATTTATTTCTTCACCTCCAGTGAGTAGCCCAGGGTCTGACATATGAGGGCTCTTTCGGGCCCAGCCCAAAGGTTTCAGGGCTAAGACCAGAGTGCAGATGAAAACCTTATGTCATCCAGATGAATACCGACTTTTTCTACCTCAGGCTTCACCTAGCAACCCCACAGCCTGCACCCCAGGGATTGCCCCCTGTGACCTGAAGGGTAAGGGATCCACTTGCCTGTGTCAGACCTGAGTCCTGCCAAGGGGTAAGACAGATCCTCGAGGGCAGGGCAGAAGCTGCTCCCCAAGCCAGGATTTTTTGGGTGGTGATTGGATCCCCCCAATTCAGGTAGCCTGTTGGGGAGGTATCCCTTCTCCCCATCCTCATTTTGTAAGCTCAGGATTTTAGGCAGTCTAAAGCCCTGCCTGTGCCATCCCAGCAGAGGGGAGGGAGGGAATATGTTGGGGGAAGGACTTTGTCTGCTAAGGTGATTTGATGAAGCCCAGGTATGAACAAATTAACCTCTTCCTCTGGTTTCCAGATATAGGCTGTGATCTCCTTCTACCTCTCCTGCCCCTTCCTTCCTTTTTTCCTTCCTTTCTTCCTTCATTTCTTTCTTTCTTTTTCTTTCTTTTTTTCTTTCTTTCTTTCTTTCTTTCTTTCTTTCTTTTAGGAGAGAGAAAAAGAGCAGGAGCAGGGGCAGGGGAAGGGAGAGAAGAGAGGAAGAGAGAATCTTAAGCTGGCTTCACACCCAGCACGAAGCCCAAGGAGAGGCTCGATCTTAAAACCCTGAGATCAGGACCTGAGATGAAATCTAGAGTCGGATGTTTAGCTGACTGAGCCACCCACCTGGCAACACACAGAGACACATGTGCCCACACAGATACAGACACATACATACATACACAAATTTGTAAGCTCTGACTCTCTATGCAGGCCTCCAAGGTACACATTCCAGCTCTCACTTCCCTTTTCTATCTTTCTCACTTGCTCATTTGGTTATCAAACTCTCTAAAAACTTTTTTACAAGGGATGCCTGGGTGGCTTAGTCAGTTAAGCATCTGCCTTCGGCTCAGGTCAGGATCCCAGGTCTCTGGGGTGGAGTCCCACATCCGGCTCCCTGCTCAGCAGGAAGCCTCCTTCTTTCTCTACCTGCCACGCCCCCTGCTTATCTCTCTCTCTCTGGCAAATAAATAAAAATATTTTTTGAAAAACACCTTTTTTTTTTTTAACAAATCAACAAATTCAAAAAATAGACTTTTGTGTTGGTGGCTTGTGAAATGTGAAGACCTCAAAAATACAGTATCCAATGCAGAGGTCATTCTTGCCTGGGTCTAATGGTGTGGTCCTGTACTCAATAAATATTAGTTAAATTAATTTAAATCCATCGGAAAGAAACCACCAGTAATAATTTATAAAAAACTTGTGGGTTTTTTTTTATTTTATTTTTTTTTTTTGGTCACGAGGCACCTTTTTATACTTCAGAATGTCAGCATATTTAAGAGGAAGCAGCTGTTCTGCTCACTTGCTAACAAGCCTGGGTGAGACTTAAATTCACACATGGAGGAAGGACGTAAATTGTATATAATTCTGAGTCTCTAATTTACAGGAAAACATGATGAGCATTTTTGGGTCATAATATTAATTCCTGTCACCTGAGAGGAAACTTAAATAACTCAGCTTCAGTTGTCCTATTGGGTAATGAGGTTTGTGTCTAGGAGAATAAATTTCTTACCTAGACCATGTAACTTAGCTGCTCTATTTTGCTCTCTGGAATTCAAGTCGTTGATATTTTCTGGAATCTTTTCTTATGCTATACGGAATTTTAAAAATATTTGCTGTGTTTTTGCACAAGGATGAGGGCCACAAATGGGTCGCTCTAAATACTGAAAACTTTTCTCTTGTTCTCAACTAAAACCCCATCCCACAAAGTATTAGCAATCTGTTTTGATGCCAAAGCCAAATACGGACAGTTGTAATGATGAATATTTGCTACAGGATACTAGCAGAAAAACTGCACGGAAATACAGACCCAAACCATCTCAAACTTTTTTCTTCCCACTGAATAGCATCCATTATTTTTGACTTGTGACATATATAATTCTTAGAGGGTCACTGGTTGTAGAATGCAAAGAAATCTGAGTCAACCTTTGGGGAACATTAGAAAAAGTAAATCATTATTCCAATTTCCCATCTTTTGGGAAGGAAAGAAGGAAATAGGAAAGGGAAGGAAAGGAAAGGGAAGGGAAGGAAAGGAAAGAGAAAGAAGGGAAGGGAGGGGAAGGAAGGAAGGAAGGAAGGGAGAAAGAAAGAGAGGAAGGGAAGAAAAGACAAGACCTGTAGTTTACTTTTACCATTTTGCACAAGAGGTTATTTGAGAGCTGTTGATTTTTCTTTTCTCTCCACCTCCCAAAATGATTCCAGTAACATAATACTCAGCATAAATGGATGATTGGATGTACATGATTGACTCTAGCTCAGGCTATGTTTAGTTTCTTTTAAAGTCAAATTTTTAAGATGCTATCTTCAAACGTGCATAATAAATCATGACCAATTTGAATTAGCTGAAGAGGCAAAAAAATGAATTAGATGAAGAGAATGTATACAGTTCTTTTATTTTAAAAAATCAAATTTTTAACAATAAAAAATAAATGAAGAGCATATGCTTCTGAGCCAGACTGTCTAAGTTCAAACCCTTGTGCTCCACCTGGCGGCTCTGGCTTTGGGCAAGTTCCCAAATCTCTCCATCCCTCCATTTCTTCTCAAGATGGGGATAAAAATGGTGTTCCCCTCTTAGGTTTCTATGAGAATTGAATGAATTCATACCTGTAAATGTTTCAAAAGTGATTCAATAATCATTAGCTGTAATTGTTATTCATTCATTCATTGTTTTCTTTTAATAAATATTTGAGTGTTTTTCTCATGCCAAGTGTAAGTGCAAGAATTTAGCAATGCATAAACCTGATTAAAGATTTAACTTTACTATCATCAAGTCATCATGAGATGTCTCATAAACCGTGATGGATATTTATCAGCCTTCTCATCCTCAGTGGTTTAATATATATAGAACCTTGCACAAAACAGCTGCTTAATAAATGTTGGTGGAATCAAGTATGAATCCGTGACTCATTGCAGCACAGGATAATAAGCACTTAATTTAGGATTAGGAGTTGCAATGTCAAGTCCCAGTTTCTACCCTAGAGCACTATGTGACGGAAAAATTGTAATCTGAAACCTAAGAAAGCTATGCCAAGAAACCACTAAGATTTCTTTTGATCGTGATTCTACCAGGTAACTGACACGATGTACTATTTGTTGACTGGTTATAGTTCTGTTTTTCTTAAATGTAATGAACTTTTCTTTTTAGAATAGTCTTAGATTTACAGAAAAGATGCAAAAATATTACAGAGGGCACCTGTGCAACCTGCATCCAGTTTTCCCTTACTGTTAACATCGCACAGTGTCATAGTGCATTTGTCAGAACTAATGAACCAATAGTGATACATTATTATTAACTAAAGTCCATGTTTCATTCACATCTCCTAAGTTTTCACCTAATGCTCCCCGCCCTTTTCTTTGCTCCAGAATCCTAACCTGGCTACCACATTACATAAAGTCATCACATCATGTCTCCTTAGACTCATCTAGATTTGACAGTTTCTCAGATGTCCCTTGTTTTGATGACCTTAACAGTTTTGGGGACTATCAGTCAGGAATTTCATAAAATGTCTTTAAATTTAGGTTTGTTGAATGTTTTCCCCATGGTTGGACAGGGGTTGTGAGTTTGGGGGAGGAAGTATAAAAGTAATTCATCTCACATCTTGTCAAAGGTATATGTTATTAACATAAACACCCACTGAAGATTCTGTTTTTCTGGTTGGATAAAGAATTATGTATAATTGGTAATTTAATGTACCATATTAAGAAAAATTTCTTGACTAGATGTAGTTTTCTAGGCAATGTCTAACATAGTTGATTCTCTTTAAATACAGTATAATCTTAAAATACACTTACCTTACTTTTTCCATGAAAAAGTTCCCTCACCACTGATAAATGAAAAGGAACTGAAAAATCCATGTCCTGTTATAAATTAGTAGTAATCCTACCTATGGATACAAGATTTATATATTAAATTTAAAGTGAAAAATATAACTGTTTGTATTTCTTTCAAATTAACTGCAAAAGAAAATAACAGATTTGTGCTCAGCTATGAGGTCAAAAAGCAGAAAGACCAGAAGTTAGGCTTTTTGATACTAATTCACCTAAAACTGTCTCATGCAGGGGACTTGCCTTGAGAAATGTTAATACTTCACTAAGCCCTAGGCATAGAGAATCTGGCATTTCTAATCTTGTGGCATCCTTGGTCTAAATGTACATTATCCTCAGAGGTTAGAAAAAAATACTGATGTAGCTGTTACAGGGATTAGAAGATCTAAGGTTTTGTTTATTCTATACTTTTCTTATGAATTTCACTATAAGCAGGGAAGTTGGTTTAGGATTACCATGATCTATGCTACACACAATTTTCAGATCAAGACATAAAATAAATATAGTCAATCCAGAGGAGAAGTTTTAGAAGTTGGGTATTACTAGGGATATCCTTCCTTGGATTTAAAAATGAGATAAATACCTAGAGTATCACACTGGCTCCAGCATGTAGCCACACTAAGTTAAAATATATATCTATATTTACGGTTGTCACTCCCCATGGAGCTGATTAGAAGACCAGTTTAGTAGTTTTAGCCTACTTCTGTTTGTCACCTTACTTAGTAACCTTATTATGTGTCACAGTCATGGCCAAGAGTATCATCCACAATATTTTTTTTTAATCCCTGATGTTTTCAAGCTATAAAACACTTCGCCCTAAGTCACCATATTCTATTCTATTTCTATGACCTTGGAAATGTCCTTAATTTCTGGAATTTCCTCATTTGTACAGTTTGTGTGAAGGTTAAATGAAATTTTAATTATAAAACACTTAGCAAATTAATTGGACACTTGTTATTTATTCATAGACACACAGGCCTATGCTTTCAATCATTTCTGGTTTATTGGGAGCAATGGATAGGTACTAGACTATCGTAGTCATTGCATTTGATGCCCCATCTAAGTTTTCAGAAATATTTTCTAGCTATTACCTGATAATTTTACATCGGCACCTCAAGAGACAAGTAAAAATTAATCGGGAAATGGACCTGTCAATGTTGAGAGAATAAATGTATTCTGGTGCAAAACTTGGGATTAGAGTAATTTTATTTATTTTTCTCTAGCCATGAAAAGCTGATGAGCAGACTCTTTTTACATGGTTGGAGGATATTGTTCAAAACACTAAAGGAGGCTTACTTGATGATCTTAGTAGTTAAATAAGTGATTAAACATGTATGAAATGTCAGGCAAAGGAAATAAGATCCAGATGAATTGTTTTATACAACAGTCCTCAACAAGAGCCCATTTTTCTTCTTATTGACTAGTGTTTCTGATGCCATATTTGGGAAAGAAGCTATAACCAATCTCACCTAAACTCCCACCTTTATATCTGGATCAAAGGAGATATCAAAGTTAAAGGGGATCCTATAACTGCAATCAACTCTTGATAATGTGATCTAATAAGAATAAGCATTTATGAGGACAACATTTCATTGCAGGCAGACCACTGTCCCTTATAACCACTGCCTAATTCATTTATTATGAACTTTTCACTGTGGCATTAATGACGATGGCAGCATCTGGAATGAAAAACATTTCCAAGAGCAGGTGTAGCTAGAGAGACCGCCTGGGAATATTTTGAATAGGAGGTTAAGAACCAGCCAGCTGGGAGACACAAAGTAAATAGTAGAAAGGTAGGAAGGTTAGGAGCATTAGAGATCCTTTGCAATTTGTTGTTGGATATGGCAAACATTGCTAATGGTAATCGGTAATTGTCATCTTCAGAATGGGAGCTGTGTATGCCCAAGTGAAGTCAGGATAAAGGACTTTTGCTTTAGAGCTTGACCTCTCCAGATTTAGAATCAGACTTTGGAGCCAGAAGGATTGTAGCGTTCCAGTACATCAACACTTCCGTGGTCATCAGACTCTTAGAACGATGATGTGACATTAACACGGGGCGACCAGTCTGTGAATTTCTTTTAGAGTGGCCATTGATGTTTGAAAACTACATAACAAACTCTCTGAACACAGCCCGGTACAGAGCATGCATTTAATAAATATGCCAGACCAGAGTTTTTGTACCCGGCATTGAATATACAACTCTTTGTAAATAGGACAATGATTTTCTAAATCATTGATCTGAACAAACCCTTATGTTATCAGGTTCCATTTTTTTTTCTTTCTTTGCCCAAGCCTATAGAAAATGATCAGTACTTATATTTTAATTAAAGAAATAAATGTAGAAGGAAAATAGAAATACGAGTAATAAAGAAAAATAAAAATATCTTAAAAGTGTTTTTCCTCTATTTTTTAAAAAGCTATCTGTGTAGAAATAGAGGCATACAACGTACAAGGCATTGTAAAGACTATTTTATGTTAGGCCATATGTTAACAAGAGAAATCTGTGAGCATGTTTATTTGCCCCACAGGAAAAAAAAAAATTGTAAGTGTATTTGGGTGTATTTTTCAGAATCTTCTGCATGTTTTTTTTATCAATATAGGCAACTACACGTGGCCATCTATGCAAATTTCTTCATGAGATGATTGACTCATAGTCGAGAGGTAGCAATTGCGGGCTGCTCTTATCATTATTAGCAGAATGTAATATTAGTGATACATTTCCAAATAGGGAAAGATAATACCGCTGTTTTCCCCTTCTTTCCTGTGTTATTTTGAATGCAGACAGTACCGCAGGGACACCAGCAGTTTCAACGACAACTGTGGAAATTCGCAAAAGCAGTGTTATGACAACTGAGATCACCTCCAAAGTGGAAAAAAGCCCCACGACAGCCAGTGGCAATAGCTCATGTCCTTCCACGGAGACTGAGGAAGAAAAGGCAAAACGGCTTCTTTACTGCTCACTCTGCAAGGTTGCCGTCAACTCTGCCTCGCAGCTGGAGGCACACAACAGTGGTGAGATGCAGTGATTTCTCTTCTGTCTCAACAGCTCTGCAATTATCCTCCTCTGAATGGATTAGATCGTTTGCAGCAGGGGACAAAGGGGTGGTGGAAAACTGGCAATTATTACATGGAAGTCATCAACCATTAAAAATTAAAAATGACACGCAAAGTGTCATTTGCATGGGCACAAGAGAGGACTCGAGGTGCTCTTTAATGTGCTTGTGTTTACGGATGTGTGTGTGTGTGTGTGTGTGTGTGCACGTGTGTTATTAAACATTAGGAGATAAAATACAATGTAATTCTAAAGTATAAGCTTTGCATTTATTTGATTTTAAAACTGCTATGTACTCCCACGCATTGGCTTCTAAATGACGTTTTCTAAAGTTTTGTCAATAATATAGCTGCAAAATTTGGTTCCAAAACTCTATGTGCTTTTAGCTAAAACCTCTCCATAATGGTTTTTATGGCAAATGACGCTGTTTGGCATAGATCTATATCACCCGGACAATTAAATGTAAAGTGTTTATTATGGGCAACCACTGAGGTGTGTTCTCTACATGTAATATTTTATTTACTCTTTGTGACAACCTAAAGATACTATTCTTGCTATTTGATTGAGGCTCAGGCCAGGCACATGACCAACTAAGTGGCTGAGCCATGATTTCAACTTAGGTCTTTCTAACTTAAACACTAAACTTGAATATATCATAATAGAACATACTAATAAGCCAGGATGAAATGCTTCCCAATATACTTTTATTATTATACTTCCCAATATACTTCCCAATACATCTATTGTATATCTACATCTATAGAAAGATATTATATAGGTATTATATATCTATACCTATACCTATCTATCTGGATAAGTCGATGCAAAAAGAGATCCCAGATCTATATATTTATATCTATATATCTAAATTATATATTTCTATCTATAATTAAATTATGTATAGATATATAGATACAGATAACTGATATATATCCTGCCCGAGATTTTAGACAGCCCTTTGGCCCTAGATTAGATTGCCTCTAAAAGGCTGGGTTCATTGCCAGGACCATGTCAGCAATCACAATAGGAACAGAATCATTTGTAAATCATACCCTGGGTTAATATTGCAGCTTTATGTTGTCTGTCACTGGCCAATCACTGTGCTGCACGATAATGCTCAAGTATTTACTTCAGTATTCTATGGGAGTAATTGCAGATGGAGAGCAATTCCTTCAACACATCTCTTTCCCCCTGCATGCAACATTAGCTGTCGTCTGGGAGTTCATGAGTTCAGAGGCTGAGAAACACAGAAAAAGATCTGGCCCCAAGTCAGAATCTATACCGTGCAGACGTGCCTCATGTTTTACTCATGCAATTACATTATTCAGGGATGCCAGATAATTGGAGAGCAAAAACATCATTGAAAGTCCATTTATTTCTCAAGAATTCTTGATCATTCTGCATAGTGACAGAGAAACACATTCATTTTGAGGGGGGCGCTCCGCTTTGACAGATAAACAAACCATACCTTTGAGGCTGGAGTTAATTTATCAAGAATTTGGATGTCCCTCCTGAATTCTTATCAGAAACATCTGATTAAGAAGCAAAGAATTCTTCATTATTTCATTATGTCATATCAGGTCAACATTTTTCATACTCCAATTCTATAATCCTTATCTCTGCTTTGTGTGTGGGAAATACCCATAAAGCTTTAAAAGCCCATTCACCCATATCACTTTCAGATATATACGATTCCCTATATCCAGGGATTCTGATTTATTATATATCCAGGCCTGGAAGTGACAGTGTTTGGGAAAAGAAAAGAAGCAAAAACAAAAAACCTCACAATGTTGCGCAGGCAGAGCTGAGAACTACTGGAACCATCTTATCTGAGAGTTTAAGGTGGTAAATGCGTGTAACCTTATAGGAATCCCTTTATAGGGCTGTCCCCTCCAAACCTTCAGTCCAATCAGTGAACTATAACCTTCCCCCCTTCTGCCTAAGCTTGGTTTCTTTATCCCTGCATTTCCCTTCCTACATCAGAGATTTTTTTCCAGGGTCCAGGCCTGGTGCTTATTTTCGGCCTCCCACGAGACTTGCACTAGCCAGTTGGGCCAGAACTGGAGGTGGCCAAGGAAGAAGAGAAGATACACACGTAGATTCTCTTTAATCTCCTCTGTGCACCATTTTTGATCTGCAAATCAGCTCTCTTTTGTAACTGAAGCAGCGGAGGGCAGCTCATTGTGTCTGGGACGTCCTCTACCTGTGGATGGTGAATGCCGTCATTTCCACAGTCAGACAACTGCCCCTCGTGCCCTGGTTCCTGCATCTTTGCCTTAGGATCCCATGTGGGGAAACCCAGGGGAGGGGGATGTAAAGGAGAGGGGATCTCTGTAGGCTCACTCGCCTGCCACGAAGAGTAGCTGCTGTATGAGTCATCCAAAAATTAGTGTGGCGTGTTTTAGTTTGGGTTCCATTAGAAGCAGACTCTGAGACCAGGATTTGAGAGCAAATGGCTTTTAGGCAAGGCCAAGGGCATGGGTCAGGAAGTGGGAAGGGGGAACAGGAAAGGGAAGCGGCCAGCGACCTGTGCATCACTAGGCAGTTACCAACGTGGGCAACTGGACTTGCCGAACAAAGCCGTGACACCACAGGGCTCCCACTGCTTTTCACTGTTTTAAACATAAAAATGTCCAGTGGTCACATAAAATGACAGAATGGAGTTAGCTCAAATTCTGTCACTTCATCTTTTTAATCAAGGTGTTATCATCTCATTGTTCACTTATGATCTATTGTTTACATTAAAAATATAGAGTACCACCAGGGCCAAAGGCATGAACTGCAGCCCTTGTGAGCTTGAATGATTTCAAACAGGGAATCGCTAATGAAACAGGAGACTGTAGCCAAATTCCTGTGTGTCTGTGGCCCACGGTGTAATGGAGAGGTCTACCCATTTATTTCCATGTAACATATGATGTTTAGTATAGGGTAAGTTAGACAATGGGGTAATTTAATATATGCTAAAATCTCAACAGGAAAAACACTGCTTGTTTAGGATATAGACAAATTGTGTTCTAGGACACAGTCCTTTATCATGGACGTGGGTTAGAGTTGCCAGTTCATGGTGAAGGTGGAAAGTAGACTGTCTGTTTTAGTCCATTTAATTATTTTCTTGTTCTCTTTCATGGATCCCTATATTACCTGTCCCCACAGCAGACCACAGTCACTGCCTGTGGGCTCCACTGCCCCCACACTCACCCCCCAACCTCCCCTGTATCATTAACAGTTCTCTGCTTGCTTTCAGAGCTAGATATTAGGAAACCACTGTGAAGATTGTGCTTTTTTCAGGGAACTCGGTTTGAAGACCAATTTTGTTCAGAAACAACCAGACTGTAGGGTGGGGAGATGTGTCCTTTGCATCTAAATTGTAATTCTAAGTATTTCTCTCCCCTTTTTTCCCCTTCCATATGCATGGAATAAGGTCTTTAGCTCTCAATGTAGAGTTATACATTTACGGTTTTTCTTTTTAATCGTAAACCAATTTTGAGATTATAGCTTCCATCGCACACAACCTCTTGTATGTCACAATGGAATGAGCTAGAAGCGATCAGACCATTTTTACCTCAGATCCACAAATAACAATTCGGTGTGAACCTGGGCAAGTCGACTGTTCTCTTTGGACCTCTCTCCCTCTCTCTTTAATGGTGCTAAGAAGCCCTATGGCACCTTGTAAGGATGAATTATTATGGCACGATTATTAGTGTGACCACAGTTGCTGCTAGCATTATTTGGGGATCGGCTGTGTTATTTCATTTGCTTTCTCTTTTATTTTTCACTGAATTTGCAGTTAATGGATTTATATTCCATAACATTGGAATGCAGGATTTAAATATGAGCATTCCTGCTTTGCATTTTTTTTTAAGAATTTGAGAGAAGTAGATATCATAGCTTACTAGCATGATTCACAAAACAGTCTAAGAATGTTAAATAACTTAAGAGGACATACTCTTTTCAAAAGATCTGGAAGTCTCCTTTTAGTTGTATGTTATAGACACAGATAATACAAAAAAAAAAAAATTGTCTTTTTCTTGAAAGAAATCTCCCCAAAACATTCTACTAAGTAATGCTTTGCTTAGCTGATTTTGATGGTTTTCTCTACGTAATTAAAACCTTTAAAATGTTTTATAGTTAGTGCTTATTACGAATTTGGGTAAGTTTTTCTGGCAATAACTTGAAGTGGTAATATTTGATAATTTTCATTAGTCTCGTTTGAGCTTTTCTATCCCTAGACAGGGCTTATTCTATCCCTCACTAAGTTTTAATATACAGAAAAGGCACTTATCAAAGGATAGACTTTACTGACTTTTAGAGATTTCTAAATTTTTGCTTAAACAAAACTGACACTGTTAAGAAGGAGAAGAGAACTAAAATTTACTGAGAGCTCATGGAAGTGCCAAAAGTAATCCTTAGAACAATAAATGCATTTCATGTAACACTTCAGTAGAGCAAATAATTTCCTCTTCCACAGCTGAGGACACTGAAGCACAAAGAAATGTAAACCACACAGCTAATGGAGGCAAACCCTGCTCCTACCATGCCAGAGTCGGAGTCCACAATGCTCTTGACAAATACGTGTTCATTGCTCTTTATTCATACCCAATACTTGAGCTGTATCTCCTGTGGGTGAGGCACTAAGAATACAGGATGAGCAAACCCCTGGAGTTGCCTTCAAGAAGCCCATGTCTAATTCGTGCTTCTGTGTTCAGGAAGAGAATTAGGTAAAGACTTGTTTCATCAAGACATCCGTTTCACGTTTCAAGTGAGAAATTCATTTAAGCCAGTCAGCTGTGGTCAGTGTTCATGGCCTTATTATTATTAAGGTCCAAAGATTATCTGCCACTCCTATTCAGCTTCTTCCAGGGTAACGGTAAGCCTCCCAATTACAGAAGATATTGCGTGGGTCAGGAGTCCCTCCAGTCAGAATAAGAGCCGCTCTCCTACTGACTGCTTCCTAAGCATTGATAAGCCAAACCAGCCCAGGAATGCTTCTCACTTTGACTGAAGAAGCTGTATGGAAAAGAAGTATTTTGATAAAATTACCTGTTTGGATAAAAAAGGTTGGACAACCATCTAGACACACACACACACACACACACACACACACACAGTGAGACAAAGGAAAAAATATATATATAAAATGTATATATACATTTTACTCTGCAGACGGTGTAAGTCAGTGTACGGCGAAACAATGCTCTAGGGGGCAAGATCTATATACAAATATATATATATTTTATATATATATCTATATACAATATACTATATATATGTATATATATCTATATGCAAATATATATATACACAAATATATATATGTATATATATCTATATACAAATATATATATACACAAATATATATATACACACACAAATATATATATATACATATATACAAATATATATATATATATATATATTTGTATATAGATCTTGCCCCCTAGAGCATTGTTTCGCCATACACTGACTTACACCGTCTGCAGAGTAAAATGTATTTGTGTCTATTTTGCAAAGGGCAGGTGGAGGGGGCTTGCAAACTTAAAGGGAAAAGCAGAGAGGCCTCCCCACCAGCTCCACATTTCAAGTCCTCCAGTCTACTTACAAGGTGTCGACCTTTTTCTCTTTCCTTCATATGTTGGGATATGAACATTTTCATAGATGTGCATAAGAATACGACCTTCAACGTGGGGAATCTATGTTGTAAGAATATACCTTTTTTAATATCGGATTTGGTCAAGTTGCAATCATTCTAAAAGAGAGAAACGTGACTGTGAACCTGTTTCTTGTATTCATCACCTCTTATTTAAGGCGATGGTCATTGGCACTGACCTAGTGTGCCCCTCAATGTGTTTTCCTCGTTGATAGTAATGGTTCTGGAAGGCTGGTCCAGGAATCCAGAAAATTGACAATCTTATTTTTTATGCCTCTAGAACTGATAACAATCTAATAAACACAAGTAGGAAAGAGAAACCACTGGAAAAAAAAGGGTTTAATGGCAGAAAGGACATAAATGATGATGAGAGAAAATTTCATAGCAAAACCATATGGCTAAGTGATAAAAATAAAGAATAGTTATCAACACAAAGAAAAAGAAAATTGTGAACAAAATTTTGAGAGAAGCTCCCATTCATAAACTACCAGGCTAAAAAAAACAAAAACAAAAACAAAAAAAAACAAAAAAACAAACAAGTGTTAATAATGGAAGTTACACTCGGCATGAGTGAGAGTCCAGAGATGTTTATCAGTTTATTAAAAAGAAACTTTTGTGTATAGTGTAACTTCTTAGCCTTTCACCGCTTATCTTCTTTTGTTTTTACATTTGAAATTGAGTTATGACCAATCAGTTTGGGCTTTACTATCCTAATGGGGCTGTTTTGTGTTTTTTTTTTTCAGCCATCAAGATCTTTATACTCTTCCTCTTCCTTTTTGAACCTAAAACACATAGCCAAGAAAGCTTGCTTGTATTCTGTTTAGAAAGTGGGTCTTTAATTAGTGCCACTTCTGTAAACACACCATGTTTAAGCTGATTACATTTGTTACACATCACCTCCAACTATACCTTGAGCAACTAAATCACTCTTCCTCATCTGCTATCATTTATGTCTTATTAGCATCGAGAGGAAGTGCAACAAAGTCACACCCATTTAATTTCATCTAGGGACTCTGGAGTGTAGGTGTTCTGTTAATGATGCTGGTTTGATATGTGGGACATTGTAAAAACATGAGCAATTAATTATGTAAGGTGGTCAGAGCTCATTGTCTTCTAAGTTAAGCATATCTCAGTCATAATCCCAGCAAGAACTGCTCTAAAACTAGGCATCACATTTTGTTACTGTATCATTTCCTAAAGGCACATACTAGCTAAGATTAATTTTTCTTTCTTTTTTTCTGAATCTTCCGGGCAGGTACTAAGCACAAAACCATGCTAGAAGCTCGGAACGGAAGCGGAACTATCAAAGCCTTTCCTAGGGCAGGCGTGAAAGGCAAAGGACCAGTTAATAAGGGAAACACAGGTCTGCAAAACAAAACGTTTCACTGTGAAATCTGTGATGTGCACGTCAACTCGGAAACACAACTTAAACAGGTAGACAGCGCATATTCTAGAAATGAAAACAGATAGGGGACATCCTGATAAGCAAATGTGTGTGCTTCCTTTGTTCCCTTTCTTTCCTGTTTTCCTCTCCCTCCCGTCCATCCATCCATCCATCCATCCATCCACTTATCTTCTACTCACTGCCTTTATTTATTTATGCCTAGTTTAGTTGCCAAGGAAATAATAAAATGTAATATTTTCTAAATCCTTTGAGAAAATGTCTGAAGTGAGTTTGTACTATTCTTTTTTCTGAAGAGTGGGAGGAAAAGGAGTATTAGATCTTTTCTCTGCCAGGTTTCCCACTCAAAAGTGTTGATTTTCTTGAAAGGTCAAATTGCAATGTTCCATTTTTACTTGTTTAGATATTTACACGTTACAACTAATTTTATACTGTTCTATTCTTTTATTTTATGTACTTTATTACATGGTGTTGTACTGTATTGCTAAATCCTGCAGCCACCTGCTAAAGGGATGACTAATCCTATTGCATTCACTTTTACTGTGAATAGCCCTCCAAAGAGATCAGTTAGACATTGCCAACTAAAGGCCCAGCCCTCATATTGTGCTTTATTTTATATGCATGTGTGCAGTATTGTGCTCATTTTATGCACCTTCGTTATTTATCTTTAGAATTTAAGGGGCTGACATTTGGCTGTACAAATGTGAGGGTAAATATTAGTATGGAAATAAATTCATGCCTGCCTGGGCATCTTTGTTTATTTGCACATAAAATTCCTTTAGATATTCCTTTCCTTTGTACACTTTTAAAAAGGAGATCTGCGCAGCGATAAAGAGAAAGGCTGGGAAAATGAAGAGCCTTCTATTTGTTAAAAATATACTAAAAGAGGTAACATAAAAATATATATCCTCAAGCCATCAGAACCCAAGGACAAAAGTGCATGCTCTTTTGTTTTTGTCTCTGCAACTTGTATGAAATAACTAATCTTCTTCCTCAGGTTAAAACAGTATTTTTGAGGGGGGGGGGGTGGGGATGTTTTTTTTAAAACACTGTCATTTTTAATTGTTTTTAATAGCACATTAGCAGTAGAAGGCACAAAGACAGAGCTGCTGGGAAGCCCCCGAAACCTAAATACAGTCCTTACAACAAACTACAGAAGGCAGCACATCCTCTGGGGGTAAGTGTCATCATTGATTCCCAATCAACAGTGATCTTGAATGTCCCACTGTCTGATGAACTTGATTTTTTTTGTTGTTGTTGTCAATTATTAAGTGAAATAAATGGAAGGTACCTTAGTCATGAGGAACAGTTGATTGGAAAGTCCCAACCCACACTCCAACAATAGAATTATAGGTTTTGTGAGTTGTGTGGGTGGTTTGCCACGTTTAGCCACAGTCTGGTAGCTGTATCTTTTGGAGTTGGGCTCTGGTTAATGACAGAGCATGGGGAAGGGAGTAAAGCCAAACTTTTGAGTCAAGTAAGTGATATCATGATATCTGGTCTTGCTGTCAGTGGATAATTTTAGGAAAGTTCAGTGAAAAAGAAGTTCTCGCCTCTCTTTTTTAATATCTTCAAGGGACAAAGCACTGGTGTTTTTGATACCCTCAACAGTTTTGGATTTTGAATAGCATGGTCTCAAGGGCATGACTGATTTTATTTAATTATTTCACCAAGAATAATATCTGAGGCCTGGGGAAATTCTTCCTAGGAGATGCTTCTTTCCATTACACCCAATATACCTTTAGATTAGTGAACATACTAGTATAAATGTCCTGACCTGGATTTTTTTTTTAGGAATTTAAGGGAAATCTGTGAAACCTGACAATCTCAAGCTAATATTTATGACCACGTGTGTGTGGGGGGGGGCGGTTGTTGTTTCTTGTTTTTGTTTTCCTGGTTGAATTGACCATAGCTTTCATCAGGGAGACCCAGGGCTCAATGAAAAGTTAAGAACAACTGATCTATACAGCATGTGCTGAATTGTGCATTTTGAAATCTGTTTTCTTCAAAATAGATCTTATTAATAATCGGTGCTATTGTGTGCTGCTGGCACATGAAAATATAGTTAAAGGAAAACTGCAATCATCTATTATGAGACCTCAGTAGGAGTTGACCCAATTAATTTAGTAGCATCACCCATTTTTATGCAAATGAAGTCACTCTACTCTTTTGTACAGAAGCAATTTTAGCTGCATTGAAAGGCTGTGAATTCTGCACAGAGCTGATGTTTCAGCACCACTAGTCATAACTTTGAGTGCTATTTCTGACCAGCATAGATGCAGCTTTCAACAATCAAGTGAATGGTTCTTAAATAAACAGGGAAGTCAAATTGTGTTAATGTCACCATCCAAAACCTCCTTCCTAGCTCTCACTGTGTTACTGTTTCCATAAATGGGAACATTCTGTGAGAACAGCCATCTTACTAATGCTACTAGCCAAAGAATGAACTGGTTTTGTAGAGTAGGATTGAGAGAATTGTTACCATTTGCACAAAGAGGAAGCATAAAATGGCACATTTTGGGGGGAGGTAAGTTTGGGGGGAGGCAAGTTTCACCTTGAAAGTGAAATTTTGTTATTTTTATTTCTCTTCATTAATACCTCACACCTTGCTGGGCTCCCCAGTTTATATACTTGGATAGCCTAATAGTCGCTGTCAACATTAATAAATCTCTCTTTTAAAATATCAATTCCGTGACAGTTCATGTGTGTGTGTACAGTGGTGTAAAAATTCCACACTTTCTTCCTCAACATGAATACTTTCCTCAGGTGGTATATTTATGAAGAAAAATAAAATAAGGTTGCTGAGTACTTTTCTGGACCAACAGTCTAAGCTGGCCATCTTCAAGTGCTCTTCCAGCTCTTTCAAAGGAAAGATGTTCTACACTTTCCGTTACTCTTATTGACCTTCCCAAGTGTGATTTTTATCTTTGTAGTTGCTTCTTGCTACATTTTAAAAGCTGCCCATCATTCTGGATTCTATGGGTAGATGCCCAAACTCCTGTCCTTCTGTCTTTTTTTTTTTTCTTCTCTCTCTCTCTCCCTTGCAGGTAAAATTAGTATTTTCAAAAGAAACTTCAAAGCCATTGGCTCCACGAATTCTACCAAACCCACTGGCGGCAGCAGCCGCTGCTGCTGCAGTGGCCGTGAACTCCCCCTTCAGTCTCCGAACTGCTCCAGCGGCCACACTGTTCCAGACCTCGGCCCTCCCGCCAGCACTCCTGCGGCCAGCTCCCGGACCTATTCGGACCGCCCACACTCCTGTGCTGTTTGCTCCTTACTGAGTTCCAAATGGGAGTACTTGTACTGCAATAATTTTTCAAAAAACAAACAAAAAACAACAACAACAAAAAAAAAAAAAAACAAAAGAGAACTATGCAGTGTTTATTTATAGTTTAAAGTCTATCTGAAGAGCCAGGACTTTTGATAGTGAATCGAAAAGATTATTAAAAAAAAAAAAAAAAAGAGGGAGGCTTAGGGGTGGGAGGGGTGGGGTGGTATTTTCTCCAAATTAAAGCATTCCTCTTGAACACTGATTGTTTTAGAAGTGATCTCCAGCATTGACTTGTAGTGGTATCTAGAATTTCTGAAGCCTTTGTGACTGTGCTTTTGAGCACCTATTTCCCTCTGCATTGTCTTTCCTGCTTTATGAAACAGCTATACATTGTAAGGGCATTAACTGGTTCCAATGTATATATATAATAATTTACTCTGTAGATTAAGATAATATGAAAAAAGGAAAACAAAAAACAAAACAAAAAAGAAAAAAAAAAAACAAAAACAAAAGCAACACTGTGAATAGTAGTACCCGTGCTGGTCCTCTTGCTATGACAGCAATTACTGGGTATTTATCCCAACAAAAGTAGATACAGTAGATGTCTTGTAAACAATAGTGCTGTGTCTCACTCTATGCCACTAGGTTATAAAGAATTGCAAAAGGCAGAATGAACAACTATTTCATGCCGGTAAGCAGCCAAACGATACACAAACACCAGAGGGTTCTGCGGAGGTCTTCCTGGTCCATATTCTCTCCCCCCGTCCAGCTTGTAGGTGACTTTAAGTTGAAGACAAGAGAGCAGGGCTTAAGCATAGAGGTGGGGGAGGTATTAATAAAGGTCATTTCTTCCAAAGTACTTTTTCCTCCCACTGAAGCAGTGTTGCTGGAAAGAGGGAAAGAAAGCTTTGTAATGAAACTATATCTGAAAACAGGTAAACCCGTGCATTGTGGGTGTTTAGAAAGAAATCAGTTCAACTGTTCTGTTTAGTGGATAAGAAATAATCATAACCTAAGATGATTGTGCAAAGTAAAGATGTTTCATGTTAGTACATATCCAAAAAAAAAAAAAAAACCCACAAAAAACAGAGAATATTGCATCCCTGCAATATCCCCTTTATATCATACCAGTAAGGTTACCTCTTAGGCAAAGGTTTCTGCTTTGAACATGATGGTAGATGTTAGCTATTGTGGGCTTTTTCTTGTTTCTTTTTTAGATTTCCTACTGACATGATATGAACAATTAATATATACTTAAACGCTAGTAAAACAAGAAAAATGAATCTGAGGTGATTGCAGACCGAGGATATAGTGTTGAAAAAATTCTGGTAAGATGCACTTGACCATGATTTCTCTAGTGGAGTTACGAAATACTGGCAGCCTTTGATAGTCACCAAAAGGCTGAAAGGAGTTCATGTTTTACCTTTAAAACAAGATTTATCAGGGGTATATATAAATATATGTATATTGTATATATGTTAGAAAGATTAAGAGAATAACTTATAAAAAGAAATTCTATATAAAATAATTATATAACCATCCCATGTTACATGTTATCATTAAGTTGGTAACAAATGGCATAAAAATAGCTGTGCCTTTAATTTGTGATAAAGGCTATTTGCTTTTTCCCATAGAAAGCTAACGTATACCTATCACTATGATGGGATTCGATGCAGCCAGTCTGTTGCATTAAGAATAAGGACACTCAAACTTAGAACAATGTTAAAACATGTACAAATCAACCTTACATGATTTAGGTTTAGAGAAAAAAAATATTTTTGAAAAGGTTTTGTAAAGACTATTTAAATCTATAGGGAAGGGCTGGGTATGGCCTTCCTGAAACTGCTCTTATCTAAACTGTAGTAACCTTTTTGAGAGGTACAAAGATTCCAGATGAAACCATTTGAGAGATAGGTATATAGCATTTGTCATTTTATATTTGAGAAACACCCATAGCGTGCTTGGTGCTCAACATTGAACATGGTCTTTGGAGTTCTCCACCATCTAGCTATAGACATTTGTCATATAAACATATCTTTAAAACAGTTGGCTTTATACATCTTTTGTTAAACAATCAACAAAATAAGGAAGGAAGGAAGGATAGAAGGAAGGAAGAAAAGGGAAGATGGCAGGTAGATAAGCTAGACAAAAGACAAAAGTTATTTCATTGGTCTTTGGTAAAAAGAATTTCAAGCCACACATCTCTGGTTAAACATGTTGGTTAGTATTAAAATTTGTTTTTGAGAGTATCCGGTGATTAATGTTTACTAACGCCTCTACTCCCTGGTCTTAGCAAGTGTTTCCTTTTTTTCCACACACACCCCCTACTGGTTCAGCCAGATGGAATGTCCTCATGAGTTTGTTGTTTGGGGCTCTGTCTATATCCCGTGTGACCAGCTTCTAAAGAATTTGAACTTTAGTTGCCTTGTTCTGGTTTGTCAAATAGTTTGATCTTTCACTGTAACTTAGCCTGAATCCTTCCCCAACAACCTTTACACCTGATAAAACCTCTTTCTGTTGGAGAACTTAATGTTAATTGATGCAATCTCACTACGACGTGCTTTTGCTGTTCTTCCCCATTTTCACCAAAGTGAATCAGCCAGTCCACTAGAAGTCAGGGCCTTTGGGATGCAAAGAGTCCTGGATCACAAGGTGTTACTAACTTTAATGATTTGCTGGGAACAAACAAATCAGCCATATTTTCTCCATCAGCCATATGAGAAAACTCAGAAATACCTAAATCCCTTCTGCCTCACTTCACTATGGAACCATTTTTGTTTAAATGGTCTCTTAAACTGGAGTTGTAATCATCAGTTGTCTTTTCCTCACTACCTAATAAAGGATGAAGCCTAACTATGGAACTTACAGTGGACTTTCTGTGAATTGCTTCCCTCCACTCCACGTTATTTATCAACACCAGATCAACATCCCTTACGGTTCAGACTGCTATAAAGCCCTATCCTTTCCCTTAGGGAACTTTTTTCATGAATAAAGATCAATAATTCAGATTGGTCAGCACTGGTGCTCTGAAAATCCCCAGAGGTGGTCTGACTTTATGGTTATATATCCCTTCCCATGCATCACACCCATGGCAAGGAAGTGATAGGGAAAGCATCTCCGATTTCATTTGAAACAGATATAAATGCATTGCAAGAGCCAGATGCCTTTGGAAAAAGCATTGCTGCCCCTCATCCAGATCATCCAGACAAATGGGAAACAGTCGTTGGGGAGGTACTGTATTTCTCTCTTGAGAAAACAGGTGATTACACATGACAAATTGCTCCTATCACTGGTCCTAATCTTTGAAGAGTGGTGGTTCTATTCACATAAGCAAACACAGTTGGCTTTTGGCAATTTATGTCATCCCTGCCGCATCTGTAACAATTGCAACCTTAAGGAACTATTAGGCTTCCCTTCACCTATTGCAATAATTCATGCCATTATCATCAGAGCTATAATTTGGTTTCTTTGAAAGGTGCTATGTATTTTACTGCCAGAGAACTACTTAACGAAGAGAGTGTTCATACTCACTTGCAAGTTAAAAGACCAGGAAATCATAAAGTGAAAAAATTAATAGACAACAAGGCTTTTTAAAATAGGATTATTCAAATTTATCGTGGATGTTTCCATGTAAGTTTCTAAGGCACAGGACCAATACATAGTACATGTGGCATTAAATTTCACCTACGATTAAATTTTAAATATTTTGACTCCATACCCATGTAATGGTCAACTTTCCTGAAGAAATCAGATCACAAAGCTAAATGATTCAAGTGGTGTAGAGGCCTCTTCCTTCAAATACGAATTAATATAGAGGACTACCTTTCTATACATTAGCATGGATGACATTACATTAATAACTAAGGGAAAGCATCATAAAGTGGTGGGGAAAATAATGAACTGAAAGAAGTAAAATTTTATTGTAGACTTTATCTCTGACCAGCAGGGTAATAATTAGTCAACTAATGCTTTGTCCTCAAATTTTTTGTCAGTAATATGGCTGAGCTGGTTTACTATATCAGCATTAAAAGACCACTTCTTGCATCCTGTCAAAAATAAAATTGCTTTCTTGTCATGAACCATGGAGCTACTTAAATATTTGCAAATGTCCGGAGGTGTGTTCTGTATTTCCCTCCCTCCTGAGTATACACCACACTGTAGGCCTCTCATCTAATCAGAGTGTAGACTTCAACTATTATCAGAGGAGTTGCTAATTCACACTGGACTTTTCACAAAGTCGTAAAGGATGAACTGTGTCTCTTTTCTCAATCTAGAATATCATAATTTTTGAACAAAACAAACTCCAAAAGGAAGTTGTCCGTGTGAGTATGGAAGGGAGCGACAACTAAATGCCTCATCCTATTTCTTTTGTTGTGTTTTCTGTCTTCAGCAGAAAGGGTCTCCCCATCACTAATTCTACCCTGGGTTTGCATGTGTTTTAACTAATGGGCATCTTACTAAGACCACTTTGTCCACAGTCAAAGGGTATCAGTGATGCTCTCATCATTGTTACAGCAAGAATTATTTGAGCTGCGTCCTGACAGTGAATGTTTTCCATATGATTTCTGTAGGTTTTCACTAAAAGGGTGGATTTATTTCTAGAGTATCTCTTCTGTTCGTTCTATAGCATGCTTTAATAATGACAGAGGCTACCACCAGGAAGTGAAATGGATCACTTATAAGACACATCTTCCTTGTCTACTTATTAGGTCTACTTATTAGTTCTGAGAGTGGTGTCAGGGCTTTCAATGAAAGATGATATGTTGATATATCATCCTCAACTGGCCTACAGGGCTGTTACTTTCAGGAATGGGTTTATAGCTTACCGGAATTATGAAAGTTAATGGAAGGCAAGTTCAGCCCTGGAAAAACCTCTTATGTGCTACTCTTTTTAGAAGTCCAAGCAGGTTACAGAACATCACAGGGTTTGAAGAATTCCTTGGCTTGCCCAGGTGTGAAAGGACCAAGAACTACCTTCAGTCTGATCATCTTTTTCCTGTTTTCAATGACAGAAAGCCATCTGTCTTAGGTGGTCAAGTTGACTCTACAAATGGCCAAAATGCATTTCAGGTCAAACCTGATGATTAATATGCATGATCTAGTGGAACATCTTTGAGTTTGGTCAAGTTTACTAAAACCACCAAGAATGGAGTCATGTTCTTTTCATGACTACTAAGTCAACTCTAAAAGTAATTTCCAAAGAGAAGGGCTAAAATGGTTTATAAGAAAAAGAGTTGAACTAAAAATGAGTACCTGAACAATGAACAATTCTAAGGTTTATGTGTGGGTTTATATACACATGAAGTGATAGAGAATTCATCCTTTTTTGAAGCCATGGAAATATCTTCCCCCCCCCCCCCCAATGATCAAGTTGGTTTCATTTTAAGAAGAGAAACTCTATTTTCACACTTGGGAATCTTAATAAACTTAGGGCATTGGAGATGTTGACAAGTAGATATAACGTCAAGGTACTATGCTCTCTACTAACATCATTATGCTAGAAGATTGAGTTGGATAATGCAATTGTAACATTTCATACAAGCTACTGACTTCCAATATAGAAGTTGAGCCTTTATCAACTCTTCTTTAAATCCAGGTACTGTGCAAGACATGGTAAAACAGGACTAAAGAAAATTAGCAAGGAGATAGTCCTTTTTGGGGGCCTAGATTGTATTTTTTTCAGGAAACAAAATTTGTTAAAGTCATTTGGCCATTTGATTATCTAAATCTAGTAAAATATAAATCTACTGGGACACATGTTATGGCATCTTTAAGCCATGGTAGAAATGAATGGAATTTTATTAACTAAAAATAACAATGTGGGTTTTATTGGATACTTCTCAATTCAATTTAAAATATATCATTGTATAATTTCAGCATAGGACACCAGGGTGAGACAAGGCCAATATTGGGTAAAGACCCTCCACTAAATATTTTGTGACTATCACGACCGTGAGTTAATATTGTTAGATACAGAAAAGAAATAAAGGTCTTGAGATTCTGGAAAGTTTAGCTTTCATGAAATAGTCAAGAAGAATTTCCTGAGATGACATCTGTTTTTTAAAGTGATTATGGGAAAAAAAAATGTGTGGAAGTGGTGGATTTTGCAGAAAAGCCTTGCCGCAAAGGGATCTAGGCATAAGATTGATCATCACAGAACAGTGGGCATGTTTTCTGGCTTCAACACCAATTATCTATGAGGAAACTGGGCCAACTTGCTTGGTATTTTGATGACTCACTTCTGAAAAAAAATTAAGAGTAACAATGTGACTACAAAGTTATGCTGAAAAAAAGTAAAAGCTGAATTTAGTAAACGCAAGTCACTTGCCTCTCAAAATTGGTTCCAAAATCTAAGCCTAATTTCTATAAATTTCAGTAAAGTTGTTTTAAAATACATCTTATACTAACAGTGTTCATATTCCTATATATTTAAAGTAGAACTGATCTGATGCCAAACCGATGTCATTTGTAGCTATGTTAGACCCTCAATTTTGTCCTGAAAAAAAAAAAAAAAAGTGAATGATTTTATTTAAGATATCTAGTCTTAAACACACATGGAACTCTGTGCTAAGAATATTGTTTTTCCTGAGATATTTGTTGGTCAGTTTTTTTCCTTTCATCAGTCAAACTATTATGTCAGTTCAACTAAGTTTTCCTTACGTATAGTCCATCATTTCTGCTAATAATATTTAATTTACTGGAATTTCACAATTACTTTTAAATTGCCTCCTAAGAGGTCAAAGAAAAATTTATTATTAGCTGATACATGATGAGATATTCAACTCTCATGCAAACTGGAGTATTGGTGATTTTTAAGTAGTTATTCTTAATAATAGAATGTGAAACAGACTCTATCAAATAAATTGAGTGATGACTATGCCTATTTACTGACAGCCAATTCGAGCCTTAGTCTCAGGTTCTAAAAATAGCTAATCTGCATGCATTTAGTGACCACACACTGAAGGCAGTATTTGTTTTTGACAACCAGACTTCTGATTGGAAACTTTGGTGTTAACATTCAAAAAAATTGAATAAAATTTTGAAATTTTAAAAATAGGTTATGACTTGTCCTACTTTTCTGTAACCTTGCAAAAAAAGTACATAGGGGAAAAAAATATGTGATTTTTTTTTCACCTTCTATTCTCATAGTTTAGAAAATATAGGCAGGCCTTCATCCACTATCAACCACTTGGCAAAAGGTTTGAAGAAGTTCTACCCAATGACAATAATACCTCATATTTGAAAGAGCATTACCACAAACACCGAAGAGGTACAATATGCATAGCTTCCTTGATTTTACAAAAAAATAAAAACAAAAGAGACAAACCAGGGATCAAAGAAATTGCCCTGCCTATAATCATACAGATATGGTTCTCAGCTAAAATACTGTTGTGATGATGTACAACTAGCATGTTCCTTCATCCGTACCTTTGGGATCTTAACCTCAGCAGCAGAAGCCAAAATGCTCAGGATGCAAATTTGTGTCACCTTATAGCCCATATGTTCAGCAAATCACTTTGCTCTTTTCATTTTGCCAAATCATGCTGAATAACTCATAATAAGAGGTTCTAGATGTCCCCACGTGGACTTGAACCGTTGAGATGAAATTTTTTGTGTGTTTTATATTTCAGTACTTGAATTATGATTATTTGTGTAGTTGTTATTGTTTATTTCAGTTGAAGCCTCAAAGAACTCCCCCTTATGTGCCAGTAAAGTCTTCAATTGAAATTAAAGAAATCAGGACAATTCACATAATTTGTATCATGCCATTCTTCTGTTTTAAGTCATGTAATAAAATCTCTCCATATGCTAATAATTTCCCCGATGTGAAGCAAAGCTGCTATCAGTTTTATTGACTCAGAAATGTAAAATGTAGAACATTTTATCCTGTCTCTGGTCCTGTACTAAGGACCAGAGAAAGTTAAGTTAAAGTTACTGAAAGTTAAACTTTCAGCTGTGAACAAATTAATCTTTCTTTTTATCAGGAATTCTTTAAGGACTTCTCAGTTTCAATAAAAGAAAGACACTAGTAATATTTTTAAGTGATGAAATCTCCCTGGTTCCTTTAGCAGCCCTAGAAATGTCCTTAGCCATTATCTCCTCTCTCCTCAACAATATCAAAATTGTCCCGGTACAAAATATTTCAGATGGTTTCAGGAAATTGGGACATTTAAGTCCTTAGTCTTCACTTAGTTCATGCAATAAAGGTGGTTGCATATTTTCCTCTCATCCACAAATAATCCATGGTAATGTATCCAATTTAGGACACATTTTCCTTTCTTAGTTTAAATTTTAAGGCTCTTTGGAAGAGGAATATTAGAACAAATTCAGAGTGCATTCTATAGGTTCTACTCTACTTGTTTGTAATAGCTTACCATTCAGAGAAATACAAAACGAAACAAAAAACTGCATAACATGATTGTTCCAAGCATCAGCTGAAAGTTTCAGCAACTCACAAACATGGGTCTCATGACTGTTTCTCAAAAGAAATGTTTGAGGGTGTGGGGAGAACAAAATATTTGGTTTTTGTCCCTCTCTGAATGTTACCTATTCCATTGGCTCCTCTTTCTCTCTTGTTTGAAAGACAGAAGTTCTTATCTTTAAACTGACCTCTTAGTACATTTCATTTAAGTATAAGGCAGAACAATCATTTTATTTGTAACATTGAAACCTGTGGTTTGCCTTTGCTGAAATAAAATTTTAGTGCAGACAAGAGGTTGCAAGATAATAGTCCGTGTCTCCATAGGGTTGAAAAAGTTTTTTGCCTGAACAGTATTTTTTAATTAGCTCTCAAACATCTCCTGAAAGCTTTTTTTTTTTTTAATTGGAAATTCTGATTTCTTTTAACAAACCAGGAAAATCTGAGAGCCATAGTGCTGCATTCCCACTAGGCTACTATGAACTGCAATTGTACTGTGACTGCCCCCTTTGGACAAAGCAGAGTTTTGCAATTGATTATGATGTACACTGGGAGACCATAGTAACTGTTTCCTGCCAGGCCACTGTAAACATCTGGTTTGCAAACTCCAGCATAGCTTATTGATTCTCAATCACCACCTATACTTTTGCTAGCTAGTTTTCAGCATTCTCTTCAACCCTGTACCTTCTCCCTCAATTTGTCATTTCTGGGTTCATCTTGTAATGCTTTTTATTCTCATTGTAGATAAGTGGTTTCTTAAGGATTAATGTTTTGCAAGCATCAATTCCAGTAAAGATTCCCTTCACTAGACTATGATCCTGGGAGCATGTGGGATTTTCCAGAGTTGGCACCCAGGAAAGAACTGGTTCAGGCAACGAGTCGGTGACTGCATTCAAGAAAAGGATTCTGCCATTTTCTTCACATTTCTCTAAAGGATGGTTTGGCTTCAGCTAACAGCAGAAATCGGATTTTAGGAAGAGACACCAAGCATATTTCATATAAAACAACTCCTTATTTCTTCTATTCTTTCCTCAAGTAAAATATGAAGAAAAATTCAGAAATAATGTTTCTGAGCATACCTTTGCCGAATACATTTTTGTTTTTTGTTTCTTGTTTGTTTGTTTGTTTGTTTTTTAGGGTCATAGACAACTTTCTCACAAAGGCATATAGACTATCAGATTGTTAATTTGAAAAAAAAAATCATGCCAAAGTATCTTTATGAACTTTGAAATAATCCCCATAATATCCTCCATTTAGGATGAACATTCAAAATGTTGAAGAAACTATGGCATGCAAAATGTCTATCCTTAAATTCTGCCTGACCCATTGCCATTAACATCAACGTCTACAAGTCTTAAGTTGTTAATTATCTAATAGCAAAGATCTCTTCATGTTGTTTTGCTTAGAAATAAAAACAACAATAACAATAATCACAAAACATGGCTGATCATGTTTCTGTTGAGTGCTCCAAGCTAGGAACCCAAGCCAAAAGTAGATTTGGAAACTTGACTAATGTACAACTTCACATTTTTCAAAGTGTGTAATCCAGGCATTGTGAATAATTTCAGGCCAAGTCCTAGGAAATTGCTCATGGTCTTTCTAAACATAGACAGGGAATTGTTATGCTGAAGCTAAAACCAAATGTCAGCTAAGGTCTGATGCTGGGGAAAACAATTAGAACCTTACTGAATTACCCTCCTGTTAAAGAGTTCACCTTCAAAAGCTAATTATCAGTTTATCATGTTTTATTCATTAACCAGAATTATTTTCGAGAGTGTCAGAGCATTTCAGGTGGGTTGGGTTGGGTTATAATGGGAAGGACTACATAAACATACCCTCTGCGAGTGTGTGATTTCTTTAGATGCAGCGCCTAATGGGAGCAAAATACTCTACAGGACAGGAGAAAAGGAAGCCTATTTTGGCCACTGTTTCCTTTTCTCTGGATTTCCTCTAGGTAAGGAATGAGGTGGGCAGGGGGGCACAATTGCCAGCAACAGCTGGTATAGAAATGGTTCTGTCAGATTTATGAAGAAAAGCCCAGTTTATGCCAACTCACTGCCACTGTACACTTAGGTAGATAAATTTCCCAGGGCTGCTGAACTAAATTACCAGGTACTCTGATGGCTTAAAACAACAGAATTTCATTCTCTCAAAGTTCTAGGGGCTAGAAATCCAAAATCAAGGTGCTGGCAGAATTGATTTCCTCTTCCGGGCTAAGAGGAATGAACGGTTTTGTGCCTTCTCCTAATTTCTGGTGGTGGCTGGCAGTCTTCAATTTGTTCACGCGCACCCCCATCTCTCCTTCCATTTTGCACTGGGGTTCGCTCTGTGTGTCTTCACAGCACCTTCCTTACAGGCTTGTCTCTCTTTCTCTCTCTCTCTCTCTCTTTTTTTTTTTTTTTACGAGGATACCAGTCATGTTGGACTTAGGACACACCTTCCTCCAGTCTGGCGTCATCTTAATTAACTACATCTGCAAAGATCCTATTTCCAAATGTGACCTTATTCTCAGGTTCTGGAGGTAGGACTTCAACATACCCTTTTGGGGAGAGTGATCAACCCACTTTAGGCTTACCTTACCCTTCCCAGAAAACTTCTACCCACGATTTGTACCCTTCCCTTTAAGGGGTTATTTCTAGCCTTAGGATTTTCCTAGCTCTTGAGCCGAACAAGTACATCTAAGGCCTCCACTTCTGTCCTCAAAGTTCAGAATGGTACACAAGCAGGACAGGACCCTGAAAGCTATCCACAATGGGTCCTCTAGAATCAGAGCCTGAGATGAGATTCACGTGAAAGTTGTTTTTTTACTGAAGGCGTGCTCTCAGGAGCAGAGAATAAGGGAAGCCGGGTAGGGCCGGAGGGGAAAGCTAAGGACAGGCTTTAGCCTGGTCTCTGGAAAGGTATGAATATTTTCAATAATTCTTTAAGATGTTATTTGATCATTAATATAATTCAAGGATAAGGTATTACAGGGGCAGTTATGGTCACAAAGAATGCTGAACTGAGTATAAAAAAGATGGCTAGTATCAGTTCTTTGGCTATCTTCAGGTAAACTGATTAGAAATCCCAGTTTGCCTGGAATATTTGCATTTTATACTAGTTGTACAGGTGTAATCATTAATAGTGCTCCATTGCAAGCTCCATATCTCAGTGTGGCCAATAATTGCATGAACAATCTGTTTTCAACCCTGCTTTTCCCAATTTATAAAGTCAGTGGGTTGAAATAGGTGATATATAAGGACCCTTCCAATAATAAAAATTTCTGCATAGTGCCTTGAGTTTAATAAAACACATTGCTTTTTGGTAAGGGGGAGGTAACTAAAGTATATTTAGTGCCAGGCTCTATGCTAAATTCTATACTTCCGGTTTTTAAATTGTATCCTCACAATGATAACAAGGGCAAAAAATTACTATCCCCATATTACCCATGTAAAATAAGATCAGAGAAGTCAAGCACCTGCCCCAACATAAATAGTAAGTAAGCTTTGAAGACAATATTTAGATGAAGAACTCCAATTCCTAATTTTTTTCTACTATGCACTGCGAAATGTTTCATCAGGCTCTTTGTGAAGAAAATAACAAAACTTCATAGAATTGAGCTGAAGAATAAATAACCGGAAATCATTTGTACTACAGGCTGAAGGTCACAGCTTTTAATTAAATTTGTTGAGGAATAATAATGTTGACTATGATCACCAAGATCATGATGATGATGGTGCTGTCTCTGAGCTCGTTTCAGACTCAGAGCACTTCCCTGATCACTGTCTTTCCTTTTACAGTGAAGTGATCTAAGATGTTCAGACCAAAGTGCAAAATCTGTGACCAGCCACCAACCCTTTCACGGCTCTTGGCAGTACTTGTTATATTCGAACCTCAAATTCCTTTTATTTAGTCTCCAGTGTGTTGTAGTCACTTTAATACAGCAATAAGATTGATGTTAGAAAGGTCATCAATTACACAGTAGCAACAAGAAGCCTTTCTAAACCTGATGAAGTCCTTAGCAGCAGTCAGAAATCATGGAATGCCAGGACTTCTCCAGGAGGCATTTTGCCCGTCCCCACTGTCTCTAAGCAAGGGTCCAACCACTGAGACATGTGACAGGAAATAGACATTTTAAATATAGTAGAAAAAATTGCAAGGCCAAGTCTGACTTCCTGACGGCACCCTGAAGTCTCCGAGGGCTCAAATATCTGTCATTTACTGAAGGATAATTTTATAATCCACAGTGTGTCCGAGATTAATTGCCTTCTAATTTTTGGTGTAAGAATGCCTGTGTATCTTAGGATCTCGGGTAATGACATAAGGGTCAAGAGGTCATTTCTGTAATTTTTCAGTTTTTGAAGCATTTAAAACAAATGATATCAGGGGCGCCTGGGTGGCTCAGTGGGTTAAAGCCTCTGCCTTCAGCTCAGGTCATGGTCTCAGGGTCCTGGATCGAGCCCTGCATCGGGCTCTCTGCTCAGCGGGGGGCCTGCTTCCTCCTCTCTCTCTGCCTGCCTCTCTGACTACTTGTGATCTCTCTGTCTCTGTCAAATAAATAAATAAAATCTTAAAAAAAACAAACAAACAAAAACAAATACAAATGATATCAGCTATTAAACAACTAGAGGCCCCCAAGCAGTGTTTGCTCAAGTGTGGTACAGAGATCACCCCCATCAGAATCACCAGGAAAGCACATTATGCAAATTCTTGGGCCCTACCTGAGAGAGAATCAGGATCTTTGAAGAAGTTGCTCTACCTGTTTCCCGCTCTCATGGTGATTCTTTGTACACTAAACCACTGTCTGAAAGAGCTACGCGTTCTGACGTTTAGTCACCCTCCTTTATGATCTCTGGTAAGATAAATAACACGGGAGTCGTGTCACCACTGTGACAAGACTCTTTCCCAACAGAATTTTTCCACGTTGGTGTAAATCTTCTATGGATGCCAATTTATGTGATTACATAGCTGAGGTACATTCTAGAGCGTTTACACACCCCAAATATCACCGCACAGCACTTCAGGGACAAGCCACACACAAGGTATTGCAAGCTTCAAATCCAAACGGCACTCTGGGTACCTGCGCCAAGTGTCCTTGCCTGCCTCCTACCATGCCGGAGAGCCTTGCAACTTCAGGTGCCCGTGGACGGCAAGCAATAAAAGGACTGTCTTCACTTAGGTGGGAACGTGAACCTCCGTTCCAACCACGCATAACTGAGACTAGCATAGTATGTTTCTGTAAGCCATTCTTTGCGATCCCGTTTAGCTTCATAAGCTTGGGTAGATTCTGTTCTACAAATATCAATTAGCTCCTGTCCAGCCACTTATTTCATAATGAGGTCACTCATGTCATTGCTTCCTTAATCAATTTGCCGCAACTGGGGATATTTACAAGCTGTATGAGCTTGGGTCACTTATAGAATTACTCTGTGCTTAAGTTTCCCCACTTGATAAATGGGGAAACTAACAGTACATCTACATCATAGTGTTCTTGTGTCCATGAAGGAACCTAACATAAGTGAAGTGCTTAAAACAGCCCCTGGGACATGATAACCACAATATAAATATTACCATTATTATTATTATTATTATTATTCTATATGCTTTGTACACAACAAATAGTTCCTAAATCAAAACATATTTTCAGGGAGCAACAGACATTTTATACTCATGGTCATGTGTATGTGTGTTTCTGATAAATCATCTCTTGATTTGAACATTAGTGTTACAGAGGAAATGTGTAGCCACATGTTTATGTGCACTAGAAGGTCTTCAATAATTTTTATTTAAAAACAATAAGTTTTCAAGTATACAGAGGTTCTTAGGCTTAGAAATAATAATAGTTGCCATTTATTGAGTACGTGTAATTGACCAGACCATTTATTTACATAATTTTATTTTTCTAAAAATCCTTTCAGATAAATTTTATTAGGCCCAATTTATGCAAGAGGTAGTCTTTGATAAGAAATTAAGCAATAAGAGCAAGGCCAAACAGCAAGTAGGTACTGTTATAGGTATTTAAACCCAAGTCTTTTTGTTTTTAATCCAGTTGCTTCTTTTAGTCAAATTAATCATCTCTTAAATCAATGAATGATTATTGAGTCTTCAAGGTAGTGATGCCAATATTTCTACTATTAAGTCTTATCATTTAATTCATCCATCCAGTCATCCAACCATCCCACAAACATTTCTTTCCTTTTTTTAAAAATTAACATATAATGTATTATTAGTCCCAGGGGTACAGGTCTGTGAATCGCCAGATTTACACACTTCATAGCACATACCTTCCCCAATGTCCATAACCCCACCACCCTCTCCCTACACCCCTCCCCCCGGCAACCCTAGTTTGTTTTGTGAGATTTAGAGTCTCTTATGGTTTGTCTCCCTCCCGATCCCATCTTGTTTCATTTACTCTTCTCCTACCCCTCAGACACCCCACGTTGCCTCTCAACTTCCTCATATCAGGGAGATCATATGATAGTTGTCTTTCTCTGATTGACTTATTTCGCTAAGCATGATACCCTCTATTTCCATCCATGTCGTGGCAAATGGCAAGATTTCATTTCTTTTGATGGCTGCATAGTATTCCATTGTGTGTGTGTGTGTGTGTGTGTATCACATCTTCTTTATCCATTCATCTGTTGATGGGTATCTAGGTTTTTTCCATAGTTTGGCTATTGTGGACATTGCTGCTGTAAACATTCGGGTGCACATGCCCCTTTGAATCACTACATTTGTATCTTTAGCCACAAACATTTCTTGAAACAATTTGCTAAACAATTTGGAATAACAATAACAACAACAAACCCCTAAACATAGCATCGGTCTTAAGAAGTTTACGCTATAGAAAATAAATGAACATGCAGACAAATAAATGTAGATTATGCCAGCAGGATACATAAAATGTTACACAAATCCAAAGAGAGTACCTAACTACTAGGGAAAAGGAAATGGGAGGTCAGAGAAAGCTTGCAGCTGAGAGAGAATTTCAGAATGGTGAAAGATGAGCCATGTCTAGAGCCAAACAGGAAGGGATGCCATGAATTTTCTAAATGATGAAGTTCTTGTTTATGAAGACTGGACAGGTATTTTTCCCACAAGTAGAGATTTTTGTATACGAGAAGGCTTTGGCTTATGTTAGACTACTCACCGTAAACCATGGAGGACAGAAGTGGGGTATGGCAAAGTATGAGTGAAATTTTAATAGAGATTATTTGGAAGTTAGCCTTATTTCCTTGGTTCAGTTGCATAATTCCTCATATAATTATGTATGCAAAAAAATGTATAATGTTCTGTCCTGTAGTTTTTTTTGTTGTTGTTGTTACTCCACTTCACTTTACCCTTCCCCCTAAACTACAAGGAGGAGCACTCAAGGCATGAGCTGACTGGAAATGAAATCAGAACATTCCCTTTGCCAAGTCAGTGTTCTAGGGGTAGATATGGTAATGATATCTGATAGAGATTCATCCTTTTAAATCAAACTATCATCTTTGACATTGTTTCTCTAATAACTCTGGAGAATTTTGAAAAATAGTGTTTTACTGTCCCCTGAAAACCAAGGTATTTTCCACTTGTGATAATAATTTACAGAGGGGGAAGAAAGTTTGTGTGGTTTTTAGATTCAACACAGGAAGAACAGAACATCAAGTGCTATTCAGACTGAGAGACAAGAACCTGAAATTTCTCCTCAGTGAATAAAGTTATTTGGAGAACCATTTATTTATTTAAAATGTGCATGTTGCTATGATACAAATTTGCAAAAGGCATATAACTTCTCTAAAGATGCTGATTCCTGAAAGGCAGTCCCAGGCATTGTGGGTGTAAGGTAATATGAGTTGCCAAGCTGGAACCCCCATCCCCACTGGGGCAGAGTAAATTTGGACACACATGCCCCTCTCTTGCTGGCAAAGAAGGACACAGAACTGACTCCTCTCAGAGAGACTCAGAGACTCAGAGAGTCTGAGAATTCTCTCAAGAGAATAGGCTGAGAAACTCCCAGATTTAGTGGATTGACTCTATCATTACCTTCCATCATAAGAAAAGCATTGATCCTTATAGATCTTATCTGTTAAATTTAAGACAGGCTTTTGGTTAAACACATTATGAAAAATTGTTTTCTTGTTTTAGGTGGTATATATTTATTTTGTACATTTTCCCTAGAATAACTGTAACAAATTACTTGTGTTGAGAAGTTAGTGAAGCAGGGTCATTGGGGTGGGGTGGTTGAGGAGGGAGGTGGAGCATTAGATGGGAGGAAGGAAAAAGAAAATTCTCATGGTTCAGTGATGTGCATAAACTACGAATAACAGAAACTAAGATCAAGGGGTTAAATTTCATTGGCACAGTTTGGCTTCAAATAGAAACCTGCTTGCTAACCTACAGTGTTGTCTAACAATAGAGTCAGAGTATGAGCGGCTGACATGGGAGGCTTTGGAGACCTAATGCCTAGGACAGGATCCTGGCTCAGCCACTACTTGCTCTGTCTCTTTAGGAAAATTATATAACCCCTCTGGGCCTCATGTTTCTTAATTGTAAAACAAGGATAACCATAGTGCATAACTCAGAATTACTAAGATCAGGTATAATAGTACAGGTAGCACATTGTCTTGCACACTGCCTTGCATGTAACAATAAAAAAGAACGTCACAATGTAGTTAACCTTTACTGAATGCTTCCTAGTTGCAGTCACATTCCCTAGTTGCAGTCATGTATGTGCATTACCTCCTCTAATTCTCGCTACAACCCTCTATTAATGGGGATATTATTATTTCCCACTTTATGAAAGGAGAAAACTGAGGTGTTATGAAGGAACAGAGGCCCAAGCTCTCACAATGGTAGAACAAGGATTCAAACCCTGGCAGTTTGACTTCAGAACCCACAGTTAGAATCACTGATCGTGTTCTAGGTTAAGAATGTGTCTGGCACATTGCAAGATGACATAAATTATAGCTATTCTTCCTCTTAGTGTTAATAATGGAATAGATGCCTTGGAAGGCAGGGACATGGAGTTGGGTTAATTACCCTCCAAGATTTCTGAATGAGCAATGACTACATTTTGTAAAAAATGATCCATTTTCCTTGAATGACCCTTTCAACTCTGTGTTGGCTTTGGAAACCAGCCGATGGAGATTAAAATACTCACTCTGCCTCTTTCTAGCTATGTGACCCTGTTGCTTGTAAAATCAAGACCGTAGTATCTGTATTGTAAAGAGTAAATGAAAATAACGTATACAAAGTTCAGCCCACGTTTTGACATATGGGAATTACTTGTCAGATGAAAGCAATGATTTCTAGTATTATTATAGTATTTATATTTATTTAGGTTTTTATTTCTCTGATCTGTTTTATTCTCTGGCCTCACCTTTTTTTTTTATGTTGGTCTACTTAATATTTTATAAGAGACACATTTTTCAGAGTGCTCTGTTACTCTGTCAAGGGGAAAGACAGAAGGGGATACTCTAGATTAAGGGAAGATAGAAAAGACGAGAAGGAACCACAGGAAATGAAAGAAGTGAAGCTAAAAATAAAGAAGGGAGGAGAGGTAAGAAACTTGTGTCACTGGCTTCTTGTTCCAGCCTAAATTTCATGCCACTGAAGCCCATAATTAATTCTGAGGGTGAATTAAAGCAATCGCTGGCCACTGGCCAGTAAAAAATGCCCATATAGACCCAGCAATAATGAGAAGAGGAAATGGCTTCCCATGAACCAAGCAGGGTCACTGTACCTAGTTGTACCTTCAGAGGTGTGGCCCAGCTATCTCTGGCTCCACTATGGGAGAACCATGGTGAGTTTTATATAGGTCTACATGACAGAGCTGTGATACTTAATCAGAGAGCAGAGAAAATATCCTAATAGAGATTAATGACCCTGATTGGAACAAATCAAGATGAATAGCTCCCAATGTAAAATATTTAAATAAATGTATTAGGTTCAGATTACACATTTAACTCTTTAAGGTTGACCCCAAAGTCATATTTTTTTAATAAAAATATTGATCTGATCCAGATAAATTTAAGATCCTTTCTTATGGGAGGGGGGAACAAGGAATTGTTAATTTGTCTATTTTAACTTTGAAGGGCTTCTACCCCTTTACAGGTTTTAGGCCATGCATAGGGAGGGAGGGAGGAGGGCATTCTAGGGAGAGCTGAGTATCACAAAAAGAATGAAATAGAAGCAGAAAATTCAGGCTCCATGTGCTTCTCACACTATAGTTAGGCTGTCACTAATGTGGCTATTAACTTTTCATGTTCAGATTTATTATGCTGTCATTATGGCACTTTTCTTTGCTGATGTATCAAGCCACTATCACATATTTGTTGGCATCTCATCTATTTAAGGGAAACAAGTGATTACTCGTTGCCAAGGAGACTAATAAGAAGTGTGCAAGCAAAGGACTATAGACTTCTTGTTGGAAGATAACAAGTCACTGGTATTTTATTTTTGATTAAATCATAAAATACCTCATTGTTTGAAGAAAAATCACCTTCTCCCTCCCATTTAAAAAAAACAACAAACCTAGAACACTTTTCAAAGGATAAACCTACAGACTTCTTAAACAACAAAATAAATGCATATGATAGACATAAAATATTTTGGAAAATAATAACTTTTTAAACTTTATTTTTTATAAACATATAATATATTTTTATCCCCAGGGGTACAGGTCTGTGAATCACCAGGTTTACACACTTCACAGCACTCACCATAACACATACCCTCCCCAATGTCCATAACCCCATCCCCCCTCCCCAAACCCTCCTCCCCCCATCAACCATCAGTTTGTTTTGTGAGATTAAGAGTCACTTATGGTTTGTCTCCCTTCCAATCCCATCTTGTTTCATTTACTCTTCTCCTACCCCCTTAACCCCCCATGTTGCATCTCCTCTCCCTCATATCAGGGAGATCATGTGATAGTTGTCTTTCTCCGATTGACTTATTTCACTAAGCATGATACCCTCTAGTTCCATCCACATCGTCGCAAATGGCAAGATTTCATTTCTTTTGATGGCTGCATAGTATTCCATTGTGTATATATACCACATCTTCTTTATCCATTCGTCTGTTGATGGACATCTAGGTTCTTTCCCTAGTTTGGCTATTGTAGACATTGCTGCTATAAACATTCGGGTGCACGTGCCCCTTCGGATCACTACGTTTGTATCTTTAGGGTAAATACCCAGCAGTGCAATTGCTGGGTCATAGGGTAGTTCTATTTTCAACATTTTGAGGAACCTCCATGCTGTTTTCCAGAGTGGTTGCACCAGCTTGCATTCCCACCAACAGTGTAGGAAGGTTACCCTTTCTCCGCATCCTCGCCAGCATCTGTCATTTCCTGACTTGTTAATTTTAGCCATTCTGACTGGTGTGAGGTGATATCTCATTGTGGTTTTTGATTTGTATTTCCCTGATGCCGAGTGATATGGAGCACTTTTTCATGTGTCTGTTGGCCATCTGGATGTCTTCTTTGCAGAAATGTCTGTTCATGTCTTCTGCCCATTTCTTGATTGGATTATTTGTTCTTTGGGTGTTGAGTTTGATAAGTTCTTTATAGATTTTGGACACTAACCCTTTATCTGATATGTCATTTGTAAATATCTTCTCCCATTCTGTCAGTTGTCTTTTGGTTTTGTTAACTGTTTCCTTTGCTGGGCAAAAGCTTTTGATCTTGATAAAATCCCAATAGTTCACTTTTGCCCTTGCTTCCCTTGCCTTTGGCGATGTTCCTAGGAAGATGTTGCTGTGGCTGAGGTTGAAGAGGTTGCTGCATGTGTTTTCCTCAAGGATTTGATGGATTCCTTTCTCACATTGAGGTCCTTCATCCATTTTGAGTCTATTTTCGTGTGTGGTGTAAGGAAATGATCCAATTTCATTTTTCTTCATGTGGCTGTCCAATTTTCCCAACACCATTTATTGAAGAGGCTGTCTTTTTTCCATTGGACATTCTTTCCTGCTTTGTCAAAGATTAGTTGACCATAGAGTTGAGGGTCTATTTCTGGGCTCTCTATTCTGTTCCATTGATCTATGTGCCTGTTTTTGTGCCAGTACCATGCTGTCTTGATGATCACAGCTTTGTAATAGAGCTTGAAATCCGGAATTGTGATGCCACCAACTTTGGCTTTCTTTTTCAATATTCCTTTGGCTATTCGAGGTCTTTTTCGGTTCCATATAAATTTTAGGATTATTTGTTCCATTTTTTTGAAAAAAATGGATGGTACTTTGATAGGAATTGCATTAAATGTGTAGATTGCTTTAGGTAGCATAGACATTTTCACAATATTTATTCTTCCAATCCAGGAGCATGGAACATTTGTCCATTTCTTTGTGTCTTCCTCAATTTCTTTCATGAGTACTTTATAGTTTTCTGTGTATAGATTCTTAGTCTCTTTGGTTAGGTTTATTCCTAGGTATCTTATAGTTTTGGGTGCAATGGTAAATGGGATTGACTCCTTAATTTCTCTTTCTTCTGTCTTGTTGTTGGTGTAGAGAAATGCAACTGATTTCTGGGCATTGATTTTATATCCTGACACTTTACTGAATTCCTGTACAAGTTCTAGCAGTTTTGGAGTGGAGTCTTTTGGGTTTTCCACATAGAGTATCATATCATCTGCGAAGAGTGATAGTTTGACTTCTTCTTTGCAGATTTGGATGCCTTTAATTTCCTTTTGTTGTCTGATTGCTGAGGCTAGGACTTCTAGTACTATGTTGAATAGCAATGGTGATAACGGACATCCCTGCCGTGTTCCTGACCTTAGCGGAAAAGCTTTCAGTTTTTCTCCATTGAGAATGATATTTGCGGTGGGTTTTTCATAGATGGCTTTGATAATATTGAGGTATGTGCCCTCTATCCCTACACTTTGAAGAGTTTTGATCAGGAAGGGATGCTGTACTTTGTCAAATGCTTTTTCAGCATCTATGGAGAGTATCATATGGTTCTTGTTCTTTCTTTTATTAATGTGTTGTATCACATTGATTGATTTGCGGATGTTGAACCAAACTTGCAGCCCTGGAATAAATCCCACTTGGTCGTGGTGAATAATCCTTTTAATGTACCGTTGAATCCTATTGGCTAGTATTTTGGCGAGAATTTTTGCATCTGTGTTCATCAAGGATATTGGTCTGTAGTTCTCTTTTTTGATGGGATCCCTGTCTGGTTTTGGGATCAAGGTGATGCTGGCCTCATAAAATGAGTTTGGAAGTTTTCCTTCCATTTCTATTTTTTGGAACAGTTTCAGGAGAATAGGAATTAGTTCTTTAAATGTTTGGTAGAATTTCCCTGGGAAGCCATCTGGCCCTGGGCTTTTGTTTGTTTGGAGATTTTTGATGACTGTTTCAATCTCCTTACTGGTTATGGGTCTGTTCAGGCTTTCTATTTCTTCCTGGTTCAGTTGTGGTAGTTTATATGTCTCTAGGAATGCATCCATTTCTTCCAGATTGTCAAATTTGTTGGCGTAGAGTTGCTCATAGTATGTTCTTATAATTGTCTGTATTTCTTTGGTGTTAGTTGTGATCTCTCCTCTTTCATTCATGATTTTATTTATTTGGGTCCTTTCTCTTTTCTTTTTGGTAAGTCTGGCCAGGGGGTTGTCAATCTTATTAATTCTTTCAAAGAACCAGCTCCTAGTTTCGTTGATTTGTTCTATTGTTTTTTTTGTTTCTATTTCATTGATTTCTGCTCTGATCTTTATGATTTCTCTTCTCCTGCTGGGTTTGGGGTTTCTTTCTTGTTCTTTCTCCAGCTCCTTTAGGTGTAGGGTTAGGTTGTGTACCTGAGACCTTTCTTGTTTCTTGAAAAAGCCTTGTACCACTATATATTTTCCTCTCAGGACTGCCTTTGTTGTGTCCCACAGATTTTGAACTGTTGTATTTTCATTATCATTTGTTTCCATGAATTTTTTCAATTCTTCTTTAATTTCGTGGTTGACCCATTCATTCTTTTATTTTATTTTATTTTATTTTATTTGACAGATAGAGATCACAAGTAGGCAGAGAGGCAGGCAGAGAGAGAGAGAGAGAGGAGGAAGCAAGCTCCCCGCCGAGCAGAGAGCCCGATGCGGGGCTCGATCCCAGGACCCTGGGATCATGACCTGAGCCGAAGGCAGAGGCTTTAATCCACTGAGCCACCCAGGTGCCCCTGACCCATTCATTCTTTAGAAGGATGCTGTTTAGTCTCCATGTATTTGGGTTCTTTCCAAATTTCCGCTTGTGATTGAGTTCTAGCTTCAGAGCATTGTGGTCTGAAAATATGCAGGGAATGATCCCAATCTTTTGATACCAGTTGAGACCTGATTTAGGACCGAGGATGTGATCTATTCTGGAGAATGTTCCATGTGCACTAGAGAAGAATGTGTATTCTGTTGCTTTGGGATGAAATGTTCTGAATATATCTGTGATGTCCATCTGGTCCAGTGTGTCATTTAAGGCCTTTATTTCCTTGCTGATCTTTTGCTTAGATGATCTGTCCATTTCAGTGAGGGGAGTGTTAAAGTCCCCTGCTATTATTGTATTATTGTTGATGTGTTTCTTTGATTTTGTTATTAATTGGTTTATATAGGTGGCTGCTCCCATGTTAGGGGCATAGATATTTAAAATTGTTAGATCTTCTTGTTGGACAGATCATTTGAGTATGATATAGTGTCCTTCCTCATCTCTTATTATAGTCTTTGGCTTAAAATCTAATTGATCTGATATAAGGATTGCCACTCCTGCTTTCTTCTGATGTCCATTAGCATGGTAAATTCTTTTCCACCCCCTCATTTTAAATCTGGAGGTGTCTTCTGGTTTAAAATGAGTTTCTTGTAGGCAACATATAGGTGGGTTTTGTTTTTTTATCCATTCTGATACCCTGTGTCTTTTGATTGGGGCATTTAACCCATTAACATTCAGGGTGACTATTGAGAGATATGAATTTAGTGCCATTGTATTGCTTGTAAGGTGACTGTTATTGAATATTGTTTCTGTTCCTTTCTGATCTACTACTTTTAGGGTCTCTCTTTGCTTAGAGGACCCCTTTCAATATTTCCTGTAGAGCTGGTTTGGTATTTGCAAATTCTTTCAGTTTTTGTTTGTCCTGGAAGCTTTTAATCTCTCCTTCTATTTTCAATGATAGCCTAGCTGGATATAGTATTCTTGGCTGCATGTTTTTCTCGTTTAGTACTCTGAATATATCATGCCAGCTCTTTCTGGCCTGCCAGGTCTCTGTGGATAAGTCTGCTGCCAATCTAATATTTTTACCATTGTACGTTCCAAACTTCTTTTCCTGGGCTGCTTTCAGGATTTTCTCTTTGTCACTAAGACTTGTAAATTTTACTATTAGGTGACGGGGTGTGGACCTATTCTTATTGATCTTGAGGGGGGTTCTCTGAACCTCCTGGATTTTGATGCTTGTTCCCTTTGCCATATTGGGGAAATTCTCTCCAATAATTCTCTCCAATATACCTTCTGCTCCCCTCTCTCTTTCTTCTTCTTCTGGAATCCCAATTATTCTAATGTTGTTTCGTCTTATGGTGTCACTTATCTCTCGAATTCTCCCCTCATGGTCCAGTAGCTGTTTGTCCCTCTTTTGCTCAGCTTCTTTATTCTCTGTCATTTGGTCTTCTATATCGCTAATTCTTTCTTCTGCCTCATTTATCCTAGCAGTGAGAGCCTCCATTTTTGATTGCACCTCATTAATAGCTTTTTTGATTTCAACTTGGTTAGATTTTAGTTCTTTTATTTCTCCAGAAAGGGCTTTTATATCTCCCGAGAGGGTTTCTCTAATATCTTCCATGCCTTTTTCGAGCCCGGCTAGAACCTTGAGAATCGTCATTCTGAACTCTAGATCTGACATATTACCAATGTCTGTATTGATTAGGTCCCTAGCCTTTGGTACTGCCTCTTGTTCTTTTTTTTGTGGTGAATTTTTCCGCCTTGTCATTTTGTCCAGATAAGAGTAGATGAAGGAGCAAGTAAAATACTAAAAGGGTGGCAACAACCCCAGGAAAATATGCTTTAGTCAAATCAGAAGAGATCCCAAATCGTGAGGGGGGGGAGAGGGGATAAAAAAAGGTTCAGAAAGAAAAACAAAAACAAAAACAAAAACAAAACAAAACAAAAAGAAAAAAAACGAATAAAGAAAAAAATATAAAAAAGAAAAAAATATATATACACTAGATAAACTAGTTTAAAAACGTTAAAAAAGAAAAGGGTAAAAGTTAAAAAATATTGGCAGAAGAAGAGAAAAAAATTGAAAAAGAAAAAAAAATTAAATTAACTGCAAGGCTAAAGAATCATGGGGAGAAAGCCATGAGTTCCGTGCTTTGCTTTCTCCTCCTCTGGAATTCCGCTGCTCTCCTAGGTATTGAAACTGCACTCCTTGGTAGGTGAACTTGGTCCTGGCTGGATTTCTTGTTGATCTTCTGGGGGAGGGGCCTGTTATAGTGATTCTCAAGTGTCTTTGCCCCAGGTGGAATTGCACCGCCCTTACCAGGGGCCGGACTGAGTAATCCGCTCGGGTTTGCTTTCGGGAGCTTTTGTTCCCTGAGCCCTTTCTGTAGAGTTCTGTAGGATGGGAATGAAGATGGCGGCCTCCCAGTCTCTGGCCTGGAGGAGCCGAGAGCCCGGGGCCCCACTCCTCAGTGCGCCCTCAGAGAACAGCGCCCAATTACTCCCGTCACCCTGGCCTCTTGCCACGCTCCGAGCTGACCGAGCCTGCGACAGGTTCAAGGTAACCCCAAGCTTAGAGCTCACTCCTCGGCTCTGTCTCTGTAGCTGGCTTCCCCGTTCTAATACCTGTAAGCTCTGTGACACTCAGACACCCCCAATCCTTCTGTGACCCTGCGGGACCTGAGGCCACGCTGACCCCACGTGGGCTTCACCCCGGTTAAGCCTCTGGAGCAATGTCCCTCAGCGGAACAGACTTTTAAAAGTCCTGATTTTGTGCTCTGTTGCTCCGCCGCTTGCCGGGAGCCGGCGCCTCCCCCCGCGGTCTATCTTCCCGTTGCTTTGGATTCACTTCTCTGCCAGTCCTACCTTTCAGAAAGTGGTTGATTTTCTGTTTCTAGAATTGCTGTTCTTCTTCTCTTCGATCTCCCATTGGATTTGTAGGTATCTGCAATCTTTAGATAAGCTATCTAGCTGATCTCCCGCTATCTGAAGTAGTCTCAGCCTGCTACTTCTCCGCCATCTTGACTCCTCCCGGAAAATAATAACTTCTAATAAGCTTCTCTAGAAACGAAAGTTACTTCTGGGATTTTTAAGAGTTTTCACCTCCACCAGTGAACTGTAGAACTGAAATATGACCAAAGTGTTTCTGAAAACAACAAGACACAAGGTTATAGATATAATTTGCAGATTTCTGCAGACTTTGTGACATATGTGTCAAGCAAGTAATGTGAAATTTAGAGTTAGGCAGGTCTGATTGTTATTTCTCATGTTGGCTGTCAACCTTGCCCACATTACTTGCCTTCTTATGTTCTTTTTCTTATAAAATAGAGGAAATGATATATATCACAAGCAATGGTGTAATAATTAAATGAAGTAACTTTTTTTTTTTTTTTTATGATTTTGTTATTTGACAGAGACACAGTGAGAGAGGGAACATAAGTAGGGGGAGTAGGAAAGGGAGAAACGGGCTTCCTGCGGAGCAGAGAGCCCAATGTGGGGCTCAATCCCAGGACCCTGGGATCATGACCTGAGCTGAAAGTAGACACTTAACTACTGAGCCACCCAATGAGATAACATTTATAAATTACCTAAAATATGTTATTTCCATGAATGTGAAACTTCAGTCCATCATTCACTGAATTCGGGCATTCAGTATTCAATACCCAGGTATTCACTGAATACCTGCATTAACTTAAGAATACTGGTACGAATGAGACACAACACTGTCTCTAAACTCAGAGTTGTCACAGCAGTCAAATAAGTGATTCAGATTTAAAGAAATATAATTTCAATGCAATGTTTTCAGTGTAATTGCAGACTGTATTTACCACATTAATGTTAACTGCTATGACGGATAAATCCCTCAATCTCAGCGGTCTAACACTTTTTATTAATGATCTCAATATATGTATTTCTAATGGTTAGGTCAGTGGACTTCCCAGGTTCACTTGGTATGCAGGATCCTTTCATGTTATGACTTCATCCTCTTCAGAAAACATTTGTTTAACCTTCAAGTGTAATGAACAGAGAGATGAAGGATTGTACTAGAAAGGTTCTCCAAGGCCAGAACTGGAAGAGTCACATGTCACCTCTCCTTGAACTTCATTGGCTAGAAATCATTACATAGCCGCATTTAACTGCAAAGGACACTGGGGTATACTACTGAGCTATGAACCTGGAAAGAAGAAAATGGTCTGTGGGGCACCTGGGTGGCTCAGTGGGTTAAAGCCTCTGCCTTCAGCTCAGGTCATGATCCCAGGGCCCTGGGATGGAGCCCCACATTGGGCTCTCTGCTCAGCGGGGAGCCTGCTTCCCTTCCTCTCTCTGCCTGCCTCTCTGCCTACTTGTGATCTCTGTCTGTCAAATAAATAAATAAAAATCTTTAAAAAAATAAAATTTAAAAGAAGAAAATGGTCTGTGAACATCCATCCAGTCTCAGTCTTATCTGAAAAGGTTTCATTCTTACCTGAATCTACCCATCGGTAGGAGTTAGAAAATTGTGGGCCTCTTTCTTAAGGGCACAACCCTCAGTAAGTAGTTAAGGAGATGAGTTAGATAAACTCTAAGGCATTCAGTCCTGGAGTTCCCAGCATCTCTACACATAGTTTCCTTTTGACATCATAATTCTTTGCTACTTTTTTTTTTTGTCTTTCCCACCAGTTCCCTCTCTCATTCTTGTTTCAACTTCTGTGTTGTGCAACCCACTAATATTATAAGGAAGGAAATTACATTCTAATAGCTGTCAAGTATTTTTAATGTTCCAAAGCAAATAGAATATCCAAGGGAACTTTCTACCCAAAACAACAAATGAAAACTCAGTATGCTTAGTCTGACAGATAGTTTTTCTAATTACAAATTATTTACATGAAAAACTTAAAAATGCATAGAAGTAAATATTATATAATTAAATTGTCTTTAATAATCATATTTATATTCATTTATTGTACACTGGAGAATTTTATACAGGTTTATATTATTTCTAATTCTAATAGAAATGGTAGAGATTTTTAACTAAGATCTGTATGAAAAAAGAAGCCTGAAACTCTATATTTTAATATGCTCAAAGTCTCTAAACTAAATGAAGTCTATGACTTTGCCAAAGCCACAATTCTTAATGAGGCCAGCAAAATTATCATACATTAAAATAGATAATTGGGGCACCTGGGTGGCTCAGTGGGTTAAGCCTCTGCCTTTGGCTCAGGTCATGATCTCAGGGTCCTGGGATCAAGTCCTGCATCGGGCTCTCTGCTCAGCAGGGAGCCTGCTACCCTCTCTCTGTCTCTCTGCCTGCCTCTCTGTCTACTTGTGATCTCTCTCTGTCAAATAAATAAATAAAATATTTTAAAAAAATAGATAATGTAATAGTCTGATATAATATATATTATATATTTCTATATATAATATATGTAATTTATTAAAACTATTTAGAAGATATTTAGGCTCCTCACAGAATAGAAGTTGAATTTTGCTTTCATTAATAGCAAAATATACACATATAATGGACTATATTAATATGTTATACACTGAATGAATGAACTACATACATATTTATAATGACAAGTAAAAACCATTATGGATCTATTAATTTTTAAAAGCGATTTTTTTTTTTGTTGTCCTAACACCATTGACATACACATTTCACTAGTAGATGTAGATCATTTAGTTTGTTGTGTCATTTGATAATATGAATGGTTTGAGGAAATCTCACAATACTATCCATATCCCCAGGTGGTGGGTGTTCACTGCCCTATATTCTTCATATCATATCCTGTTACTGAAAAAAAATATATGACTCCTGGGAAAACTGGTGGGATAAGTGCAGATTGTCAATCCGTTCACCTACTACCACCTTATAGCAACTGACCAAAAGAATAAAAAAGACAAATTGGGAAAAAATTCATTTAATAGTTGGCCTACCTACAGATAGTTCCAAAAAAAGCTCTTATCTAGAGGAATTTCTGCTATAGATAGAACTGATTAGACTGTTTGGAAAATAGACATCAAGGACCAAAACGTGTTTTTCCTGCAAAAGAACAATGTCATTGCTGTAATTGCATAGTTTGAACCAAACATAATAAAATTCCATGATTCAAACATATGTGCTGAAAGGTTCTAGAGAAGTAAGGAGGCAATTACTTTGAGTCTCCTTTCTGGACACATTCTGACACAGACTATGTTCTGAGTCAGATACTGTTTGAAGGTGCTGGTGACATCACAGTTATCAAGGCAGACAAAGTCTGGGCTCTAACAGATCTTATATTCTAGAGGGGAGACAGAGAAAAAGAGGAATAAACACACAGATTTATAAACTAAGAAGCCAGGTAGGGAGTGATTAGTGCAATGAATAAAAATGAAATAGCTCAAGAAGTAGGAAAGGAAGAGAAAATTTTACAGAAGGAGATACTAGGGAAGGAGTTTCTGAGAAAGTGGCATTTCAGCATGGCTGTGAATAAAATGAGTGAGTAAGCCATGTAAATATTAAAAGGAAGAAAATTCCAAGTAGTAGGAACACCAAGTGCTGAATGTGTAATGTGATTGATGTAGTTACAGAAATCAATAGTACTTCAAGTTTCTATTTGCAGAGCTGAAGAGAAAGCGTATCTCTATGCAATTTTTCTATAATTTATATTTCTTAATAATAACTTATGCCAGTCCTTACAATATTAGGGGTAACTTCTAAATCTGAGAAAACATGGTCTGGAGGTTAGGAGAAAATAGGAAAAAAAAATTAGTACCATTTTTGTACTTCCAACCTAAGAGTTGTTGAATTATCTGCATTGGAGCAAACTGTGTGGCCTTACCAAACCTAATGTTAATCACAAAAGTGTTTTTGAAACCAACATCTTATCAGCACAGCTGGTTCAACTTGGTAATGGGGTTTATTTCCAGAAAAAAGAAAACAATCTCCTAGTACATTTTTAAAAACATGGCCCAACTATATACGAGCTATAAGAAATTCATTTTAACCCAAGTAGATTAAAAATAAAAGGATAGTGGGATGCCTGGGTGGCTCAGTGGGTTAAGCCTCTGCCTTCAGCTCAGGTCATGATCTCAGGGTCCTGGGATCAAGCCCCAAATCAGGCTCTCTGCTCAGCAGGGAGTCTGCTTCCCCCCCTCTCTCTGCCTACTTGTGATCTCTCTGTCAAATAAATAAAAATCTTCAAAAAAAATAAAAGGATAGAAGAAAAGATTGCAACATTGCAACATGCAAACATTTATCAAAGGAAAGCAAGGATGGTTATATTAATATTAAATAACATAGTCTTTAAAACAAAGAAAATTACTAGAGAAAGTGAACCACATTATATAGTGATAAAAGGTCAATTCAACAGGAAGCCATAGCTATCCTCAATGTGTATGCCACAAACAACACAACTGTCAAATATGTGATGTAAGAATTGAGAGAACTGAAAAGACAAACAGAAAAATCCAAAAACTTTGAATGGAGGCTTTAACACCCTTCTCACTAGTGATAAAACAACTAAACCGATAATCAGCAATGTATGAATAAACTCAAAACCAGCACCTAAAAGGATTGAAATTATAAAACATTCTACTCAACAACAGCAGAATATACCTTCTTTGCAAATGTGTGATACTGTGATTATAAGGAATATGTATTTGGTCTTTGTCCCCTTTTCCGGCACAGAGCTTCTAAAAACCCTTGGTATTTCCTAAGTGATGGGGACAATTAATGTGTCTTTGTTATGTTAATGTGGTGACTTTAGGCTGCCACCACCTAAGGTGGGAGCTGGTTGCCAGTGGAGCCAACTGTGTGATTAGATGGTTAGAAATTTCTGTCCCTCCAATGTCCCAGCCCACCACCTTCAGAGATAGGAACAGGGCTGAAGATTGAGTTCAATCACCAAAGGCCAATGATTTAATCAATCATGTCTTTGTCACGGAGCCACCATAAAACCCCAAAAGGATGGGGCTTGGAGAGCTTCTGGATTGGTGAACACATGGAAATTTGGGCAGAGTGGTATGCTCAGAGAAATCATAGAAGCTCCAAGCTCTGTACCTTGCCCTATGCACCTCTTCCCTCTGGCCGTTTCTGTGTTAAATCCTTTTATTACAAACAGGTCATGTACTAAGTCAAATGTTTCTTGGAGTTCTGTAAGCCACTCCAGAAAATTGATAGAGCCCAAGGTGGAGCTTGGAGGAACCTCTGATTTATAGCCGGTTGTTTAGAAGTGCAGAAAACAACCTGAATTTGCGATTCGAGTTTGAAGCGGAGAGAGTGGGGACAGTCTCATAAACTAACCCCTTAACCTGTGGGATCTATCACTGGGTAGATAGTGTCGGAATTGAGTTAAATTGTAGAATCCCCAACTGGTATCACATCAACATGTTGGAAATTGGGTTCAGAATCTTTTTAAAGCGCCTGTGGAATAATACCAAGATAGGCTATATCCTGCACCAAAAACTAAACCTCAACAAATTGAAAAGATATAAAAATTGTGTTATTTGAGCACATTGGCATCAAAGTAGGAAGTAAAAAATAGAAATCTAGGTGGAAAATTTCCAAACATTTGGAAACTAAGTAATACACTTCTAAATAACTTTGAGTCAAAAAGGAAGTCTCAAGGAAAATTAAAAATACAGTGAGTTTGAATTAAAAAAAATACAAGGTAAAATTTGTGGACCTAACTGTAGCACTGTTGAAAAGGAAATTTACAACATTAAATATATACATTACAGAAGAGGAAAGCCTCAAGTCAGTAATCTAAGCTCAGACCTCAAAGACCTAGGAAAAAAGGAGCAAAATGATTCCAAAGTGATTAGAAGGAAGGAAATAATAAAGATAATTGAAGAAATCAATAAAATTCAAAATAGAAAATAGATAAAATCAATGAAAGAAAAATCTGTATCTTTGAAATGTCAATAAAATAGTCAAACCCCTAGCAAAACTGGAAAAGAAAAAAAAAAATGAGGAAATACAAATTATCAACATTAAGAATGAAATGGGGACTATCACTACAGACTATATGGACATCAAAAAAGATATTAAAGGAATGCTACAAACAGCTCTATACCCATAAATTCGACAACTTAAAAAAGACCCAATTTCTCAAAAAAATGTAAAATAGTATAACTCACACAATAAGAAATAGATAACTTGAAATAACCTGTTAAGTGTTAAATTTGTAATTAATAAATAATCCAAAAGAAAAATCTCTAAGTCCAGATGGTTGCATTGGAGAATTCTATCAAATGGTTAAAATAGGATTAACAATTCTTCACACTCTCTTTGAGAAAATTGAAATGAAAGGAACACTTTCCAATTTATTTTGTGAAGTTAATATTACCCTGATAACAAGATCAAAAAGAGATAGTACAAAAAAACTGTAGACCAATATAATTTCTGAATATAGGTGCAAAAATTCTTAACCAAATACAAGAATTGAAAAAAAAATTTTTTTTAAATCTTAACCAAGAACAAGAAATTAGAACCCTTGACAAGAAGAAGACCATAAGGAGGTAATGAAAACTTTGAAAATGGAAGAATATAATCAATAAACACACACAATTATCAGTTTATCTTATATAACAAAATCCAATTTGAGCTATGAGAGATTACTGGAAAATTGATTTAATGAGATTGACATGCAAGAAGGATGGGCAAAATTATAACATTTACATGTAAATGAAAGTAATTGGGATTCTTATTAATATAAGATAGAGTTCCACGTTAAAAAAAATGAAAGCACACTTAGCAGAAAGTTTATATGGAAAATATTATGGTCATAAATCCTTAGGACAAACTGCAATTAAATATACATACCTAAAATTTCTTTAAATCATTACAAATTGAAAAATTGCATTAATGTAAAATTTTAATATCTTTATTTGTTCTTGATTATTTAAACATAGAGGATTGTGTTAACAATCTTTTGTATGTAAGTGACAGAAATTAGTTAGAAATTAGTAATTCCAATAAGGGGTTTATTGATGAAACTTGAGAGATAGGATTCAGACATCTTTTTTGCAATGATATTATTACTGAGCACCTCTTTCTCTCTGAGTGAAAAAGTTCTCTCACTTGTGCTTTCACTAGGCTCTGCATTCTTGTATTTCGGTTTTGGCTCTCTACAAGTAGCTTTATATTAATGTCATCTATATGACTGGGAATACAAATATAAAAAGACCTTATCTTCCCAAACAATTCTAGCAAATAGATGTGGCTATATTTGCCTGTTATAAGTCAAGTGAACTTTTGAGATTCAGTCCTGGTAACCAGATACAGAATGTTCTGATTGGCTAGGGCTAGTCACATACTTAACTCTGGGGCTGGATTAAGGTCAGTCTCACTCAAACCACATAGATAGAATGATTCATGTAGGGGAAATTAAGGTATTCATTTCCAGAGAGACAAAGGAAGCTGGGCAGGAACAAGAAATGTATGTTCACTACAAGAACTTGAAGAATGTAACATCAAGGTCAACTTTACAAATACAGACACTTGGATGTCACCAAGCTTCACTCTCTTTGTGTATAAATAAGGTCATAGTAATATATATATCATGTTTTTTCCTAGCTTGCAGCTCCCACCTTTATAGCAATCTATTCTCTATCCTCAGTCCTATCCCACCTGTGCAAGTTCTTTAAGGTTTCTTATTCTTGCTAATAGATCTAGGAGTCTGCAAAGGTCTCACATGTTCTGACAGGTAACTTTTAAGCTATCACTGTTACTGCCACCCTAACTATGTAAAAGCCCTCCTTTGTCATTCTAGTTGGGTAAAGACTTGTTGGCTCACCTATGATTAACCTCTCGATCTACACCAACCTGTCTTAAGCAACCTGTTCCTATCATTTCCTTTGAGCCTCAGAGCTGGAAAATGCCTCCTCCTGATTTTCATCCTGGGACACCTGTGATTCTCAGAGTATATTTTCTCTTCTTTTCTACCATTTTTCCTACCATGCATACAGCCTTCCTCTCTATTTTCTGCAGTACTGCAGAAGGCTGATAATATGTAATGGATTTTATTACATATCTGAAAATTACATTAAAACTGTGATTTATGGTTTATACTTCATGGGCTTGGATAGCCCATCTCATTCACTAATTGGGTCTAGCACAGGTGCTTCCTTGACTGGCCATTAGCCAGTTGCCTTCAGAAAGCCTACACTTCTTAGAATGAAGTCATATAGGCTGGCCATATTTTAAAGAGCCAGCTATGACTCAGCCATATCAGAACAAAAACATCATAATAATAAATTAAATAGTTATCCACCATGAGTTATTACTTTAACATACAAATATGAAAAATAGGCATTTGTTTGAAATTATGTATTATTTTGTGTCATTTTTCTGTCTCACAAATGCTATTATTTAAACACAGCAATAGGACTAAGTCACAGTGGCAATTAGTAGTAATTAATAGTAAGACTAATTAAATAATGTGTATGAAAAATATAACAATAATTTTATGGTCCTTTGTGTTCTTTAATGTAACAGCTTAACTCTTAAAGCTGTTTAGTGGATGTTTATATTTTATAAGCTGTATTATTATATGTTCTAAAGATACATAAATTTAAGTGAGTTGGGAGAAATCGGAGGGGGAGACAAACCATGAAAGACTGTGGACTCTGAGAAACAAACTGAGGGTTTTGGAGGGAGGGGAGTGGGGCATTTGGTGAGCCAGGTGGTGGGTATTAAGGAGGGCACGTATTGCGTGGTACACTGGGTGTGGTACATAAACAATGAATTCTGGCACACTGAAAAAAAGTAAATTAGAAAAAAATTGTTTTAAAGGAGAACATAAATATAATAAGGCTAATTAAACAGATACTACCTATATTCAATTGAAAATGTTTTGTTTTGTTTTTCTGTTTGATGATAGGATACTTTTATTCCTTCTGTTTCTTTGCCCACTAATACTTCTCTGAATTTCTTGTAGCCTTTAGGATAAAATTTTTTTCTTTTATGCAGTGGCAAAAATGAATTTGGTTAAATATAAAATTCATTTTGACTTACGTTTTGTTCTTATCAAAGCCACAATACATTGATTCTTGGTGCCAGTCCAATATGATAACATCAAACTAAACACCCTCTCAACAAAAGCATATGGCCATAGCGTATTTAGAATTTTACTTACAGGAATCAGCAGTCCTTTTCAATTTGTAGGAATTCATTTGCAATTTTCAACAATGCCATCCAGAGACTTCTGGTTTCCGATCTGATATGTAAAAATCTTAGAAGTTGTGATGTCTAACCTTAAAATAAAAGAGGGCCAAATTGAGAATTGCCCACTCTTCTTAAACCCATCAAAGAATTGAGGTCATAGTTCAAACCACTACCTTAAAACTGGAGAGAGTCAGAGAAAGAGATCCAAAGCTTCTCTGGAGCAGAAGCACACGACTAGAACCAGTACCTGTGAAGACTTAAAACCATGTTTGATGAATCGCTGGTAGTTCAGCATTAACTGCTGAAGAGTTAAAAGCTCCAGGGGCTCCAGTTCTAAGGGGTTCCCCACAATTTCGTGAGTTTCATGTCCAATAGTCTCACCAGGTTCTCAGGGTAAACACCAAAGAAAAATCCCTTGTGTTTCCGCAAAAGGGAGGGAAAAACAGCAATTTTGAAGTAAGCTCAGAACTTTCTGTTCTCCATTACAAAATTCTATTCTAAAGGTCAATTATTTTGCCAGAGCCTAAGGGACCTGGGAAAAGTGAAATATTCAACTCAGGTCAGAAACATTTAGCTTTCTTGTATTACCTAAGAGGGTAAAACTAAAGGCAGAAAAGTAGTTGTAGAAGTTAAAGCCCAGGGGCCTAGGCTCACTAAAAGACTAAGACCTAATAGAAAACTATAGAATGCTTCCTCTTCTCCCACAGATAGGGCTCTTTTATAGTAACTAAAGATTACAGCTGAAAGAACATCAAGCCTCAGGCCCTGTTGAAGGTATCTCCAGGAAAAGCCAATGATCAAAGTAGAGACCAGAAAGGGGAAAATTTAGTCTCTGACACCCTTAGCTAGAGCAAACAGTAAACATAACCTACAGCTAATATCATACTTAATAGTAAGAAATTATATACTTTCTCCCTCAAATCAGAAGTAAAGCAAGGATGCCTCCTCTCACCATTCTTTTTCAACATTGTACAGAAAGTCCCAACTAACACAATAACACACGAAAAGGAAACAAAAGGAATACAGATTGGGAAAAAAAAATAAACTGCTTTTGTTTACAAATGTCATGATTGTCTATGTAGAATATCCCATATATTTAACAACAACAACAATAATTCCTGGAACTATTAAGTGGTTATAGCAAAGCCGCAGGACACAAAGGTTAAATACAAAACCAATTCTTTCCTATTTATCAGCAGTATATATTGGGAAACTGAACTAAAAAATATACCACTTATATTAGCATGTCCCAAATTAAATAGGCAGGTATAAACTCAACAATATATATATAAGACCTATGTGAAAAAAACTACAAAACTCTGGTAAAAGGAATCAAAGAAAAACTAAATGGAGAGGTCTTTCACATTTATGGATGGGAATACTCAATACTATTAAGATTTCAGTTTTTCCCAATTTCACTTACAGATTCAACACAATCCCAGTCCAAATACTAGCAAGTTATTTTGTAGATATCAACAAACTTACTCAAAAGTATAGGTAGAAAGGCAGAAGACTCAGAAGAGCCAACACAGTATTAAAGAACAAAATAGAAGAGTGACACTTCCCAAGTTCACTTTTACAAAGTCACAGTATTCAAGAAAATATGATATTATTGAAAGAATAGAAAAATAAGTCAGTGAAACAGACTAGAAAGTTCAAAAATAGACCCACATAAATATAGTAAAAAATTTTTAACAAAGACACAAAGATTTCTGATGACACTGTTAAGAGAATCAAAAGGTAAGTTACAGACTCAGAAATATTTGCTGAAAACATAATTGATAAGGGACTTGTATCCAAAATATATAAAGAATTCTTAACAATAAAGAAACAACCCAATAGTAAAATATACAAAATATCTGAACATCAGATATTTATTTGCCACGCATGGAAAATAAGCATATGAAAAAATGCTCAGTATTATATTTCATTAGTGAACTGCAAATTAAAACAATAATGAAAAATAACTATATCTATTTTAAATTATAGCTTAAAAGCACTGACAATAATATCAGCCATTTTGTATATACTTGTTTTGGTAGATAAGATGTTTGTCACTAAGATCTTTTGCATGTATAAATTCACCATATAAATTATCCATATCTAAAATGTCCATCATTTTGAGCATTCAGAAGCACATTGGATTTCATTACAATTTAAATCTCTCCAAGAAAGTGCTTTTAATACATAGAGATAATCTGAATTTGTGAAATCAAAATTGGATAACAAATCAGTTATGGTTTTAGTAAAGATATTGAGAAAGTCCTATTAAATTTGGCTTTCCTTTTCTGTAGACATACTTTTGGATTCTTAAGCAGTCTTATTTCGAAAAAATGAGTCATGTTTTTCACTGAATGAATTTTTGTTGCAACCTACATATAACATTAAATAATTCAGATATAATCAGCTCATCCCTTTTTGACTCATTATGGCCCTTCAAAGATGATCAAATAGTTTTGGAGAAACAACATATAAGTTTCTGTTTTACTGTAATCCTTTTTCCATTTCTCATCTTAGATGTATGTCTAAATTTGAGACTATTCTTCTTGTCCCAAACTTTGAAAATGTAATTTTACAATAAGCCAACATTTTTATATCTTTCCTATGTCCACAATGAAAACCATCCTGTAGACATGTGAAAGGTTATCTTCTTTTATTTCAATAAAATCTAAAGTGCCATAAAGTGTTTATGCACATTTCAAGGAAACTGAAAAGTGATAAAAAATTTTTCATTATAAAATCCTTAATATCACAGATAAGCAGATCACATCCTTTTTTTGTACCATCGAGTACTAGGTTTGCAGGAGATTTAACAGGTAAAATCTTTTCGTTTTCTTTTGTAAGAAGTTTATAAAGTGAACGGAATTTTCCAAAATTTACTTTTGTCTTATTGCCTAATTATGCAGATTGATACGGTGTAGAGTGCATTTGGTCAAGATGTCAACAATCTTTATTTTACATTAACTGATGTTTTATTAAAACCTTTATAGAATTTAGAAAATGAATTTGAACTACATTTTTTTAAATCAAAGCACCTAATATCTAGCGATAAAATTATTTTGGTTTTTGCCATGATTCAGTGTATCACTTGATATACTGCAGAAAATGTGACCGTTCATGAGTTCTGACAGAAAGAGCTATACATTATAAGGAGCTAACATAACTATTTTCAAAATTTCTCCTTTTATTGACCCACAAGACATTTTAGTTGAAGTTTTTGAACCAAGAAATGTAATTTTACTCATTTTCATAGAACAATAAAGGGAACAACATGACATTTTCAAGAGTTTGGCTAAGTTAATGCATGGTGGTGTTTTCTTGGCATTCATTTTGTTTGGCTAACATTAGCCTCTCACAGTGACTCATGCCCTCGTCAACCCAATTAAGTGGGTATACTGAGGCAAACCCAAATTATCAGAATTATCAAATTATCAAAAATTGAGTTTATTTGGAAATAGCTGAGGAATTGCAATTTGGGAAATGTCAACTGTAGAAAGCTACAGGTGGATCCGTTGAAAGTCTGGGGCACGCTCTATTTGTGCTCAAGGAATACAAACAAGGGAAAGACTGGCCCAAGCCCAAACAGTAAGTTCATTGGCTTGTAGAGATTTTTGGCGGATGTTCATTATTAGGAGGAAAGTTCTATTTTCTCTAAGTGAGACATTCCTAGAAATCATCCTCTCGCGACCGTTCTGACGTTTTGTTTTTCTGAGGGCGCATGCGTCAGATTCTCCATTTCAGGTGCTCTGCTCCTGTTTTAGACGGAAATCCTTTTACACCTTATGTAAGGGGCTGCGCTGTTCTCAAGTAAATGTTACGTTTTTGATCCAATTTTCCCAGCTGTCCTTATGATAAAGTCTCCCCTGCTTCCCAGAGCCCTGCTGTCGTTGCTCCTTAGATACAGCATCGATGGAGCTTCCTAAAACTTCACTCTTTGTAGTTTAAATGGACCAGTCCAGCCTTAGCCTGGAATCCGCAAAGCACTCCACCTCCTAATTCCAACAAAGTCATGTGCCCCAGTCGTGTGTGTCTCTCCGCCTGTACCCTGTCTTGACCGTTTCGTATGTCTCCTTGAGGCATGCCATGAACTTCCTCCAGGACCTGTGCGTATTACAGTTCTCGATTTCAGTTTCCTTGTCTTATGTTGTGTGGAGGCTCACTATGGGTTATACCAGGGGTTCATTACCATATGTTAATTTAACAAAGTCACAACAGTATGTGTGTTCATTTGTAAGGAATGCCAAAGCTAATCCAGTGGCTGGTTTTTTTGACTGAGCATTCTTATCTTTTTGGGAGATTAAAAAAAAAAAAACACACACACCTTTTGGTTGATTTAGAAGTACTTGCCTATCTTACCCCATATTTGTGAGATTCAGTCTCAATATGTGCTTTCATATCTCCTTGTCCACCTTGCCCATTTCCAAATTCTTTCCAACATATTCTTTAATATGCTCTATTGTGATCATTTACCTCCTTAGCCCAGTTGTACTTCCATCTGTTATTAAAATAACACAGACATTTAGCTTTCTTTTTTGGTATGTCTGGGCCATGTTAACATTGGTATTGGGATTGTTCTTATTTTCACTATCTGAACTCTTAGGAAACATGATCACAATATTTACAGCGTTAAAAATTAAATTTACATTATCTTTATACAAAGCACACCAGGAATCCACAAGCAAAGTCAGTGATGGGCTGTTAAAACTCATACTTATGATACACTTTGTTAATAATAAAAGTATTCTTATATTATCACATTGTTTAGGCCCTAGAGCCCCAAATGTTCCAATATTTGAGTTCATATTATGGACTTTGCTCTATGTTCCCATAAGTAAATGGTTCATTCAGGTACTTTTGTAATACCCGATAACCTGTACGCCCCCAAATGCCTTCAGATCTTCAACTCTTGTCAGTTCCTTCAGTTTCTACTATTCTAATGAATAGTTCCATTTTTCAGTCAGAGTGAGGCCTCTGTTTATTGTGCAAACTGAAAATATATCTGGAAATTCTGTAGGTGACAAACTATTTGATATAGCATAGCTGGGATTAAACTGATTATATTTAATGTATTTAAAATCAAATGATCGTGCAACAAAATGGGAACACAGGATCCAAAGGTATTAATGAAATACAATAACCATGGGATAATTGCATGTCAGTCAATCAGATGGCAGGAAAGAGAAGAGTGATATGTAACAGTTAGGTTCAGATTAAATAATTATATTGGAGAGGATCACAGACAACTCTTTCTGAGTTTGTATGAGCAGGAACAAGTTTATAATTTTCCCCCAAGGAATAGTAATGAGAATTTCAAAGGCTCCTCCTAGCTAAATGTATTTTACATAAATACATAATGCAGAAGCTGAAGTCAGAGACAGGTACATTCACTCAGGCCACCTTGTGAGGTCGCTGAGAATTGTGTCTCTTTGCTGTTGGTGTCTGCAACCCCTGCAGCACTTAGTGGCTGTCACAGTAGTCCCTCGATGAAGACTTGTGGAATTGGGATAGATTACAGAGCAAGAAAGAGGGCCATATGTGCCCAGTATGAAGTAGAATTCAGTAAACATGTGTCAATTCCAAAGGTGGAAAAAGCAGTGGGTTTGCTGAAAAGTGGGTTAAGCGTTTGTTAATTTTTTTTCCTCTTTGTGTTTACCACAGGGGACTATGGATACTGCCTTTGGAAACCCACAGCCAAAAATATGGTTCAGTCATTTTATTTTTTATTTTTTTTTAAAGATTTTATTTATTTATTTGACAGAGATCACAACTAGGCAGAGAGGCAGGCAGAGGAGGAAGCAGGCTCCTGGCTGAGCAGAGAGTCCGATGTGGGGCTCGATCCCAGGACTCTGGGATCATGACCTGAGCCAAAGGCAGAGGCTTTAACCCACTGAGCCACCCAGGCACCCCTGGTTCAGTCATTTTAGAAATCCAAAATGGGCAGGAGGTTCTTAGTTTTAAAGAATACACTCTAAAATAACTCACATCTAGAGGAGCTTATAAAAATACTCTGGATACAAGCTAACAGAGTGTGTATGTTCCACTCAGCATTAAAGCATCTGGTGCGTGACAGAAATTCTTTCCCCATTCTTTGAATGTGGGTTATATTTACTACAGAACAAAAGGACTCTCTGTGGTAAATTTATCATTATCGTTTTGTACGGAAGAAATCTATACTCAGGGTAGTGAACTTGCCTAAGATCTCAAAGTTATAGGAAGAACTAAAAGTAGAACTCAATACTGTTTTTTTTCTTCTTCCCAAACATATATTCTCAGCATTATACTGTGTTTTTTGGTCTCATTTAATGTTACATATTTTTTGTTTTTGTTTTTTGGTCTGAATTTGACTTTATCTGACTCTCAGAATTAGAATCCTGCTTTCTCATTTCTTTTTCTTATGCCTCTGCCTTTTCCTCTATTTTTAGCCTTTTTAAATCATTATCTTTTAGGTATTCTCTAAAAACAGATAGAGGTATATTTTACTGAATGAGCCAGTTTGAAAATGTCTTTCCTTTAAAAGAAACTTTTTTTGAAACTGATATATTTGGTATCAACTGTGTATATTATTATTTAATAATTATTGTGTAAAGTTATATTTACTGTTTTTTCTACATTTGGTGTGTCTTCCTTGCTTTAAAAATTTCTTCTGGTATTTTGAAGATTAGGATTTTTGCCTTTGTTGTTGTTTGTTTACATATATACCTTTTCAAGTGCACTTGATCTCCCTTTCTCTTATTTTTTACTATCTGGTTGGCTGTGTTTGTTAGTATTCCTACACAACAGCCTATAACTTATTCTACTTTCTTTTTCTCTCTCTTATCCTCCCAATTTTTACTAAGTTTTTAAATTTTAATTCCTATATTGTTTACATATAATGTTATATTAGTTTCTGATGTTCAATATAGTGATTCAGCAATTCCATACTCAGTGTTTATTATGGTGAGTGTTCTCATTAATCCCCCATATTCTCCCATTTTTTAGTTACATTCTTTTTATTTTTTTTCTATTTTATCCGAGTACATCATACATACATACATATTGTTTTATACCCAGTTCTATAGTTAAGTACATGAAACACTCACTAATGGTCTGTTTGCCATATTTTTCCTAGCCATCTCTTGGTTGGATAAGGCTTACCTCTGGTAGATTGCTCAAGAAGAGCACATGAGCACAGCATTCTCTGGGCTTTAAGATTGTTTTCCATTAGGCTTGGTACTTAATGGAAAGGTTAATAACTCTGCACATGCACCTTGCAGAAGTGAGAGGAAGCAGTGTTTTGAGGCTTTCCACCTAGTGCATTCTTCATTACACAATGGAATTCACCTTGGGTCCTCAAGAGCTTTGAAGGCTCCTTTAACCAGGGCCTTTCAGTACCATAAGCTTCATGCTGTGGGAGCAGCAGATTGAGGAGTGGGGTAAAACTGTCAGGTGATAGCAGAATAAAATTACTGAAATTAAGTTGACATAACCATAGATACTCTGCCATTACTTCCCATCCAGCAACAACGTGTCCCTTCATTCTTCTTCAATATAACCTCCTTCCTCTTCCTTCTCATACTGCCCTGGATGTTCATTTTAATTGAAATGACATGCTGAGTTTTGGCTTCTCATTTTAGGATTCTCCATGATAGCCTGGAAGTATGGCTATATTTTTTCCCACCTATGTTTCCCTTTCCTGAGAACCCTGGAAATATTTGAAATGTGATAATCTTCTATTGGATTAGGTCATTTTTGAAGAATCAGGAGAGTAAGTTTATGCAATAGTATGGTTTAAAATAAAAGAGAAAAAAATTTTTTCTTTTAAGTTTATTCTGCAAAAGCACTATATTATAGCTTAAAAATTAAAATAATTTAGCTACTTAAGCATACTCCTTTGAGCTGTGGTTATTTGTATATATTTTAGTTTGTCTTGCAAACCAATCTTATTGTAAGAAAAATAGAATTTAACTTAAAAATTCAACTTAAACTTGGTTTAGTAAAAGCAATTGGGGACTCTACTCAATGCTTAAATTTTAGACATCTACTCTTGATTTTTTTTATTTTTTGTTTTTTGAAAGATTTTATTTATTTGAGAGATAGAGTGAGAGAGAGCACAAGTGGGGAGTAGGCAGAAGGAGAAGGAGAAGCAAACTTCTTACTAAGTAGGGAGCCCAATGTGGGGCTGTCTGAGATCATGACCTGAGTGTAAGGCCAATGCTTAAATGATTGAGCCACCTAGGCACCCCTACTTTTGATTTTAAAATGTTTCCTTTGTCAGTTTATAGATAGTTATATTGGCCAGTGTTCTCCAATGAGAAACCGAACCAATAGGAGAGATTGATTTTAAGGTCCCTGTTCATGTGATTATGGAGCTTAAGAGGTCCCATCATCTCCTGTGTGCAAGCTAGAGACCCAAGAATGTGGGTAGTATAGTTCAGAGGCCTGAGAGCTGGGGAGGTGAGGGTATATATTCTACTCAAAGTCTGATGGTCTCAGAACCAGGAACACTGAGAGCAGATTGATGTTCTAGCTTGGGTTCAGAGTGAATTAGGTCTTCCTTGCCTTTTGCTCTACTCTGGATTTCAACAGATTAGATGATGCCCACCCACACTGGGGAGGGATATCTCCTTTACACATTCTACCAATTCAAATCTTAATCTCTTCTGGAAACACCCTCAAGAAATATCCAGAAATAATATCTAACCAGATATCTGGGCATCCTGTGACCCAGTCAAGTTGACACATAAGCTTAACCAGATTTTTAATTTTTAAACTTAATTTTAATTTTTTCAGTTTTAAATTTTAAATATCGGTACTTATAAAAACATTATATTGGATTAATACAATGATATATATTAGCACATACTTCTCTCTAGCCCCCCATAGGGATTAATATCAAACATATTTATATATAATTGTATCTCCTCATTTTATCATCTTAGCAACCACCTAATTTAGAAATTCTAGTCTAGTTCTGGGTAAACGGAGACAAAGAAGTTTTGTGACTTGCACAAAGTCTCATATTAGTACAGAGAGGGAAGAAAATAACTGAGATTTTGCTATTGGGAGACTTTTCACCTTCGTGGTTTTTGAGACTTTGGAAGTCCCAATATGTGTTTACCAAGTGGTACACATTTAGAGACAGCATGTCCTTTCAAACTGGTAGCAGGATAAAACAAGATTTTCCATACAAGTACCCATTTATACTAGCTGAGAGCTTACAATTATTTTTATTGAAACAGTTATTCAACCAGGGTGGAGTAGGGACTGGTGAGATCATGACCAGAACAAGAGGGGTGGGTGGACTTCCTGGCATCAATTCAGAGCCTACAGATCTTACACAATAGATGTGCAAATTTCACCCAAACATATACTTGATAGAGAAATTAAAATACCATGCCCTCATACTTCAGGCAAAAGTAGGACAGTAGGCAGTAGGACCTCATGCCAAATTTCTGTATTGAAAAGATACAAATAGTTAAAGATTTCTAAGTGTCTTGCAGTACAAGGTTGTTAAAGTCCGTTTACATGGCAAACTATATACCAGTAAATGAATGCTAAGGTTCTTACTGTGCAAATGCAGTGAACTGTGGACTGCAGAGTCTATTCTCTAAATAGAAAAAGAAATTTCATCTGTTGAATTTTCATTTTAAAAAAGAAACCAAATTTACAATTTTCCACATCATTTTCTATTCTTGAGAATTTCCACTGATGCCACAGAAATGGCATGTCACTGACATTTAAAACAAATAGGAAATAATTTAATCCATGTCATGCCTAAACCCTTATATTATTTTGTATTGGAAAGTGCTATTTATTACATTCAGAGACACTTTGAATTTTGACCCAGAGAAGAGGGGCAGGGACTTTGAGCTGCATTTCTATGGAAAAAGAGTTGAAACACATCACCTTTGCTTTCACACATACAGAAGCCTTGGTCCCTTAGCTAAGGGATCATAAAACCTCCCTGTTTCACTTATCTTATGTCACTTAGTGACTTAAAACAACTGCTTTTTTTTTTTTTTTTTTTTTTTTTTTTTTTTTTTGTTCACTCTTCTGAGAATCAGGAATTGAGACAGGGCAAAAAATGGCTTGTCTCTTTCCTGTTGGTTAGGGCTTCAGTTGGTGGAGCACAGGTAGTCAGGACTGCCTGTGGCTCCACCGTTGGTGTCATATACCTGGGGCCTCAGTTCTGGCTGTTGGCTAATTTCATTCATTCTTTGTCACTCAACTCTTCTCAGTGGTTGAACTGAGCTTCCTTACAGTTAAGATCATGTCAAGATCATGTAGAGAGGGAAGTAAGGGAGATATAATGAGCCAGTGCTTATCAAGCCTTTGCATGCATCACACTTACTAATGTCCCGCTGACCAAAGCAAGACACATGACCAAGGCAAGAGCCAGTGTGGGAGGGGACTATACAAGGGATGAGTTTGGGTGGCATGGTTCATTGAAGGCCAATGATGCAACAATCTATCTTAGCTTCATAACCTCTGGACTGAATTTTTGGGTCCCTCCTCAACCAAAAAAAAAAAAATTCATATGTTGAATCCTAATGCTCAGTGTGATGGTATTAGGCAGGGGGCCCTTAGGAAGGACTAAGGTCAGGACAGGGAGGCCTTCCTGAATGGGATTAATGCTCTTATAAAAGGGAGCCCATAGAGAAGATATTTGCAAATGACATATCAGATAAAGGGCTAGTATCCAAAATCTATAAAGAACTTATCAAACTCAACACCCAAAGAACAATTAATCCAATCAAGAAATGGGCAGAGGACGTGAACAGACATTTCTGCAAAGAAGACATCCAGATGGCCAACAGAAACATGAAAAAGTGCTCCACATCACTCAGCATCAGGGAAATACAAATCAAAACCACAATGAGATACCACCTCACACCAGTCAGAACAGCTAAAATTAACATGTCAGGAAATGACAGATGCTGACGAGGATGCAGAGAAAGGGGAACCCCCCTACACTGTTGGTGGGAATGCAAGCTGGTGCAGCCACTCTGGAAAACAGCATAGAGGTTCCTCAAAAAGTTGAAAATAGAGCTACCCTATGACCCAGGAATTGCATTACTGGGTATTTAGCCTAAAGATACATGTATGTATCTTTGTAGTGATCTGAAGGGGCACATGCACCCAAATGTTTATAGCAGCAATGTCCATAATAGCCAAACTATGGAAAGAACCTAGAGTCCATCAACAGATGAATGGATAAAGAAGATGTGATATATATATACAATGGAATACTATGCAACCATCAAAAGAAATGAAATCTTGCCATTTGCGATGACGTGAATGGAACTAGAGGGTATTATGCTTAGTGAAATAGGTCAATCGGAGAAAGATAACTGTCATATGATCTCCCTGATATGAGGAAGTCAAGAAGCAATGTTGGGGGTTTCAGAGGTAGGAAAAGAATAAACGAAACAAGATAGGATCGGGAGGGAGACAAACCATAAGAGACTCTTAATCTCACAAAACAAACTGAGGGTTGCTGGCGGGAGGGGGATAGGGAGAGGATGGTGGGGTTATGGACATTGGGGAGGGTATGTGCTGTGGTGAGTGCTGTGAAGTGTGTAAACCTGGCGATTCACAGAGCTGTACCCCTGAGGCTAATAATACATTATATGTTAATAATAATTATAATAAAGAGAGAGAGAGAGCACTCCCATAGAGCTCCCTAGCTCCTTCTGCTATATAAGGACACAAGAAGTTAGCAGTCCTCATCTGGGAAGACAGCAGAACCCACCAATGCTGGAACTTTGATCTTATACTTTCAGAAATTAGTCTGTTATTGATAAGCCACTCAGTCTGTAGTATTTTACTGTAGTAGCCTGAACAGACTAAGAAGGAAGTTTAACTCTAGCTCTGGGTTAGAATAGTGTCATTCAGTCTATAAACCCCAGAATTAAAAAGAAAAAAAAGACAGTCCATTTGGAAGCCCAAATATATAAATTTGGACAGTGCAGGACTGCTGCTGTATATGAAGAGAAGCAGGAGTTGAGGGGACCTATCTGCATGTCCCATCCTCAATGAGTATATTACTTGATGTACCTTGAAGAAACCTCTAGGTTTAGGGAACAAGGCCGGATAACCCCCTATCCTGTGCAATGTCAATGATGTAAGTGCCTCCCAACATAATAGTCATTTACTCCTAACTTACAATCACTATCTTCTCCTTGGAGGATATCATATTTCTCTCCATACCTGAACTATTTGCCTTCTGCATCATAATTTGGCAAATCTTTAGAACACCATGATGGTATTTTGCATTCTGTTAAAAAAAAAAATATTTCTGTCTTTGGTTTTGTGCATTATTTCCTGATTCTCAGAGAAGATTCTTAATCTATCCCAACCTCAGCGTTCATCATTCTAGGGGATTGAATATAAAAATCTAAAGCATCCTCAACAATTGCTTAAGGATATTTTTTAAGTCTGCCAATTTTCATGTCATTGTTTTTCAACCATTTATGTAACTAGACATGCCTTTAAAACTGAATGAGAATCCTCTCCACATCTGGTGTCCAGGACCTAAAGCTTTCATATAATCTAATTGACTAGTAGCCAGGACTATCACCCACACCACTCCCTTTGGTAATGAGTACTTTGTAATGCTCCTTTATTATCCTGAAATGAAAATCATATATTTACTAAACTATCTATACACATTTAAAATTAATATAATTCTTGGGGACCTAGATGGCACAGTTGATTAAACGTCTGACTTCTCCTTAGGTCATGATCTCAGGATCATGGGATCCAGCCAGGCATCAGGCTCTGCACTTAGTGGGCAGTCTGCTTCTCCTTCTCCCTCTGCCCCTCACCCTGCTCGTGCTCTCACCGCCCCCCATATAAATAAATAAAATCTTTAAAAAATTAATATAATTCTCAAATTATAATGTAAACTTAAAAGGAATGTAATTTAGAATAAAATAATACATTTTTCAGTACACATTCCCTGTGGTCCTTCAGTACTAGAAGACAAATTAGCCAGATGTTTCCACCTAATTGTAGAATCCCTGAATTGTGACGGCTATGAATATAGATTAATATAGGAATTTGTACTGAAGTCCCAGATACCATGAACAGCATTGCTGTTGTCATGTACTTTTCTGAAATAGTTAACAACTCTACATAAAAGTCCTTATAAATCAAAGCAAGATCTTGACTTTATAAACACAGCAATTACATTTCTGCAGCTTTCAGTATACATTTAAACAGTGTTAAAATACTTTGAGTTTACTATGAGTAGTTGCTGTTATTAGGCGCAGATAAATGCAATCAGGCTTTTTACCTACTTGACTGGTGGGTAGTTCTTCAAAAGTCATGCACAATACAGAACATTTCTTTATTGTGCCAGGTAGTCTCAAGAATTCCAAGATGTCCACCATCATATACTCCCACCCAGTAAATGAGTATTTGTATCCACCAATCAACATATCGATTAAAATGTCCAACTCCCTGAAGAGGATGATACCACTGTGCTAAGAACTACCTATCAAGTTAAAAATTTGTCAGATCCAGGCTGGTGCTTCCAAGGGAGACTAGATCCAGCATAAATAGAAAGAATTCATTTTTTGAATTGATCTAATAGATCAGTCCTTAGCTAGCTAAATCCCCCTATTATTTAGAATGGTGTAAATATTTTTCTGAACATCCATCCTATTTTCAGTGTTCACTCACACTGACAAGAATTCTTAATTATGTTTAGCCTAAATCTTTCTTTCTTTAGCTAAAAGCAGAGTTCCTCCTACAGAACTAAAAATCATCAGTGGTATCTTAAAAGACACATTCCCATATTAAAAGATGGATTTGTCTCTTAGATTTTATTTCACCAAAGAGAAAATGTAATTATACAATAGCAGGCCACCTTAATAGTTGGGCCTTCTTTATCACTGTTGCCCCATTGGCAAAACAGGAGCCATTTACTTAAAAATATTTAAGAGAACCATTTATTATTTTAGTGTCACATCATGTCTTTAAAAGTCTTTATTTTCAAGCTCTTTTTCTCCACTACTGAAAGTGAGAAAAAGATGATGGGAGCTGAGATTACTGGGGACATATGCCTCCAACTAATACAAGATGACCAACTTCTATGTGACTCTAACCCTTCCTACCTCAAATGTGAACATAAGTCGAGAACTGTAGGGAAGAGGGAAATTGAAGATACTGGCAGAGTCCCATGGCATTTGTCCAGAAAGAGGCACTGGATTTTCTTTCCCTTTGACAATAGAGCAGTTTGTAATTTTGCTTCAGGGCATGGCATTAGTACATGGGTTTCTAATGAGTTCAATGAGTACCTTGGAATGTAGCCATGTCTTTCTATGACTAGGCAGAGCTTTGAGAAATTATATGGCATACCACCAGTGGCAGAAGAGTCTGCAGGCTTGGCCCAGAGAATGGAAGAACAGTGGAAAAGGTTTACTTAGACTGACTGGAAAGATCTAGAATCAGGAAATGGAAGTGCAAATCAACATGGCTGACATCAGTTTTGGGGAACAATAAAATTTTTTCATGTTTGTATATCCCTAAATTCATTCTGTTTATCAGATTGTGCATAGGTTGAGACATCAGTACAACGTTGACAGCAGATTTTTGTGTGACCTCTGAGGGACTTTACTTCAATAAAGTGTTTCTGTTATATCCACATCTTCACTGAAATATTCACCGTGAATCTATTTTTGTACTAACATTTATGTACTCTCCATTACAGAATAGCATGCTTGTCAACAAATGGTTTGTTGAACAGTGATTCATAAAAATGCCTAAATCATCTTGCCACGTCTTGTGGAAAGTCTAATACCATTGCTGTTTTTCTGTCAAATTTCATGGTAATTTCTGTCTCCGATGTTCTGTGTCCAAGAAATATTTGTTTTCCATATCTCTGTCTTATTATCTTCAATATGACATTTGCTCAAGGGGAGTGGTTCTTTTTTTTTTTTTTTAATTTAGGTGCATGTGCACACAATCACATACACACATGGTCACTGTGTACTTAACAGATATTTTTTTTTGAAAGTTTTGGAAGAACTTTTGTATTTGAGAAAGGCAAGTAATTGAAAACTGAGTATTTAAAATCTGTTTTTGAATGTCCTTCAAACATTCTATTAAGTTGTTCAGCCATTCACTTTTATATAGTTGCCTATTCTGTTCAGAAGTCGAAAGAGACTGAAACATTTTCATTTTCATATTCAGAATAGTTTACCCACTCTAGAACTTATCCTAAAACTCCTTTTTCAGAACTTTTTTGCATACATTCTGTTATTCCCTGTGGATCTTATCATGTACCTGTGCCCTTCCCCTGAAGCGTGCACATACACACACACACACACACACACACACACACACACACACACACACACAGTTACCACTAGTATTAGCAAAGGGCCCAAGAGCAGTACATTTTATTTTATCATAGATACTAGGCTACTAGCTTATCCCTAAAAGCTCTATCCAATGTTTTCTTGTTTCAGAAAAATTCCTAAAAAACTACTATTGTTCTTGTTTGGCCTTTGAGTCCCCATCTACGAAATGAAAAGTCTGGATCTCCAAGATTCTTCCATGTCTGTCTGTGATACGTGACTGATACTTTTTCCCTCTTTAACCATGGAGTGAAAGGCCATGCACTTCTTAAATTGTGTTTATCTTATGGCAAAGCAGTTAGGGAAATATTTTGAAGGGTCATCAGTAACTCTCAGCTTTCCTGAAAAGATGAACCACAAAGACTTATCCAGCTATTCCCTCCCTGGTCTTGAGTAGAGTTTGTGCAAGTCCTGAGGTAGTCTGTGTTCTTGGAAAATCTTCATATCTTTAATTATGATGATGACAATAGATTCTTCTCCTTTCTCTCTTTAATTATCGCATCATTCAAAATGCCAGACATTTCCCCTCATTCATCACACTGAGGGCCATAAACGTAATATAGAAGCTCTCATGTATTCATTTCTTTTATTTGTGTTAATTAGTTTAAACATCAGAGCTTAAAACAAACTTATAAACATTATTTTGGAATTGTTTTGCATTTCATTACCCTGTTGAAATAATAAATCCTTTATATATAAAGCCAAAGACAAAATTAATCATTACCTATTTCCACTCCATTCTTCTACATTTATTTGTTAATTCATTTATTTAATACTCTTTATTGTATACCCACCTACTTCCAAAAGGCATCTGATGAAACTCAAAAGATTATGTATATATATACATATATATGTATATATATGTATTTTTTTTCTTTTTTTAAGGAGTACTTAAAGTGATTAAATAAGAATTCAAGTTTTAAAATGTGTTTGGAAACTTTGGTTTGGGCAATAAGAATTTGGATAATATGACATTTTTTACAGAGCTATGACTTTTTCATATGGAGTTTTCCTATTTTTTCAATTCTCATTGTGATAGGATGTGCATTGTATATTTTGTTGGAAATTTTTCTAATAGGCTCATCTTCCAAGAGTGCCAACATGCCATGGATATGAGATAAATATTCTTCATTGGTATTTTTCTCTTCCCAGTAACCTTATCAAATCATAGAGCCCAAAGGCAAAACCACTTACATTTGGCACCAAATGGTTGACCCTCACTGATATTATAACATTTCTATTGGCTTTCTCTCTTACTTAAGTCCTATTATGATTTCAGCTTTTATGTAAGTAAAAACTCTTTTTAGATTGGGAACTATAATATATCCTGAAATGCTATTCAACACTAGATCAACCCTTGGTAAGACATAGATTCTGACCAATCAAAACAGAATTCACTGTAATCAAGCTTTAAGACTGTGTCAGAGTATTCTAGGCACAAGAAATATCTGCTAGGCATACCTCTATTAAGTGCTCTTTTTTTTTTTTTTTTTACAGACATTGAAACTTTCAATTGAAAATACTACAAAGCTGGTATGTGTATATGTATGATGTATGTATGTATTTAAAGATTTTATTTTTCTGAGGCAGAGAGAGAGTATGTGCACAAGCTGGGATGGGAAGGGGAGCAGCAGAGGGAGAGAGACAGATAGACTCCCCTGACTGGGGAGCCTGACACAGGGCTGATCCCAGGATCCCAAGATCATGACCTGAGCTGAAGGCAGACAATTAACCTACTGAGCCACCCAAGTGCCCCTAAAGCTAGTATTATTTTATTTTATTTTTATTTATTTATTTTTATTTGTCAGAGAGAGAGAGAGTTAGCGAGTGAGCACAGGCAGACAGAGTGGCAGGCAGAGGCAGAGGGAGAAGCAGGCCCCCCACCAAGCAAGGAGCCTGATGTGGGACTCAATCCCAGGACGCTGGAATCATGACCCAAGCCGAAGGCAACCACTTAACCAACTGAGCCACCCAGGCATCCCTAAAACTAGTATTATTTTAAAGCTGAAGAGAAGAAGGCTCAGAGAGAATAGGGGACTCTCCAACATTATACGTTTTATAAATTAGTAATTTTTAATTAGTAAATTAGTAAATTAGTAAAATAAAATAGTAATAATAGAAATTAATTTCACAGATTAAAAATATTCATTATTGGAATATAAAATGCAATGAATTTCAGCACATTGATTTTAAATCCTGCAAGTTTGTTGAATTCATATATGAATTCTAGCAATTTTTTGGTGGAGTTTTGGGGTTTTCCACATAGAGTATCATGTTGCCTACAAATAGCGAGTTTGACTTTTTCCTTGTCAATTTAGGTGTCTTTTATTTCCTTTTGTTGTCAGATTACTGAGGCTAACATTTCCGGTACTATGTTAAATAGTAATGGTGATAGGGAGAGGGTGGTTGGGTTATGGTCATTGGGGAGGGTATGTGCTATGGAGAGTGCTGTGAAGTGTGTAAACCTGGCGATTCACAGACCTGTACCCCTGGGGCTAATAATACATTATATGTTAATAAAAAAAAAATAGTAATGGTGAGAGTGGATATCCTTGTCCTGTTCCTGACCATAGGGGAAAGGCTCTCAGTTTTTCCTCATTTAGGATGATAAGCTGTGGGTCTTTTGTATATGGCCTTTATGAATCTGAGCTATGTTCTATCTATCCCTACTTCGTTGAAGGGTTTTTATCAAGAATGGATGCTGCATTTTGTCAAATACCTTTTTAAAAAATATTTTATTTATTTGTCAGAGAGAGAGAGTGAGAGCACACAAATAGGGGGAACAGCAGGCAGAGGGAGAAGCAGGCTTCCCGCTGAGCAAGGAGCCAGATGAGGGATTTAATTCCAGAACCCTGGGATCAGGACCTGAGCTGAAAGCACACACTTAACCACTGAGCCACCCAGACATCCCTGTCAAATTCTTTTTCTGTGTCTATTGAGAGGATCATATGGTTCTTATACTTTCTTTTATTAATATGGTGTATCACATTGATTTGTATATATTGAACCACCCTTGAAGGCCAGGAATAAATCTTTCTTGATTATGGTGAGTAATTCTTTTAATGTACTATTAAATTCAATTTTCTAGTATTTTATTGAGAATTTTTACATCCATGCTCATCAGGGATATTGTCCTGTAATTCTCCTTTTTAGTGAGGTCTTTTTCTGGTTTTGGAATCAAGGTACTTCTGGCTTCATAGAATGAGTTTAGAAGTTTTTCTTCCATTTCTATTTTTTGGAATAGTTTGAGAAGAATAGGTATTGAGTCTTCATTAAATGTACAATAGAATTTCCCAGAGAAGCAATCCAGCCCAGAACTTGTATTTGTTGGGGGATGTTTGATTACTGATTGAATTTCTTTGCTGGTTATGGGTCTGTTCAAATTTTCTATTTATTCCTGTTTCAGTTTTGGTAGTTTGTAAGTTTTTAGGAATTTGTCCATTTTTTTCTGGTCCCCCAGTTTGTTGGCATATACTTTTTCATAATTTTCTCTTATAATTGTATTTCTCTGGTGTTGGTTCTGATCTCTCCTCTTTCATTTGTCATTTTATCTATTTGGGTCCTTTTTCTTTTCTTTTGATAAGTCTGGTTAGGAGTTTATCAATTTTATTAATTCTTTGGAAGAACCACCTCTTAGTTTCATTAATTGGTTCTACTGTTTTTGTTGTTGTTCCTATATCATTTATTTCTGCTATAATCTTTATTATTTCCCTTCTTCTGCTGGCTTTAGGCTTTATTTGCTGTTCCTCTTCTAGCTCCTTTAGGTATAAAGATATATTGTGTATATGAGACTTTTCTTACTTCTTGAGGTAAGCAATAAAGTATTACTATATACTTCCCTCTTAGGACTGCCTTTGTTACATCCCAAAGGTTTTGGCTGTCGTGCTTTCATTTCCATTTGTTTCCATGTATTCTTTAAATTCTTCTTTAATTTTCTCATTAACCCATTCATTCTTTAGTAGGATATTTTTTAACCTCCATGTATTTGAGGTCTTTCCAAATTTTTTTCTTGTGGTTGACTTCCAGTTTCATAGAATTGTAGTCTGAAAATATGTGCAGAAATCAGTTGCATTTCTATACACCAATAATGAAGCAGCAGGAAAAGAATTCAAGGAATCAATCCCATTTACAATTGCACCCAAAACCATAAGGTACCTAAGACTAAATCTAACTAAAGAGGCAAAAGATCTATATTCTGGAAACTATAGAACAGTTACAAAAGAAATTGAAGAGGACACAAAGAAATGGAAAAACATTCCATGCTCATGGATTGGAAGAACAAATATTGTTAAAATGTCAGTACTACCCAAAACAACCTACACATTTACACAATCCTTATAAAAATACCATTAACATTTTTCACAGAGCTAAACAATCCTAAAATTTTTATAGAACCACAAAAGACCTCAAATAGCAAAGCAATTCTGAAAAAGAAAAACAATATTGGAAGCATCACAATTCCATACTTAAGCTATATTACAAAGTTGTCGTCATCAAGACACTATGGTACTAGTACTAGTATAAAAAACTAGTACTATGGTACTAGATAGATAATGGAACAGAATAAAGAACCCAGAAATGGATCCACAACTATGTGGTCAACTAATCTTCAACAAAGCAGCATAGAAAAAGAAAAAAAGCATAGAAAAAGACAATTTCTTCAATAAATGGTATTGGGAAAACTGGACATCAACATGCAGAAGAATGAAACTGGACCATTTTCTTACCCCATACACAAAAATAAATTCAAAATGGTTGAAAGACCTAAATGTGAGACAGGAAAACATCAAAAACCTAGCAGAGAACACAGGCAGAAACCTCTTTGATTTTGGCCATAACACCTTAGACACATTACTGGAGCCAAGAGACACAAAAGCAAGAATGAACTTTGGGACTTTATCAAGATAAAAAAATCTTCTGCACAGTGAAGGAAAAAACAACAAAAAAGGCAACCTGGAGAATAGGAGAAGATACTTGGAAATAACATATTTGATAAAGGTTTAGTATCTAAAATCTATAAAGAACTTACCAAACTCAACACCCAGAAAACAAATAATCCAGTTAAGAAATGGGCAGAAGAGGGGTGCATGGGTGGCACAGTGGGTTAAAGCCTCTACCTTGGGGCGCCTGGATGGCTCAGCGGGTTAAGCCTCTGCCTTCGGCTCAGGTCATGATCTCAGCATCCTGGGATTGAGCCCCACATCAGGCTCTCTGCTCAGCAGGGAGCCTGCTTCCCCCTCTCTCTCTGCCTCTCTGCCTACTTGTGGTCTCTGTCTGTCAAATAAATAAATAAAACCTTTAAAAAAAAAAAAAAGCCTCTACCTTCATCTCAGGTCATGATCCCAGGGTCCTGGGATTGAGCCCCGCATCAGGCTCTCTGCTCAGCAGGGAGCCTGCTTCTCCCCACACACCCGCCCCCCTGCTCTGCCTGCCTCTCTGCCTACTTGTGATCTCTCACTCTGTCAAATAAATAAATAAATTCTTAAAAAAAAAAAAGAAAGAAAGAAATGGGCAGAAGACACGAGTAGACATTTCTCCAAAGGAGACATCCAGATGGCTAACAGACACTATTTTCATGAAAATATGCTCAACATCATGGATCATCAGGCAAATACCAATCAAAACCATGACAAGATACCATTATCCTGTCAGATTGGATAAAATTAATAACTCAGGAAACAAGAGATGTTGGTGAGGATGTGGAGAAAGAGAAACCCTCTTGCATTGTTGGTGGGAATGCAAACTGTTGCAGGCACTCTGGAGAACAGTTTGGAGGTTCCTCCAAAAAGTTAAAAATAGAACTATCCTATAATCCAACAATTGCACTACTAAGCATTTATCCAAATGATACAAAAATATGGATTCATAAGGGTATGTACATCATGATGTTTATAGCAGAATTATCAATAATAGCCAAATTATGAAGAAAGCTCAAATGGTGATCCACTGATTAATGGATAAGGAGATGGTACACACGCGCACACACACACACACACACACACACACACACAATGGAATTTTACTCTGCCATTGAAAAGAATGAAATCTTGCCATTTGCAGTGATGTGGATTGAGTTAGAGTGTATTGATGGTGGGAGGTGGATAGAGGATGAGCTAAATGAGTGATGGGTATTAAAGAGGGTACTTGTTGTGATGAGCACTTGGTATTGACAAATCACTGGGTTCTACTCCACAAACCAGTATTGTACTATATGTTAACTAACAAAATTTTTTTAAGAATTCAGAAGTACACAGTCTGTGATTTGTATACAGCCTCCAATAAGTCATCATACACTCATACTCCTTCTCTACCTGCTCTGCCAACCTGTATACTTGACATTCATCCACTGGATTGCTTCACTACCCAAAACTGCTGCCAGTCATTGAAATCCTATATTCCACTCAGAAAGCAAGAGAAATTCTGGGGGAGGATAGAGATGATCCTTTGCAGCTGTGGGGCTCCCTCTTAAATTCTTTTCTTGGATGCTCCCTCCCCCTACTCTACTAATTCTTTCATAAGTACTATTGGTCAATCACAGAATCATAGGAATGAGTGTAATGATAGTGGTAGGGAGAAGGGGAGGAATAAAAAATTCTGTTTCTAAAGCAAGGTCAGAGATGGATTTGGGCAGACAATGAATAATTTCTACCACCAGCGGGTAGAAAGTGGCATAGTCAGCATCTTAATCCACATCTCACTGATTTACTGGCTCCCATATCACACAGACTCTCACACGTGGTATAAGCAACTAAAATTAAGAAACCCAACTTAAATCTATTTCATTGTTGTGAACATTACAGTTTCAGCATAAATTGAGAATAATGAATGTCGAGTGAATGAATGAATATAGAAGTGCAAGAAAAAAGAGAAGTGTGGATTGGTGGATTTGCACCTACTAGTAAGCCAGGTGGTATATATGCTTACATAGTACTATTTTTATTTTATAAATAATTGAGGTACAGCTTAGGATGAATTGGTATTGGTAGTGAGAAAGGAAGAAACAAACAGAATTTTCAAATTTTAATGTTGTATATATCTTATTTTTAACAATTAGCACTTAAAACATGTATTTAAAAATCTTTGAAATGTACAAGGTTCTAAAAAACTACTGCTTTCATTTCAAAATCATTTTTTTACTTATTCACCTGTTTTTGAACAATTCACCTACTGGTATGCAGAAATCTATTTCTTCTTTTATGACTATGCATTTGATAAGTTTTTGATAGCTGAAGTCTCAAAATCTCTATTTTGAACTGAAAAAATGAGATGGATAAGTAAAACAATTACTGAGTATTTCAGGAACATTTTTGTCTCAATTGCTATAAAAACGATGATCAGGATAGTTCCCTTGATTTCCATTTCGGACATTGTGTTTGTCTGTGAAATTAAGTCAACTGTTCAGCTCTTGATTATTCTGTGTTTTATTTTTCAGTTAAACACACACATGCACAGAGTCACATAGTTAACCTAATCTGAGTATTTTATGAACTTTTCATTGTCTAAAGAGTTCAGTTGCTCTCAATGAAGGTGCTGAATTTGGCCTCTTTGGCTAGTAATAATTAGATTTGTGGTGAATCCATAACATTTTATCTGGGGCAAATTACATGTGAATGTACATTTAAATTTGGCACAGAGGGCCAAAAGCAGCAGACTGTTTCAAGGATACTCAGCTCTAAGGTGCTTGTACTTGAAGCAGATTCCAGAATAAATATATACCTTCTTCATTTAGTTAAATCCATCACAGTCAGGAATGCCATTAGACTGCCCACATGACTTTCATGCAGTAATATTATGCTGTGTCAAATATAGCTGAAAATAGATGAGCTGCTGATTAGGACTTGGAAATGATTTTATAATGTGGAACCTCAGGTTATAGTGACATTCGTTGAGTAGTAATCTGTCTCCTTGATTTGTTGGCAAGCTTTGTCCAAAGCTTCAAGTTTCTTTAATGGCTATATACGCCATGCAAGTTATTAGGCCAGTTATAAGGGTTGGAGTTGTTTCAAAATAATAACTAAAACTAAATGTGGATATACAAAGGTAGAAATGAGTTACCTAAAGCAAGGCAAGCACATTTTCATTTCTGATAACAAATGTCACATGCCTCATTTTCTATTTGCTGGAAAAAAATTGATTTTGCTGGGAGAGAATCTAAAAAGGGATATGAACAAAAGGAACGGAATGCATGTGGCTGGTTCTGGGTAGCATGACACTTGCAGAAATCATATGAGTGTTAGGAAATATATAACAGGACTGAGATTTACCTCCAAAATGCAGAGCCATCTTGTCTTAAAGTGGTAACAAGAATAGAAAGCTAGTTAATGCCTCTATCTCGCTGCTCCTGTTACTGCTGTGTTGCTATATTCTCATTCTTGAGACCACAGTTGTAGGATATTTTAATCCTCTTCTTTCCTTGCTTCATTTAACAACAGCTGGCAGTAGATGCCTATTTCGGTTACCTGGGTCTGTCAACCTGTATCAGTCACTACTGCCAGCACTCAGAAGGCAATCACTTAACCAGGCATCACATCAGCCAGTCATTCAAACTAAAGGATCTTTCCAATTTAGAAGAAATCAGCTCTCGAGGGAATTGGTTGTTAAAAAAAGATAGTACCTTGCCCTTTACACACACACACACACACACACATACACACACACACACACCACCCCTCCTTTTCAGCTGACTCTATTGCTCTTGGTCCCAAGGTTAAATAACAGTGCCGGAGAAATGAGAGGGAATAATAAATTCATCAGATGAAAATGACTTATGGGGAGACTGCATGTAGTGGGAAGAAGTGTGGCTTGCATAGCTTCCCTGATAACCATCTTTAGAAAGCCTGGGTCCTAATGGTCAAAAAGTTAATGCCTGTGGATTAGATGTTTTGTCACAGTCTGAGAGCAGCAGCTTGTGCACATTGTGATTCTCTGCATTTGAGCATTGTTAGAAATGCAATGTGGGTACCTTGGTCTCTTGTCCTAAAGACAGACAAGTGCGAAGTTAGGTGGGGAAGCTCTTGGTGGGGTTATACATTTGAAAATAACAATTACACAATATTTCATCACAAAGGAAGACAGAAAATATAGCTTAACCATCAAAAATTACTACACTGGCTAAAATGAAGAAACCCAGAGCTCCCTTAAAATGATAAATGTAAAAAGGTCATCCTAGCTATTATGTGTGAAAATTACATTGATATCACAGTTTTCTAAAATGTACTGTGCTATCAGACCAAGCTTTGAGTTATTGATAAAATACTCTTTTCTAATTACAAATCAATATATTTTAATTGCAAAGTGTCCAGAAACAGAAAAAAAAAAAAAAGGAAAAAAATTATAATTTTTTTTAGGTAACCTATACAAATAACTTGGGGCATTTTCTTTCAGATTTCTCTCCCACTTTGCCTCTCACATGTCTTTTATCATATTTTATACCTTGGTTCTTTTTCACTCAACATTATATTATGAAATTTTATATACATTACCAAATATTCTTCAAAATCATGATAGTATGTGGTTATAGAGTATTGGTTCTATCTTGAAAGATAGATACAATTCAATCATCTCTTACCTTTGGACAATACTGCAGATTGAATTCCCTAGGAAACCAACTTTGAGACAGAAACTAATATTCAGGAGGTTAATTAGGGGAAGCTCCCTGAATTTATGCTAGTGTGGGAAGGAAATATAGCAGGATTGGGCAGAGTAAGAAGTTGGTCCGTGTTGCAATCACAGCAAAAGACTCAGATGACCCCAGAATATAGTGAGGTTGGGGTTGTACCTTCGTAGTTATTCCCAGATTAGCTAAAGGAACTGGATCTTTGTACCCATATTTCATCAGGTGCAGGCTACCCAAAATGGTGGTGAGATGAGATTGAAGAAACTCTTTTGAGCTGAGGCAACTAAATAGCATCTGTTATAGCCAGCTTTTGAAAGCTCATGTTATGAGGTCCAGATGGTTAATGCATTTTGGTTAGATGTTTTGTATAGACCAAACTCAGTCTGTCAGCCAGCAGTGCTCTTAACAGCTAGAGAAATAGGTTGGTTCATGCTGAAGTGTATGTGGATGACCTATCACCCCTTCTAAGTCCACCTCTTGTGTTGTTCAAATACTCTTCCTTGTTTAATTTCTGGAAGCAGTTCTTTGAAGATTATGATTGTCTCACCTTCCTGGAGTGAATTTATAAAAGGAAGATTAGTGGGCTAAAAGATCATTCCTGCCATTGAAACTGGTCTCCTAAAGCTGATATTCAATCATTTCCTTTCTTTATTAATCATTCCAGTTTCCTCTCACCCTCTCTGCTGGTTGACTCAGATACTCATTCCTAAAGGATCTAGGTCTCTTGTCAGCATGCCCATCTCAGCATGCCTTAGGGAATTGTCTAAATGCTGAAAGTATCCATCCATAACCCTGTTGTGTAAGAGTAGCCCTACTTCTTGTTGATTAAAGTCAATTACTCCTGTTACTTGCCACTGGTCCATGAGTACCTTAAGGAGTCCGTTGTAGTCAGCAGTAGCCATACTTAAAGTTTCATGGAACTCTTTCTGCTGGAAGAATTACCATTTGGGAACTAGAACCTATAAACCTCCAGAACTGGAACGTGGGGATGGAAAGCAAAATTTGCTTGAGTGGGTTATTCAAAGTGATGGTTAGTGAAACTGTCCATTTTTGCATGCTTTGTTTTATGGGACCCTACATTCTACTTTTGGGAGCAGAGCAAAATACAATTGATTTAGAGTATATTCTGCATAAAATCTTACCCTTACAGGGTATTGTCTTTAAACTGTTAGATCAACGATACCTTCAGGATGGGGTAAGGAAAGAAGGAAACCAAGCAGAAAGAGGAGTAAGATTGCCCAGAAGGAGGTGATAACCTGCAATGTCATCACAACAAAATCTTAAAAAAGACTATAGGGGATCGCCTAGGCTCTAAAAGTTAGATAACCTTTCAGTGTTGTCTTAAAAAGAGGCGAAGAAGCCAAGCCTTTATATCCTCACATCAACCAGTTAGTGGATATAGGCTGCTTCAGAGATGGGAGTGTGGTGTTAGACAAGATGATTCTTTTCAGATGAGACTCTTTTCAGACTCTCTTCAATTCTTAAATGGAGCTGAGGGTTGTCAACTGGCAGTACTCTAAGCAGTTCAGAAACTAAATAGACCTTGTAATCTATATAGATCATTTGGATAGTGTGGCACAGTACCATTGCATACAACTAAGCCATGCACAATTTTGATAAATATTTTGATAAATAGTCATAAATAAATATCCTGGTGACATGATTTTTAAAAAATTTATTTTTTTTAATTTAATGTCTTTGTTTTTTTCTGGTTTTCAATTTTTGTTGAAAAGAAAACCTGCTTAACCCCTTTATAAATGAAATGTTGCCATCAGAAGACATTTTTATATTTAGACTTATCCTCCAACCAAGTGTTTGAATTATCAAACTTCAAATCTATCTTATCTGCTTCTACCTGGAATGATTATGCATTTTAATTGGCTTCCATCCTGGAATAAAATAAATTCTTGAATAAGTAAGGAATGGATTCTGTTTCAAAAATTGTATCTAGTACTTGTCTTTGGTTTAAGACTATTACCCTGATTTTCTTGATCTGCCAGTTGCTAGCCAATAGCATGTGGTTGGTTACCTGCTCCTTTCTAGCATGCCTTGTCCATTGCCTCAACTTGATGTCTGATACCTGTAGACTTATTCATTTCAGGCTTTAATAAATGTTCTTACCAAATTCTGTTCTCTCTCTATATATGGATGGATGGATGGATGGATGGATAGATAGATAAAGGATATAGATGTAGATATCCATATAAACCATACAAGAAGATTTATTATAAGGAATTAGCTAATGTGATTATGGAGGCTAAGTCCCAAGAGTTGTAGTTGGCAAGCACGAGACCCAGGAGATCTGATGGTATAGTTCCAGTCCGAGTCTGAGTCTGAAAGTAGAAGACCAAGGTCTCAGCTCTAAACAGTTAGAAGTTCCTTCTTGTCTCTGCTTTTTTTTTTTTTTTTCCTATTTAGTTCTTCCGGTGATTGGATGAGGGCCACCCACTTTAGAGAGAGGACAATCTGTTTTACTTAGTCTACCAATTCAAATGTTAATCTCATCCAAAACACCCTCACGGACACACTCAAAATAATGTTTGACCAAATGTCTTGGCACCTTTGGTCAAGATGTCCAATAAAATAAACCATCATAGACATATCTTTCAGGGTTTTCTCATTGCTTACTTTAATGCGAGCTTAACACACCTTAAGGAACAGAAAACCAAACAAAACTCTACCATGATGGGTTGATTGCTTTTCTCAGGGCAAGGTATCCCCTACACCCATTTTCAGCATATTTTTAGAATCAGTCAGAAACTGAAGCATAAACTATGAGAAAATGGCAAAAAGGAACTCTTATGTTGTATCTGCCCTGTGTTTTCTGCCTTCCACATTCCAACCAGAGAAACTAATAAGATGAAGAGACCAGCAGAGAAAGTACCATTTTTATCAATTTTTTTTCATCTAATGTGACTTTTTAAAAAAATAGTGTTTGAGGGCACCTGGGTGGTTCAGTGGGTTGATCCGCTGTCTTCAGCTCAGGTCATGATCTCAGGGTCCTGGAATTGAGCCCTGCATGGGACCCTCTGCTCACAGGGGAGCCTGCTTCCCCCTCTCTCTCTGCCTGCCTCTCTGCTTACTTGTGTTCTCTCTCTCTCTCTCTCTCTCTCTCTCTGTCAAATAAATAAATAAATAAATCTTAAAAAAATAGTGTTTGGATTCCAAAATTGCTTTTTGTATATGGGCACAATTATTATTATATATTATGTGTCAGATTATTATAAATGTGTCCTCTATTTTTGTATTAAATTCTAGAAGCATTCCAGATATGAAATATATATTTATATTTTAATATATAATATATGTTTATATGAAAAAAATATATTCCATATACATTTCTTTTGAGGTCAAGAAGTACATGTGGAACTGCCTACTCAGTATCTCATTGGAATATCTTAAAGAACCATAAATTCAATGTGTGTCAGCTTGAAGTTATCTCCCTCTTCAATCCTACTGTTCTTGAAAACCGACCTCAGTGTTTTCTTGACTTGGTTATAATTTAGCTTTCTATTAGTAAAGCCCAGGATATGCTGAGTTCTTTTGACCTACAGATTCAATAGTTTTCTTTTATTATATTTCTAATGTTTTCTGTTTTACTTAGTTCTGATCTTTAGGAATTTAACTCTTCATTGTCTTCTATCATCTAAATTATAGCAATTTTATATCTTAGTTCTTTACCATTTTGTGTTGTATTATTTTCCCTGAAGTGTACATGTCACCAATTACATTTTGATTTGTATTTTTTTTTTTTGCTGTCTTTCGTACTGAAAAGTTGCAGCTGTCATATTTAGATTTTTCCACAGTTTTTATACTTTGTGGTTTCAAAATACCTTCTTTGAATATTTCTTTTTCTTGAACTATTTGTCTAGAGAAATGATATATTCAGAAATTTCTTTGAGAAATGAAGAAATATTGATTACAATGTCTCCACATTTCCTTTGGCTAAGTCTTCATGAGGGATGAGTTCTTATTTATATATTGCATGTTTCATTCCTTTTCTCCCCATTTTTCATCAACATTTCTGCAGCCAGAAAGTCTATGTTATTCAAAAATCCCATGTAATTACCACCATGAGCTAGAATTTCACCCAGTAATGCTCTACCAACTACTCTTCTTTTTTCTTTAATTCTTGTTTCTCTTGTCCCTATTGTAACAAACTCATAAAAATTGTTCTGAGGTTTTCAGAGATCCAAAATGACAAAAACTCTATCCCCAATAAATACAAATTATCTCTTAGTTATTTACTTACAATGATCAATCCATCTCTTTTGCAGGAGAAGTAGCCTTGAAACTGAAACATGTAACAGAAGACTTTCCCCACAATAGTCACATTGCTGCAATCATGATTATAGGTATGAAAACTCATTGTGTGTCAGTGAAGGCCATGATTTCCAGGAGTCAGGTTGTGCCTGTGAAATGTGATCTCATATCTCTTTGGAACAGGTAATGTACCGTGCGCTTTGGTTTGTAATTGCAGGTGTAAATATCAATCTAGTCTTGTAATTTGGCATCTGAACATGCAATTTGCCATTTTATGATTCTGCTTGTGTTTGTGTTCAGGTGCAGTGGTAAATGTGCCTCTGAGAGGCAGTCACTCTGAGTCTCGCTGTGCTTTTTTACAGTCCTTTAGATGACAGACTCAAATTCAGAGAATGTGGAAAACCAGCAAAGCTGATGAATCTCTATTACTAAATTTAATTTTGTTGGTTATTTAAAGATCAAATATGATGCATCTACATATTAAATAGCTATTTATAGTTTAGTGTGTTAAGTTATTTTTCAAAGTTAGTCTAGTGGATTTAAATAAGTTCTTTTCAAAGAAAGGCAGTGTGAGTGTAATTCACATGGTAAGAGCAAAAATGTATCTTCTCAAAAAATAAATGTGAGAAATAATTAAAAGAGTGCACATCTATCTAAAGATATGTCAGAGAGCCTTAGCAAAGCAAACTAGAAAATAACCATTTTAGATGATAATGGAGAGCTCTTTAAGATTTATGTTGTTGTAAATAAACTAAATTATTTATAATATGTACATATATATAAAGACCAATAAAGAGAAAAAGTAGGTGTAGAGGAGTAAATGAAAAGGAAGGCTTTTTGTAGATAAAACATTCTAGAAAGGGATAGATGATTTATAACTTTGAAACATAAGAATTTGACAAGTGACACTATTTGAGTTTTTAAAATCAACTTTTTTAAAGAATAGTTTTAGATTTACCAAAAAAAAAAGCAAAAACAAAAACAACAACAAAAAAAACCCACACCAAAAACATAAAGTACAGAATTCTCATATACACTATACCCAGTTTCTCCTATTATTAATATCTTATAATGGTCTGTTTTTCACAATTAATGAATCCATGTTGATACAATATTATTATTTTTTTTTCTTTTTTTTTTTAAACGGGAGGGGGGTGGGGTTGGGGGAGAGGGAGAAGTGGACTCCCCACCAAGCAGCGATTCCCAGCGGAAGTCAGCAAGCGGGCTCCCAGCTGAGCAGAGAGCCGGATGTGGGGCTCAATCCCAGGACCCTGAGATCATGACTTGAGCCAAAGGCAGAGGCTTTAACCCACTGAGCCACCCAGGCGCCCCTGCTTTGCCTCTTCAGACTGTGGGTTAGTTTATTTTCCTTTTGTTGTACCTTGTAATTTTCTTATTGAAAGATAGGTTGTTTTGGCTAATAGGAACTGATATAAGGATGTAAATAGACCTTTAGTGTTAGGATTTGTATTGATGTAGCCAGGAATGGGACTGTGTTTAATGCTTGTGCAACTGTATGTGCTTAGAGAACCAAATTCCTCTAGTGCCCTTGTGATTGTGTCCCCTTATGACTTCAGGCTTTCTTAAATACTCCTTCTCATGAAGAATCTTTGTCTTGTAGTTCCTTCAATCTGTAATCCACTGTTATTATGCCTGAGTTCTACAGGTGTGATGGTAAGGTACTGGGATAGGAGGCATTCTAGAATCTAATGAAATCTCACTGCTCTGATCTGTGATGGGACTGTAAACTTCACAAATATTTCTCTATTGGTAGAGTTCTTTATCACCCTATTCCCCTGCACCCCTCTCTGGCTATAGTATTCCTAATTTATTTCCTTGAAGCCTCACTCTTGCTGACTAATGTTTTTTCCTCCTCTGGTAAGACAGAAAGACTGGAAGGGCTGTAATGGGAGGGATTTCCTTCCTTGTGCTGGCATAAGGTTCTGGCAAACCCTTTGCCCCTGGAGATTGGGCCTTTGTTATAGAGAAGGTTCTGGGCATATTTCACTATGATTTTTCTATTCCTTACCTTGGCAGAGCCACAAGAGCATCTTTCTTAGCTCTGCCCTGTGCAAATCTAGTGAAGCTCCTATAGATAGTACCCATAAAAATATGGGAGTTCCCCTATGATTCTAGTCCCCAGGAATTTATCACTTTACCAATGCTACTCTGTACTCCATCTCCAGGGATTTATCAAAATTATCTTCTAAGCATTCTTACCAGTAAGTTTATGTTTCCAATAATGGTAGTTTCAGATAAGCAGATGTCAGTTGCTGTATCTCACTTCCCTTCCTGTCTCTCCTGATTTTGGAATGATGGTTTGCCCTGCAAAACCTTTGTTCTCTGATGGGTCCAAGAATAGTCTATGTTTTTCAGCTTGTCAAACTTTTTCTTGTTTTAAGGATTGAAGTGACAAATCTCCGAGTTCTTTACAGGTTAGAACTGACACCAAAAGTCACCTACGTGCTAGTTTTTGATACTGAGTTCTGGAAATTTAAACCTTCCCAATGAATTCTGGGGAAGGTCAAACACTAAGATTTGTGACAATTTACAGTGATTTGAGAGTATATCTTAAAATGATCAAAATAACAACGTTAAATTAAATTCAGTAAGTGACGTTAGCTAAGGATTAGTGGAAGGAAACTCAATTAAACTAAAATGTCTATTTAAACTGATTTACAGAATTCTCTTAACAACTCATTTAGCTATAACTCTTATGAGAAGAGTCCTTCATTTGCTTATTTTTAGGATAACTGAGATATCATATATATATCTGTATCTATACATATATATTCATTCCCTTTGTTAGTAACTCCGCTAAACCTAGCTGTTAGTTTACCCTGTAACCAGATATCAGGGGTCAGTTGGTAATAGTTCTGTGTTACAAAATATAGGCAAAATGCCTAAAAGGAAAATAGGCAGTCTCTTAAATCTTAAGCTATAATAATTCTAAATATACAGAGTGGTAAACACATGGCAGGCGCTGTCACTCTTTAAACAAGAAAATTCTTCATAGAAAATATTTTACTCTAAGTCTCCTTGCCTGAAATAGCTCTATCTTTAAATGGATTACTTTGCTTTGGTTGAAATTTTATACCATTTAATTGAGCACAACTTTCAATCTGGGTCTAAGAGTCTCTGAATTTCTCAAAATTATATTAGAAATATAATGATGATGGGCTTCCTGCCTGGCTCACTTGGTAGAGTTTGCAACTCTTAATATCAGGGCTGTAAGTTGAAGCCCCGTATTGGGTATAGAGATTACTTAAAAAAATAAAAATCTTAAATAAAAAGAAAGAAATGCAATGATGAGAAATTTTCCAGAGAGAGCTTCTATGGCTTTAATTAGTTTCTAAAGGAGGTCTATAAGGTAAAAGTATTTAAGAATATGACACAGAGTTAAGTACTTAACTATGTGATCCTAATTTCTGAATTCCATTACAAATAACATTAGTGACAAAATATATCTCTTAGGATCCTAACATTCTTTGAATTATTACCTACAAAGATATTTTTGCAGTGGAACATGTCTACCAACAAAAGAGAAATAACTTTTCTTTTCTGTTTCTTTTCTTTTCTTTCTGTTTCTTTTGATATAATATCTCTAATTCATTAACAATTAATTCTTGCATAAGGCAGTTAGCAAATACCATATTTCAAAATTCTTTACCTAACAATGGTTTTCAGCAATGGGTGTTCTCATTATACAGGGATATTTCTTCAACTTAGTTTGAATTTAGATGTGTTTCTTCCTACCACTTTGTTACTGGCTCTGACTTCAAAGTAAAGGAAAATTTTTATATAATAATATAATATATGTTATATTATAAAATAATATAATAAACATTCTCTAGGAAAACTAAGGTTCAGAGAGTGTTTGCAATATGCTCTTCTACAAAAAAAAATATATCAATTTAGAATGAGGAAACAAATGCCCTGATTTTCTTCCTATTATTTTGTAGATCGGTAGCATTAGACAAGTCATTTCACATCAGAAAAACTTACTTTCTTTATTTCTAAAACATGGGTGGTTTTCCATCCCCTTTTGTTTAGTTGTGAATAAATCAAAAGCACAGGTCTACTTTATTGTAGGTGGAATATATTACATTGTAACTCAAGTTATATATTATATATATATATATATGTCTTCTAGATGAAAAAGTACTAGAGTAATTTCAATAATCTCACTTTATTGACTTAGATAAACTGCTTACATAAATAAATGTTTTTAGAAAAGAAACAATAAAGCTCAAAACTAAAGCTTTATTAAAAGTCCTTCATGTTTTTCCCTGGCTTTATTGAGATATAATTGACATAACATTGTTTTAGCTTAATGTATTCAATGTGATGATTTGATTCATGTATATATTGTGAAATGTTTACTACAATAATGTTTGTCAACACATCTTTTGCCTCACATAATTACCATTTTGTTATTGTTGTTATGGTAAGAACATTTAAGATTTACTCTCTTAGCAACTTTAAAATATGCAATACAGTATTGTTAGTTATAGTCACCGTGCTATACATTAGATTCCTAGAACTTTTTCTTCTTATATTTGGAAGTTTGTACCCTTTGACTTACATGGTTTGAATTTTCTTACCTAAATCAAATTTTTTGGAGAGGTGAATTGAAAGTTAAAGGACAACTTGTTACCAATTTTTGAAATTTACTTAATTTTGACAATGGAATGAGTCATCAAAAATTTCCAGTAATTCCCAGTTGAGCTTTTGTTTTCTAAAAATGAAAATGGAATTTTAATGGTATTTGAAGAAATTAACACCTTGACATAGAAAGACAAGCTATGGGTTCTGTTCATACTTGAATAGTAATAGGGTTTTCCCAAAACTCAGACCAACGTGGGCTCAAATCTGCATTTATGAGACTAATTTCTGAGAATTAGGGTTCTGAATTCTGGATGCCCAGTGAAGTCTAGGGAGCTTTTAAAAGTCCTGATAATTGGGACAAAACTGAGAAAATTTAAATTTACATCTCTGGGAGTAGAATGTAGGCATCAGTATGTTGTAAAGGTGAATCCAAGGTGATTCCAATGTGCAGCAAATTTTGAGAACCAGTGTGTGTATTAAACCTAGAGACATGAATGGATCATCACCTAAAAACTGGAAACAATGCTGCAAAGTCCTTTCTAACCATTTGTAGATTTCTCCTTTCATACCCAGTAACCAAACCAACTCCTTAAAACAATTCATTTTTAAACAATTAACCAAGGAACTATAAACTTGATAAAATATATTTGACTTTCCTTATTCCTAATTTAAGCTTGGACTTTCACTTCTGATATATTTTTTCTCAGGTGGATTTGTTTATTTTAAAACTGTTGCCAGAACAATTTTTGAACAAAAAGCCCATCATGTATGTGTGAATGACAATGTATTTGGTATTAAGTACGGAATTTTCTCTTTCTTTAGCTTTGACAAAGAAGAGTCTGATATATAAGATGGTATAAGTAGTCTTAATCAATAATATCTCTTTCTAGCTAATAGTCTAATAAACAACAAAAATCACATACCCAAAGACAATAGTAGTAGTATCAGACCCTTAAAAATCCTCCATCTTACCATCACATGATACATAATATTCAGACATTGAGGAATGACTGACGGTGATAAGTATCTCTCTTTCCTTCAAGCTGGTCTGGCTCTCAGAAGCCATTTCAGACAAGCATGCAACCCAGGAACTCCCTCACACAGGAAGCAAATATGAATTTTGGCAACGGAGCTGAGCATATGCCATCTCATCATTGGGTCAGACACAGAGACTCACAAGCTGAACACCTTATATTTAGTTCACTTATTCCACATTGAGAGCAAATTTATGTCCATATCCATTAGAAGGGAGAGATGATAAACCACCACCATTTTTTTTCTTTTTAAATCGAGAGTGATATAATGGCTACAACAGAATCAATTGCTTTGAAAGTAATGGGGTGAGGCTGTCCACACCATTACTTTCAGCTTCGGCTTCTTGCCAATTCCATCCAACAGATATTGTAACTGAGTTCAGTGATTTGCACATTCTGTATTTGCAAGTTTACAGAGTTTGTGGATTCTTCTCCTTTCAGTAATAACACACGCACATGCATACACATCTGGAAAATAAGGTCAGCTGGATTGCAGTAGTTTCCAGAGGGAAATTCAGGCCCCACTTTACCTTTTGGAGCTTATGAGTTTTAATTCTACTATTATACAGACTTTGTGCCTTTGCACAAAAATTCTCATTTCACAAACAATTGTCTCTTAGATTGAGAGTTGTGTCTCAGAAAATCTTCTCCTATGGTGCTGGTGGGCCACTCATCATGGCTGAGATTTAATTACCACTCCACAAAAAATGCCATCAGTGGGGAAAAACAAGACAAAACAAAGCAGAACACCCTACTAGTTTGATTTAATCAGGAATGAGTCGGAAGAATGCAAATGAGGAGGACAGTGTTTAATTATTTTCCCATTTTTATCTCCATCAAAGAACATTAATTCTGAAATATATTTTAAAAGATGAACATTGATTTTCCAGTTGGGACTTGAGATATGCATGTATGTTTCCTTTACTCAGGAACTTATTTGCATCAGGCTTTGAACTGTGGGGAGACAGGTGGTCCTGCTTTTATGTAACTGAAATGTATATCTATGTCTAACTTTTTCTATATTTAAAAACTAAATATAGAGGCACATGAGTAGCTCAGTGTGTTAAGCATCTGCCTTCAGCTCAGGTCCTAATACTACCGTCCTGGGATGGAGCCCTATGGTGGGCTTTCTGTTCAGGGGTGAGCCTGCTTCTCCCTTTCCCTCTGTCTGCCACCCCCAAGAGAGCTTGTGCTCTCTGTCAAATACATAAGTGAAATCTTAAAAAAAAAATACATATATATATACATATATATATACACATAAACATATGTATATATACATGTATATAAACATGTATATAATGTAACAAAATAAAATGCTTGCAACCATTTATCTATTAAGAGAAAAATTCTTTTGTGTGGCAAACTTTATAGAGAGGTAGACATTATAAGAAGTGGCAAAGATTCTTGGTCCAGGAAAGAAATGGGAAGGAGTTAAGTTATTTCTGATTGCCCAGATCTGGAAAACAAAATTTGGCAGGAGAAAGAGGAGAAAATATAGATTGCCCCAGAGCTTATTCCTAAGTGACTTCAAAACTATTTAGGTCCATTCAATGAAAATCCAAAGGTAATTACTGTATTATATTTCAGTTTTAACTTATTTCTAATTTCTCAATGCTTCAAAGTTTTGCTATATCCACACATGCTATATTCACACATTCACACATTCTTAAGAGAGAAGCTCTGGGTCAATCCACATTTCTCTCCTCTTTCTTCCGGTTCAAAGACTATCTTAGCAAAACTAAACAACAAAACAATAAACAGGTAAGAGAAGCAAGGGAAAAGTGGCCCTCAGAACACATCAGATAAAAACAGACCATTATCACTGTAAGTCCAAGAGAAATAAGTAGAGGACCTCAAATATTGTCTTTTCAGAAGAGACTTAGGAGATCAAGAGGAACCCTAAACACTACCCAGTCATTCAACAAGATAATCTGCAAAGTCAGCATTTTTCTCCTTCCTTGAATTTGTGAAAGACCTTACAAAACTTCTTCATCAGTAGTCTTCAAACTTTTCAACATCTGGAATTCACATTTTTTAAAGAATTGATTTATCAAGTTACATTCAATGATAAGTAACACATTGTGATGGTTCATTTTATGTGCCAACTTGGCTAGACCATAGTAACCAGATATTTGCTCCACTACTAGTCTAGAAGACCCTGTCTAATATCTTCATTTTATTATTTTTTCATCAAATGACAATGAATTGTTATTCATCAAAGATACATGTGTTAGGAGGTAGAGAGAATGCATCTTCAACAACTCCTACGTTAGTTTGACAAGATAGGGTGCAAAATGAAAACTTGAGGACATAATAAAAATTCAGAAAGTAACAGCTAATTGGCCTTGGCCCTGCATGACACTTGTTTTGTTCCACAGAGGGGAGAGCAAAAAGGAGAGGAACAAAGAGAGGAAGAAGAGGAAGGGGGAAGAGAGCTGCCGAAGAGATGGTAGAACGTTAACCAACATGCTATCATCATTTATCAACTGTTTGGTAGAGGAGGAATTAATGGACCCAGCTTCAAATCATGTTCAACACGATGGGAAGGTGACCGAGATGTGAGATTGCTCTGGGTGTGCAAAGGCGTGGGGGACTGGAGAATGATTTCAGTATTTCTTCATAAGTCAGAGGGCCTCAAGCTGACTGTTGCCTTCTGACCATAATTATTACACTTACTGTTTAGAATAGATTTAAGTCCAGCTAATACTAAGAAAGGATGATTAGCTAGATGAGCATCTTTTTTTCTGATATGAGGACAATTTCCATTAGGCTTTTGAATCATGGCATATCCCTAGAAATTCAGAGTAGACTAGGAACATTTGCCCAGTCCAGAATCTCTCATCATATAGACTAGGAAGTGGTTGATGTCTTTGACTGGACTAAGTCACAGGGTCACTAAACAACACTGACATTGATTTTCTGGTTTTAGTCTGTGTTTTCAGGTTTTAGATTTTTTGGAAATTATTGATTTGAGAGAGAGAGAGCGAGCAAAAGAGAGAGTGTAGGAGTGAGGGGGAGGGGCAGAGGGAGAGAGAGAATCCTCAAACATTCCCTGCTGAGTATGCAGCCAGACTTGGGGCTGGATCCCAGAACCCTGAGACTGTGACCTGAGCCAAAACCAAGAATCAGACATTCAAAAGACTGAGCCAACCAGGCACCCCTAGATTTTTTTTTTTTTTTTAAACTCTGTAGAGTTTTAACATTCCCTCCTAAGGGAAGTCTTCATTCCTAAGTGGATGCAGGTACATAAGTTTCACATTTGACTTGTTCCCACCTTTCCCCATTCACTTTATCATAATTTCTTGGGACATTTTTAAAATGGAAGATGTGTTTTTCTTTAAAATAAGCCTCCTGACAGTACATGAGTCAAATTATGTTTGTGGCTACTGCAGACACTTACATGCCTGTCACCTGTCACATCAGCTAATATGGAACATGGGCCCACTCTTTCTCTGACTCTCCTCTCTTTTCCACATTGAAATTGCTAACCATAAAACAAAATCTTGGTGAGGAAGTATGAGGATATGCTACAAATTGAACATTGTGGCTAAAACAATAAGCTGGTAGCCCCACAGTTATGCAGTTTGTCCCTGAGATCAAAAGTAAAAAAGTTAATCATCTCAAAATTCTTTTTCTTCTTTTCTCTTGAAAACAGCACAAAGGCAGTACACTCATTTGGGAATTAGAGGCCAGTCTGTGATTAAGACAATGGTTTAATCATGCAAGGAAGGATGGCCAGAACATTTATTTGTGTTCAGTGAGCTGAGATAATTTCACCCCTCTTTCTAGATCTCCCAGAAAAAGATTTTTTAGGGCCATTCAAAAATGGAATGCCTTTAACACTCACCCTTTATTTTAAGGACCGAGAGGAATGTTTGAGTCATCCTAATTTCACAGAAATTTTCCTGAAAGGGGAGGAATGTGTCTCTTTGCTTTGCATGTCCTTGGCCTTAAATGTACTGAATAGATGGGGGAATTTGACAGCTTTTGTTCTAAAGTTAGCCCTCATTCTCTATTTCAGACTCCATGGGGGAAGGACTGAACTTTGTAATTAATACTCAGGAAATTAGCAAGCAGCAATGGCAGAGATCAAAAACGGGTAAGTGGACAGATCTCAACGCCCCTGAGAGTCGAAGGCCAGTCAGGGGCTCACAACAGCAGAGATTCCAACAGCCGCAGAACCCTCTTTTCAGCTTGTTTTAATTCCTTTAAATGTACTCTGTTCAGTGTCCCCGAAGTGTAAAAGCAGGTCTTATTTTTGCCACTGTGCCTCTGGCTATCTACCTGGGAAGTTTTGTTTGTTGTTGTTGTTGTTGTTGTTTTGTTTTGTTTTGTTTTTGCTTTTGTTTTTAAGGGAGAAGTTGTTTTTATTGCATTGAGAAGAACTCTGATGAGCCAAAATTAGGTTCTACATCAGAATTCAAAAATATTTTTTCTTCTCCTCTTGCATAGAAATAATAGTACCTAAGAATTAGCTTTTGATCCAGCAGGACTTGAGAGGACAGGCTACTTATCCCTACAAAAAGGGCCATTGAAGAATGAAAATTGAAATTTTCTTGAGAAAGCAGGCTGTTTATTGGAGGAGTCATGAACAAGAGTCATCAGGGGTCCTGTCCCTTGGGGACCACTAACGTTGACCTTTTTAAAAGGAGAACTTATTGGGAAAAACAATAAACTCTTGATTGACTCCATTAAATAGCAAAGCAAGAGAATGTTCATAGAATTCCCCATTCTCAAGGAATTGGTTTCTGCATATAAATTCTAAAGGAATTATTTCTCGGTGTGTGTTCTCAAAAAGATAGGTAAAAAAATTATTGTTCATCAACCTTAAAATTTAGGGCAAACAATTCATTGTGTGTCATCGACTCAGTTTCAGGGATTTCCTAGAGATCCTGCGATCTAATTTCTCTCAATCCTGCCTTTTGTAGAATAAATACTCAGCAAACTCTTTTGCCCCACAAGAGTAGCCAGGGTGCGAGGATTCAAGAGCACCTAGCTCCAGGGGTCCCACGCAAACCAGCTTCAGCCAAAGATGAGCAGGGGTGAAACAAGAAAGAAATTTTTCCAGTGAGGCCAACACTAGGAAGACAAAGGACCAGCATCTCCAAAGTTCTGGAAATAGTTCTAGGCTTGTTATAAGGAAAATGTGGGACAGAGGTGGGTCTCTGCAGTTGGGCCATGAAAGTCAAGTTGATTGTGTTTTGGAGTCAGTCGTAGGCGGGGCATGATGGCTGGCCCAGGGCAGACCTTATTGCTTGAGGGGTGGTTTCCTTTCCCATCAGGGGAAGCTTTGTCCTCAAGGTCTTTTGATGGGCTAGAAAGAACTTAAATAAAAAGTTTGGTGTCAAAGGAAGGTAGCTGAAGTCCTCTTTCATAAGTAGAATGTGAGGCTCTGGAGCCATCTTTGGGCCAAAGGCGATTTATGATCTCTGTGGGATTTTCTACTGGTTTGCCATTGTGTAACCTTTGCACTGTAGCGGTCATGGCATTTACCTTATTTCCGAGGCCAGGTGATCTGGGTGGTGAATGAAACTTCATCTTCCTCTGGGTTCTTTTATCACTCAAACTGTTGGCAGTTCATGACCTTTCCCTGGTTTCCTATTTTAGCTTATCTTATACCAGCATTGCCACACTCATTTATACTATCTCCATGCCCCTGTAGTCACTTGAGTTTGAAATGTTCTTTCTTAGGCTTACTCTTTATTATCTAAATGATAGAGATCATTAAGAAACTTGTTCCTAATAACTCAACAGTAACACACTCCCAAAGAGAGACTGAAAATAGCATATTTAACTCTGTTCTTGGGAAAGACTATTCTTGGGAGATACTTTAACTTCTCTAAGTTGTTTCCCTCACCCCAACCCCAAAGCAAGAGAGTTGGACTGGGTAAGTGGGCCTCAGATTTTAGGATGCATACAATCCACTTAGATAATTTGTTACAAATGTGCATTCCTAGGCCTTGATCTCAGTTTTAAATGATATATTTCTCAACAAGTACCTAAGAATCACCATTTGAGCATGTATGTCAGGTAATTTTTGTTAAGATGGTATAGGTACTATACCTTGAGAGATACTATTCTTGATTACTTATCTGGTAAATATTATTTATTAAAGAAGCCTTCCACATTATAGTGCATATATTTTCCTTCCTTCCTTCCTCCTTCTCTCTCTCTTTTCTTTCTTCTTTCTCTTTCTCTCCCTCCCTCTTCCTTCCTGCCTGCCTGCCTCTCTTTCTCTCCCTTCCTTCCTTCTTTTCTTATATTTGCAAAGCTGTTTAATGGCCAAATGAATATGGAGCAAAATGAACTCATGAGAGTGCAGGCTAAGGGAATGTAGAAAAAAGGCATGTAAAACAATCACTTACATTCAGTTTTAAAGGAGCAAGAAACAAACTTTCATTTTTTTCAAAGGTATTTAAAAATGTTAAAATACTGTAAAACAAATGCAATGTAGGAACATTCTAAAGACTGCACTGATAAAGTTTCAAAACAGTTTGCTTATAGATTAGTCACCTGTTCTTTTCATAATGTGGTATTAATGGACTTCCATTGACAGGCAGGGTTTATGTAACTTCCCTTTGAATCTGGGTGAGATGTCACTATGTTATGTAACTTCTGGAGCTGAACAATAAAAGTTGATATCACTTCTACCTGGTACTTTCTGGAGGCTTGCTTTTGGAGCCCAGCTGCAACACATTTGAGGAAACCACTACTAGCCTATGCAGGAAGGCCACTTGCAGAGGCCGCATGTAGGTGTTTCAGCTAACAAGCCCAGCTCTCAGCTGACAGCTAGAACCAGTTTGCCAGCCAAGTGAACGAGCTCTCTTAAGGAGTGAAGCTGAAGTCCCAGCCAGACCATCCTGTCTGACGCTACACAGAGTGGGGGAGCCTTCCTTGCTGAACCCTGCGGACCCCTGCCCAAACTGCAGACTTGTGAGTTAATTGTTATTTTAGGTCACTGAGTTTTGGGGTGGCTTGTTACACAGTAACAAATAATTCAAACAATTGCAAAAATTTATAGTCTGGCTTAACCAAGTGTAATGTTAGACCATGGACTTTGAAATCAGAGGAACCTGGGTTTACAGAGGATCTCCAAAATTAGTTACTGGGCTACTGTGGGCAAGTTCTTAAACATTGAATTTCAGAGACTTTATTTACAAAACAGTAAATAATACCACATTACTTATAGCTGTTTTTGAGAATTACAGAGGGGATGAATAAAAAAAATATTTTTCTGCTTTATCTTTTTTAATCTTTAGAATTTTGTTGATGCATATAAGCAGCATATATACGACTTGCATTTTCTGAAATATGACTTCTTTTTGAGACTCTTCCTCCTTTAAATACTAGGTAAATGAATTTTTAAATACTCTTAAACATTGTCCCCCTTCAGAGATTTTATTTCTTGATATCTCATAAGAAAGAGAATTAGATTAAATTTTGCTTATGGAAAGAGTTTTTTTTTTTAAAGATTTTATTTATTTATTTGACAGACAGAGATCACAAGTAGGCAGAGAGGCAGGCAGAGAGAGAGGAGGTAGCATGCTCCCTGCTGAGCAGAGAGCCCGATGCGGGGCTCAATCCCAGGACCCTGGGATCATGACCTGAGCCGAAGGCAGAGGCTTTAACCCACTGAGCCACCCAGGTGCCCCTGGAAAGAGTTTTTGAATCTTTTGGCATTCAGCACATTTTTTAAATATAATGATTTGTAGCTACCAAATCTAGTATAGGCATAAGAATCAGAAAAGTAGTAAATATCTACTTGCTGATGATATGATATGATGTACCCAAGACAATATATGATAGAGTTAATACAAATGATAGAAGAATTTAGGAAGAGTGAAAATATAAAATTAAAAGAACCAAATCCAAGTCCTTATATTTAAACAATAACCAGGTAAAATGTATTTATATATAATTTTTCTAGGACTTGAACCACTTTCCCATCTTAACGCATTTAGAATTTTTTCTGGTCTCCATATATGGTGAAAGATACACAGAAGGAAGTGAAACTACTCTGAAGTACATATACATTTCTATGTATTTTTTTTTTAGTTTTTGAGCCAAAAATTTAATTTTACAGAGTTTTTTTGACTGCCTTATTAAAGCACAATTGATATTAAATGAATTGCCCGTATTTACAATATATAATCAGATACATTTTGAATGCTTCTCCAGGTTGGTTTGTAATTTCTAGAATTATACATAAATAAAATAATACCAAATACATTATTTTTGTGGCTTATGTCAGTATAATTATGTAGAGATTTATCCATGTTGCTTGTGTCCATAGTTATTCCTTTTTATTGCTGAGTAGTATTCCACTGTATGAATGTACACTAGTTTTTTAATCCATTCGGCTATTAATGGACATTGATTAATGGTTAGTTACATCTGCTTCTAGTTTTGGCTGTAACAATGTTGCTGTGAAAATTCATTATGGGGCTTTGGTATGTGTATTCATTTCTCTAGAATTGAGAAATTACATGGAGGCTGTATGTTTAAGTTTTTAAGAAATGGCCGAACTATTTAACAAAAGGAATGTTTCACCAGTAGTTATAAGAATATCAATTACTCCACTTTGTCACCAATGTCTGGTCAGTCTTTCAAATTTCCCAAATATTGTCCTGTTATTTATTTATTATTTAATCTCATTTTGATCATAGAAGTACTTTGTATTACCTTCATCTTTTTTTTAAATCTACTGACTTGTTTTATGACCCTGAATATAGTGTATCTATATAGATGTTCCAAGTACACTTGGAAAAAAAAATGTATTCTATTCTTTTTTTTTTAAGATCTTATTTACTTATTTGACAGAGAGACAGATCACAAGTAGGCAGAGAGGCAGACAGAGAGAAAGGGGGAAGCAGGCTCCCTGCTGAGCAGAGAGCTGGATGCGGGGCTCCATCCCAGGACCCTGAGACCATGACCTGAGCTGAAGGCAGAGGCTTAACCCACTGAGCCACCCAGGTGCCCCAAATGTATTCTATTCTTGAATGGAGTGTTCTCAAGATATCAATTAGGTCAAGTTGATAAGATTTTTCAAGTTTTCTGTACTCTTAATGATTTTCTAACTATTCTATCATTTATTGAGAAAGCAACATTTCAATTTCTACCTATAATTGTGGATTTGTCTGTTCTTGAAGTTCTATTAGTTCATACACATTTTGAAACTCCATTATGTTCATAAATATTTGATTGCTATGTTATATTGATAAATTGTTCTCTTTATAATTGTGAAATTATCTTCTTTACCCCATAATATTCTTTACTCTGGCATCCACTTTGTCAAATAGTAATAGCACTACTCTAATTTTCTTGTGATTACTGTGAACATTGTGTATCTTTTCCCATCCTTTCATGTTTTAACCTATTTGTGCCTTTATATTTGAAATTCCTTTCTTGTATATAGCATATAATTGAATCTTGTTATTTTATCCAATATAATATCTGTCATTTAATTGGAATGTTTATATCATTTATATTTGATTTTGATTATTGATATGATTAGGGTGAAATCTTTTTATTTTGTTTATACTTATGCCATTTATATTTCATTGGGTTTTTTTTTTAGGTATAATTGACATATAACATATTAGTTATAGGTGTACAACATAATAATGATATTTGTATAGATTGCAAAAGGATTGCCATAATAAGTATAGTTAACATTCATCATCCTAGTAGTTACATTCTTTTCTTCTTGAATCAGAACTTGAAAGGTTTATTCTTAGCAATTCTTAAATATGCAATACAGTATTAACTATAGTCCCCATGCTGTAAATTATATCCCCATGCCTTATTTATTTTATAGCTGGAACTTTGTACATTCTAACCCTCTTTACGAATTTCACCCCTCCCCCACACCATAACTCGGGCAACACCGATCTGTTCTCTGTATCTATGAGCTTATTTTATGTTGTTGTTGTTTTACATATAAGTGAGATCACACAGTTGTCTTTTTCTGCTTGACTTCTTTCACTTAGCTTAATGCCCTCATGTTCCACCCATGTTGTTGCAAATGGCAAGATTTCATCCTTTTTTATGGCTGAATAGTATTGTGTGTATGTATACTACTACTTTATCCATTCATCAATCCTTGGACACCTAGGTTGTTTTCTTGTCTTGGATATTGTAAATAATGCTACGAAGAATAGAGGGTGATGCATATATCTTTTTGAATCAGTATTTTCACTTTCTGCAGGTAAAGCCCAGAAGTGGAATTACTGGGTTATATGGTAGTTCTATTTTTAATTTATTTAGGAATCTTTAGACTATTTTCCGTAGTGGCTACATCAATTTACATTCCAATCAACAGTAAGTCAGTGTTCCCTTTTCTCTATATCTTTTCCAATATTTGTTATTTCTTGTCTTTTTTCTATTATAATAGTCATTCTAACAGCCATGAGGTGATCTCATTTTAGTTTTGACGTGCATTTTCCTGATGATTAGTGATATTGAGCATCTTTCCATGTGCCTGTTAGCTATATGGATGTCTTCTTTGGGAAAATGTGTATTCAGTTATTCTGCCCATTGTTAAAGGTGGTTTGGTTTTTGCTATTGAATTGTAATTCTCAATATTTTTGGATATTAACTCCTTTTCAGAGATGTGATTTACAAATATATTCTTATATTTAATAGATTGCCTTTTCATTTTGTTGATGATTTCCTTTTCCATGCTGAAACTTTTTAATTTGATGTAGTCTCACTAGTTTATTTTTGCTTTTGTTGAATTTGTTTCTGCCATCAAATCCAAAAAACCATCACCAACACCAACATAAAGGAACTTACTGCCTATGTTTTCTTCTAAGTATCTAACTATCTAACTGTTTTATGGTTTCAACTCCTACATTCAAGTCTTTAGTATATTTTGTGGTAAGTTTTTGTCCATGATATGAGATAATAGTCTAGGTTCCTTATTTGCGTGTAGCTGTCTAGTTTTCTCAACACAATTTATTAAAGAGACTGTCCTTTCTGCATTGTATATTCTTGCCTCCCTGGTCATAAATTGATCAGATATGTGTGCGTTCATTTATGGGCTCTTTATTCTTTTCCGATTGTGTATCCTATTTTTCTAGAAAAATGTCATTGGAATTTTGATAAGGGTTGCATTGAATCTGTAGATTACTTTGAATGGTATAGATGTTTTAACAATGTTTTAACAATGGTATAGATGTTTTAACAATTTAACATTAATTCTTTATATCCATGAGCATGTAATACTTTTTTATTTGTCTTGTTGTTTTTAGTTGTTCTGGAAGTCTTCCACCTCATTAGTTAAATTTATTTCTAGATATTTTATTCTTTTTGATGCAACTATAAATGGATTGTTTTCTTTCCATTACTTTGTTATTAGTATATGAAAACAACAGACTTCTGTATGTTGATTTTGTATCCTGCAACTTTACTGAATTTATTTATGACTTCTAATGGGTTTTCTGGTGGTCATTAGGGTTTCCTGTATATAAAATCATGTCATCCACAGATAGTGACAGTTTGACTTCTTCCTTTCCAATTTATGTTTCTTTTATTTCCTTTTCTTGATTGCTCTTGTTAGAACTTCTAATATTATATTGAATAAATGTGGTGAGATAGGCATCTATCTTTGTCTTGCTCCTGATCTTAAAGGTAAAGATTTCAGCTTTTCACTATTGAGAATGATATCCGCTATGGGCTTATCATATATAGTCTTTTATTATGTTCAAGCATTTCCCTGTATACCCGCAATGTTGAGAGTTTTTATCATGAGCAGGTATTGAATTTTGTCAAATGCTTTTTCTGCCTCTATTAAGATGATCTGATTTTTTTATCCTTCATTTTGTTAATGTGGTATATCAAGTGATTGATTTGCAGATGTTGAACCACACTTGCATCCCTGGAATAAATACCACGTAATCATAGTGTATGATCCTTTTGATGTATTGTTGAATTCAGTTTGCTAATATTTTGTTAAAGAATTTTGCAACTATGTTTATCAGGAATATTGGCCCATAATTTTCTTGTGACATCCTTGTCTGGTTTGATCAAGGTACAGCTGGCTGCCTCATAAAAATGAGTTTGAAAGCATTCCCTCCTCATTGATTTTTTTTTTTTTTAAAGGAGAGTTTGAGATGGATTGGCATGAATTCTCTTTTGAATATCTGGTAGAATTTACCAGTGATACTGTCTGGTCCTGGACCTTTGTTTGTTTGAGTTAGTAACCAAAAATCTTCCATCTCTTTACTACTATCTGCTCTGTTCATATTTTTCCATTTCTTTTGATTCTGTCTTGGGAGATTGCATGTTTCTAGGAATCTATCCATTTCTTATAGGTTGTCTAATTTGTTGGCATATAATTCATATAGGCTGATTATGATCCTTTGTATTTCTGTGGTATCAGTTGGAACATCTTTCATTTCTGATTTTACTTGAGTTCTTTTTTTCTTGGTGAGTCTAGCTAATGGTTTGTCAATCTTATTATTTGTCTTTGTAAGAACCAGTTTTAATTTCATTAATGTTTTCTATTTCATTTTTAACCTTTATTTCATTTATTTCCTCTCTGATCTTTGTTTTCTTTCCTTCTATTAATTTTGACCTTTTTTTTTTCTCTTCTTTGAAGTTTAAATTTAGGTTGTTTATTTCATGATTTGTTGTTGTTGTTTCTCAAGGTAAGCCTTTGTGAACCTCCCTGTTAGAACTGTTTTTGTTGCATTATACAAATTTTGGTATCTTGTATTTACATTTGTCTTAAGTTACTTTTTAAATGTCTTCTTTGATTTCTTAATTGACTTATTGGGTGTTCAACAGCATTTTGTTTAACCAACCATATTTGTGAATTTTCTAGTTTTCTTCCTGTTTTTCTTATTTTATACTGTTGTGGTTGGAGAAGATTATTGATATGATTTCAATCTTCTTAATTTATTGAGACTTGTTTTGTGTTCTAATATATGGTGTATCCTGCAGAAAGTTCCATGTGCACATGAGAAGAGTGTGTATTCTCCTTTTAAATGAAATGTTCTGTATTTATCTATTAAGTATAATTGTCTTTTAAAACCAATGTTTCCTCATTAATTTTCTTTCTGGATAATCTATCTTTTGATGTAAGTGAGGTGTTAAAGTCCCCTACTATTACTGTAATGCTGATTATTTCTCCCTGAAGGTTTGTTAATATTTGCCTCATATATTAGGTACTTCTGAATTGGGAACATAAATGTGTATAAATGTTATATCCTCTTTTTGGATTGGTTGGATTGATTCCTTAATATTATGTAAAGCTCTTCTTTATCTCTTACCATAGTACTTTTGTTTTAAAATTTATTTTGTTTGATAAAAGTATAGTTACCCCAGTTTTGTTGTTGTTGTTTGTTTTGTTTTGCTTTTGGTTTCTATTTTCATGGACGGTCTTTTTCTTTCTCTTTACTTTTATTCATATGTGTCCTTACATCTGCAGTGGGTCTCTTGTTGGCAGCATATAGATGGGTCTTGTTTTTGATCCATTCAGCTACTGTGTGTCTTTTGATTGAGGAATTTAGTCCATTTATATTTGAAGTAATTATTAATAAGTATGTACTTATTACCATTTTATTGTTTTTTGACCGATTTGTAGTTCCTCTCTATTCCTTTTTTTCTCTTGCTCTCTTCCTTAATGGTTTGATGATTTTTCTTAGTGATGGGCTTAGATTCTTTTCCATTATCTTTTGTGTATCTCCTGTAGGTTTTTACTTTCTAGTTACCTTAATGTTTATATATAAAATTTTACATTTATAACAGTCTATCTTAAGTTGATAACAACTTAAGTTCGAATGCATTGTGAAACTCTGCATGTTTACTATCTTCCCCTTTGACATTTCATCTTTCTGATGTTACATTTTACATCTCATTATCCTGTGTGTCCCTTATCAGTTTATTGTCTGTTATTGTTATTTTCACTATTTCTCCCTTTAGACTTCATACTAGCTTTGTAATTGATTAATCTACTACCTCTACTAGATACTTTCCTCTCTAATGAGATTTATACTTTCTTGTTTTCTTGTTGCTAATTAGCATCTTTACTTTTCAGCTTATGTAAGTCACTTTAACATTTCCTGTAAGGCCGGTGTAGTGGCAGTTATTTCCTTTAGCTTTTGCTTCTTGGATACTCTTTATCTCTTCTTCAATTTTAAATAATAACTTTGCTGAGTAAAACATTCTTTGTTGGAAGTTCTTTTCTTCCAGAACTTCAAATATATCATGTCCCTCTCTTCTGGCCTATACAGTGTCTACTGAAAAATCTGCTGGTAGCCCTATTGAGTTTCCTTTGTATGTAAGAAATTATTTTTCTCTTGCTGCATTTAAGATTTACTCTTTTTTTTTTTTTAACTTTTAACATTTTAATTATAATGTGTCTTTGTATGAATCTCTTTGAGTTTACCTCTGGGATTCCTGAATTTGGATGTCTATTTTCTTCCCCAGGTTAGGGAATTTTTTAGACATTATTTCTTCAAATACATTTTCTGCTCTTTTCTCTCTCTTCTCCTTCTGGGAACCCTGTAACATAAATGTTGCCCTATACATATATTAAGCTATCTTCATTTTTTAAAAAATTTTTGCTACTCTGATTGCATGTGTTTTATGGTCCGGTCTTCAAGATCACTGAGACTTTCTTGTGCTTCATCTAGTCTGCTGTTTAAATCCCTATAGTTTATTTTTCAGTTCAATTACTAGATTCTTCAGCTCTGTGACTGTGTTTGGTACTCTATTATATTTTCTGTTTGTTGAAGTTCTTACTGTGTTCATCCATTCTTCTCCCAAGTTTGATGAGCATCTTTATGACCATTACTTTCAATTTCTTATCAGATGAATTACTTACCTCCATTTCATTAGGTTTCTTCCCACCCTGAGGTTTTATCTTGTTCTTTCATTTGGAACATATTTCTGTTTCATCATGCTGTTTGATTCTCTGTTTGTTTATATGTATTAGATGAAATAACTACATCTTCCAGTTTTGAAGGAGTGGCTTCATGTAGGAGATGAAACTTATTGTTCAACCTTGCACTAGTTCTTGGTGGTCCCTTGAACCTGTGTGATTCTCCAAGCAACCTATTTTATTTTTAACAGCTCCCAGTTGTTGAGGGTTGCCAAGACCTGTCAGTGTCCCAAAGAGGTGGATCTCAGTCAGCACCTAGTTTCCACTGATTGGAAACCAGACCTTTAGGCAACAGCTTGGATGTATGTATATATGTATGTATGTAATCTCTATGCACAACATGGGGCTTGAACTCATGACACTAAGATTAAGAGTCACATGCTCTTCCTATTGAGCAAGGCAGGTGCCCCCAGATAGCAGCTTTTAAAGTGTGCAAATATATTTGATTCTGTGGGACTGCAATTGGAAACCCAGCTAGCCTCCATACTAGATAGTCTGAAGGTGTCTCGAGTGGCAGTCACAAAAATTGGGGCTCCAAAGAGTGTATAAGCTTCTTTCTGAGGGTTCCAATGAGCTGTAGTAAGGTAGAGGGAGAATGCAAAGATGATATCCCATACTGCGTTCTCTAAAACACCTCCATTTGGAATAGGTGTGTGGCAGATCTAAAGCCTACCTCTTAGGCAAGAACTCCAGGACAAAGAAATAGGCCTCCTTCACAGATAGGTTGTGAGTATATTTCAGCCTGCTCTCTATGCAGTGCCCTGAAAGTTGTAGTCTGCCAAAAACTGTTTCTCCATTATAGTTTCATGCTACTCAGGAATGTAAGCCTCCCTGGCCACCAGAACTAGGCAATCAAAGGTTCAGGAGATACCAGTGCTCTGGAACATAATAGAAGGAGAGTACAAAATGCAACCTCTTCTGAGGTCTCTGGGAACGCTTATAGTCACTTCTTAGATGTGTGTTTAATTAGAAATCTGCCCCTTGGATTGCAGCTATGGAAATAAGCTTATAGGCTTCTTTCACAGAAAGGCTGAACTCTTTTTTTGTTGCCTCTTGTTATACCCTACAGTTGCTATTTGTTCAAGAACTCTTAATCTACTGGTTATGGTCCTGTGGAACTGGTGAATGTAAACTATACCAGCCACCTGAGCAAAATGACATAGAGGTATCCCTTGGCAAACACTGCAAAAATTAGGGAACCGGACAAGGGTATAAGCTCCTTTCTAGCAGATACTGGTTAACTGGAATGAGACAGAGGGAGAACATGGCAGAGGAAGGAAAAGCATGAAGATGGCATTTGCCAAGGGAAAAAAAGTGAAGAGATGGCAGTTTCCAACTTAGCAAGGCAGGAGAGCTCAAAGATGGTACCTGCTGGTTGGAAAGTAAAGACGCAAGCTAAGTGGGGGAAATGTCTTTAACAAGGTAGAAGAAGAGTATAAAATGGTGCCCAGCAGTGCTTCTCTGGGGACAGAAGCACTGCTGTGCAGAAGCACTGCTTCTGTCCCCAGAGAATATCTCAACAAGCCCTTCCCCTCCAGCAGACACTTTAAGATTGGTAAATCTTCTTTGATCGCCTTTAAATCTCCTTCTTCCATAGTTTGGGTGCTTTTCAAACCACTTTATCTATGCAGGGTCCTGTGGCCAGTGCATCTGTGCATGGTATTTAAAGACAGTTTCTCAGTTTTCTAGAGCTCTTTAGGTCTTATGGGAGTGAGTCCCATTGATTTATAAGGCCCGATGTTTTGGGGACTTGTCACTCAGATGCAAGTATTAAAAGTCAGGGTGCCTGGGACACTTGGTTGGCTCAGTTAAGTGGCTGCATTCAGCTCAGGTCATGATCCCAGGGTCCTAGGATCAAGTCCTGCATGAGTGGGGAGGGTTTCTTGCTCAGCAGGGAGCCTGCTTCTCTCTCTGCCTTTGTCTGACACTCTGCCTGCTTGTGCACGCTCGCTCTCTCTCTCTTTCTCTCTCTCTCCCTCTCTCTCATAAATAAATAAAATCTTTTTAAAAAAAATAGGGTGCGTGATGTGAGGTATGAACCACACGCTTTTTAGAGAGAAGCTCTGGGTTTGTGAGATCCCTTCCTGATTGTGGGTTGCTACACAGGGGTGTGGGGTGGAGATTATGGTAAGACTGCATCTCAGCCTCTTCTCCTTGACTCCAGGAGACCCTTTTCTCTTTTCCTGTTGTAGAGGATCTGGTCAGCTAGTTTTCACGTCTCTTGAGAGGGAACTTTTCCATATGTAGCTGTAGATTCATTGTGTCCATGAGAGGAAGTGTTTAGCATATTCCTATATCATCACTATCTTAAACCACCTCCGCTACTTCGTTTGCTTTTCCTTCTTTTTCTCTCTTCTTTTGGATTAACTGATTAAAAAAAATAACTATTTAATCCCTTTCTTGGTATTTTAACTATAATTCTTTATATTGTTTTAGTGGTCACTTTAGAATTCGTAGTGTACATCTTTTTAATAATTTGTTTATTTGAAAGAGAGAGAGAGAGAGAGAGAGAGAGAGAGTGTGTGTGTGTGTGTGTGTGTGTGTGTGTTTGAGAGCAGGGGCAGAAGGAGAGAATCTTCAAGCAGACACCCTACTGAGTGTGGAACCTGACACGAGTATAGATCCCATGACCCTTGAGATCATGACCTGAGACAAAACTGAGTTGGAGTCTTAACTGACTGAGGCCCCCAGGGGCTCCCATAGTATACATCTTTAATTAGAGTTTATTTTCAAGTGATGATATATTGCTGCACATATACTATAGCAAACTTATTATAGATCAGTTTTTTCTTCTTGATTTATATGCTATGCTATTTATATCATAAACTTTGTTTTCACATGTATTATAAAATCCAAAGCACATTGTTACATACCAACTAAAGTACATGGTGGAAATATTAGAATTTCAGAATCACCATCATACAACTGTAATGTTTTATTTGAGCAAGGAACATCCAATAACTGCTGAAATATTTGGATAAAAGGGTTATTGGGAAACAGAATGTTGTTTTGCCTTTGTTTCATACCACATAGCCCATAGACCCTTTATTGCTCCTAAGAGGGGAAAATGTTCTTCCATAAGTAAGAGATGCAGTAGACTCTGTTTTAAACTCAGAGACAAAACTTAGAATCTCTTTTTATGGAGCAAATAGTCATGTGCCTCTAGTATAATGCAATGGAAAATAAATTACCTCATCTATATAGTGTTCTTGCCAAAAATAAAATTTTTTCCGGATCTAATCTTAAGGAAATAATCATACATATACTGATTGTGGGATATTTTACATAAAACAGAGGCAGGGGATGAGAGAGAGGAAAACAACAATGTATAGGTGGAGATAAAAATCAAGTGTGCCAAAATTTTGACAAGCATTGAATCTAAATGAATGGTATACAAGTGTTAATGTATGATTATTCTTTCAATTTCTATCAGTTCATTTTTTTTAAATTGTTTTCTTTTTTAAAGGTGGTAGTTCTGATTATATCTCTGCATGAATATTCTTGACTCTGAACATTACTTGCTATAATGAATCTTATAATAAATAAAAGGTTGAAATTGCTTGCTTAAGGGTATTATATTGTAATGAAGTGATATCTGCATAATAAATACATAAATCCAGAGATTTCATATTTTTTCACTTCAGGTTTCACCACACAGAAGCCATGTTGGCATCTACATATTTTAATTATTAACACCCAGAGGTCATTATATATACATTTTGTGTCTCCATTTTCTCATGTGGGTAATGTCTACTTCACAAGTCTACTGTGGTAATTAAATGAGAAGGTATATATAAATCACTTAATGAAGTGCTCAACACATAGTAGGTGCTTTATTACACTTGATCTTAGCCAAAAGGCCGAGAAGCGATGTAGTAGGTGCTTTATTAATAGTAGTTTTCTTTCCCTCTCCTTTAGGTCCAGGTTTAGGTTCATGTGGGCATAGCACCCACTCTGGGTACTACAGTATTCATTGATTACCCTGAAGCCTGAATTAACCCTTTACCTAACATGAACTTCTAACCTAGTTCCCTGCCTTGACTTGGTCACTTTTATAGCTCATGTAAATCTAAGTCAATAGCACAATAGATCAGAATTTTTTGAAGCTTATTCATCTTTGTAGTCCTTATGGTGTGTAGATCACTTTCTTTTAGTTAGCAAAAGCTCAATGAATATTTTAGACTAAAAGAATTGTAAAATTTGAGAAAGTATTTTAGCATTTTACCTTTCCCATCACTAGCAGATCTTTATTTGGAATACCTGAAGGTGTCATGATTTTTTACTCTATAATGAGCATCTACTGAAGCCTGGAAAATCTTCTGACCTGAAGCATACACCATGAAAGGAAATGAAAAGGAAAGCAAAGCAAAGAAAGTCATTTATCAATATACTTGTCATCTTTTTCTGAGCCTTAATTAAAATTAATCTTTGTTGGGGCTAACTTTTAGGCTCTTTTTTTTTTTTTAAAGCATTTTCTCTTTGATGAAGAAAAATATGCTTGTGGATGTTCAAATACAACCTTTCATTTATTCTCTTATCTATTTTGGAGAACTTTTCTCCTATTTTGAAACCTTGCCACAGTAAACAATTATCACCTGTAATTTAGCACTCTGTCTACAGAAACTTCACCAAGGAGCATTGGTGCATTGCCAGGTCAAGCAAAAAAAGAGAAGGAAAAATAAAAACGCATACTTAATCTCTTTATTAGTTTTTACAGAGTAAGAAGAAGAGTCCACAGCCCTCTACAAGAGAAGTCCCCAACTTCAGGCTGAAGTTGTTTAAGAAGTTTATATTTAAGCAGAAACATAAATCACATGGAAGAGAAATAAAATCTAAACATCTGTTTAGTTCTTTTTAAATTTGAATTTTCAGGGTGCCTGGGTGGCTCAGTGGGTTGAGCCTCTGCCTTCGACTCAGGTCATGATCTCAGTGTCCTGGGATCGAGTCCCGTATGGGGCTCTCTGCTCAGCAGGGAGCCTGCTTCCTCCTCTCTCTCTCTGCCTGCCTTTCTGCCTACTTGTGATCTCTGTCTGTCAAATAAATAAATAAATTCTTTAAAAAAAATAAAGTTGAATTTTCAGCAGTGGTACCACTTTCAGAAGTGATTATAAAACTAGATTAGAGTAGGAGAAAAGTAAATGAAACAAGATGGGATTGGGAGGGAGACAAACCATAAAGTGACTCTTAATCTCACAAAACAAACTGAGGGTTAATGGGGGGGAGGGGGGTTGGGGTGGTGGGATTATGGACATTGGGGAGGGTATGTGCTATGGTGAGTGCTGTGAAGTGTGTAAACCTGGCGATTCACAGACCTGTACCCCTGGGGATAAAAAGATATTATATGTTTATGAAAAATAAAATTAAAAAAAAAAAACTAGATTGGAGATACAACTTTAATAACTACACTCCAACAAATTTGTGTACATTGGCTCTAAACAGTTGCAATAAACATTATAATTCCACATCAAATTCAAACATGGCTTTATTTTTCTGAGCAGAGAAGGAACTCCTGAGCACCTTTAGACCTTGTCTGAAATTCTCAAATATAGGAAAAGCTGCAATGACTAAGGGCTTTTTTTTCTGCTCTTACCAGGACAAAGCCTAAAAGTAATGTTGATGAAAAACCAACTTACCCCATGTTGCCAATGTGGGAATAAGAGTGGCAAGGATGACCTTAACAGAACTGCCAAAGAAAACACTGTATGTAACTGTTATTTCCATTCCACTAGAATGCAAAGCTCCACCAAGTGAAGTTATTTACCATAATTTATCAACTTAATGACAACAAACTTGGTTGAATAGGAGGAATTTGTGTCTACTGAGAGCTGGTGGAAGTCATTATTTCCTTCATTGGACCTAAATTATTAATCCAATCTCACCACTTTTTTTTTGTGTTGTTTTCCTTTTCAACAAAAGGGTTTAGGTGTAAGTGGTGTACACAACCGCCTTCAAAGTCTGGTTGGCCTATAGCCTGCTACCTAGTATTTCTCAAACTCCCTGTCACTTTGTTTGTTTTGGGGTTTTTTGTTTGTTTGTTTGTTTAAATGCAGATACCTTTGGAAGGAAATAATAGTTTGAGGAATTTAGGTCATTTATTATTAAGTGTGGTTTAAGATGGTTTTTGAGAGAAGAGAAAGGATATTGGCAGACCTATATATATATCTGGAAGTTAGCAGTGAAGGAAGTGTAGTATAAAATAAAGAGGGTCAGAAAACACCAAAATGATACCAAGAAGTCACTAAGCAAGTGAGAGGACAAAAAGTTTATGTCATCATTTTCCCAACATTTGCCTCTGTTTTCCTAAAATGGATTCTTATTCGTTGGTGGTAGTTTCAATGGTAGATGTTTAACAAAGAGTTACTCTCTATCTTCATAAAAATTACATATGTATTTTTAATCTCCTTTACTCCTAGAGAAGAATGGAATTCTAGTTCAGCCTATGACCATACACAACATGTAGGCAAGGATTTTTATCTTATTTACTTTTGTATTCTGACACATACTTTTGTAAATCCTGGTAAAATGAATGAATGAATGAATGAACTTCAGTTAATTGTTTTTTCTCAACATGGTTCAGTGCTAGTTCTGTCTATTCATATTTCCTAGGAAGATCTTTGTTTCATTGCTTGCTAGTTACCAGAGCAGAAATTTCTTACCTGAACGTGCTTTATGGTGTCTGTGTCATCCCCTGGTATGCTCAAATCCACAAATCCAGGCATAATCTCCAGTTCTTTCTGACTGATTTTTTTTTTAAACAATTATTGAAGGCATTCTTTCATAAAAGAATCAAGATGCAGTCCAGAGATGGTCATGCTAGATAGTTTGCCTCCTAATCATGAAATTAAGCTTAATTTGTGAGGAGATAGTTTTCTAGTGCCATAGCTGATGTTTCATGTATAAGTCCCTTTTGGTGTCTTACCAAATATAAGATTTTGTAAATTAGCATCAAGGTTTTGTTGTTGTTGTTGTTGCTTTGTTTTTGTTGTTGTTGTTTTTTAGGATTTACCTTGTGAATGAAAATTTATAATTGATGGGAGTTGTGAGAAGTAAAGGGAAATAGGCTATCACCTTGCAAACAAAATCCTTCAATGATTTATGTGTTTGACTTCAACTTTGCATTACAATTACTAAAATATTTGAGCTACAATAAGCTGAACATTAAAATCTTATCAAAGACTTTTAAATTATTAACTAGGCCTGTGGCTAATTTGTGAAATCATGAAATATTATGAGGAAAAGTTGGGCAAAAGGTGGTGGGAGAGTCTTTGAATCCTAAATAAAGTTTTAAAGAAAGACAATTAGTTCAGAGGGAAGAGTTAAGATGGTGGAGGAGTAGGGGGACCCCTATGATTATCTAGTTCCTTGAACACAGCTAGATAAGGAATTGGCTAAGTGGGTATGGGTACTAAAGAGGGTACTTGTTGTGATAAGTGGATGTTATATGTAAGTGATGAATCACTGAATTCTACTCCTGAAACCAGTATTGCACTGTAAGTTAACAAAAATTTAAATTTTTTACAAAGGATAATTAAATTGATTAAAGAGCTTAATTGTGCAATCTTAACTTGAAATTCAGGAATATGGTTGTCTTTTGGACACTGTGTATAAATTAGAATGGTGAACTGGATTTCTGTAACGTATACACAAGAGTCATAAGGATTGTGTTTTAATGAGAAAATTACTTCCAAGGTATTACTTTCTATATTCTTCTTGGGTAATGTTCTGGCACTATGTATTATTATCATTCCCACGTTTCTGCATCATTATGACTGTATAGTATTTGAATATGTATATTTAAAAATAAACTCAACTATTTGAATGGGGAAACAACATTAAATATGAACTGCAGTAGTAAAAAAAAAAATCACATCATCAGGAACAACCACACACACTTAGGAAGCTGTTGCAATTTGTAGAGCAGAGTGTTAACTCTGGGAAAAAGACTGTATAGTAGGATCAGTGAACCCTCTCTATTGTCTGAAGCAAGGAAGAAAAGTGGAGGGGGGAAGATGTTGGTTATATAAAATCCTGTAGATAAAATCTGAAAAAATTCAGAGAATAAAGGTATGAGCAACCTAATCCTAAGAATAAATAGCTGGAAAAAAGCCAATTTTATCATTAATATATTCTTCCATCATTTACTCATCATACACATAAAGTTGGGATAAGAAAAACTGTACTACCTCTCAGTGATAGAAAAGTAGACTTTTCTCTTTGGTAGAAAAGATGCATACATAAAAGAATAAGAAAGCATAACTACTAGTAATATTACAAAATGCAACATAAGATTTCATGATGGGTGGGGTTTTAAGGATAGAAAGAGAACAAATGGAAGTCCTTCCAAAAGGAAGAACTCAAGCTAAGTTGTAGTTGCTTTCATAAAAGCAGAGAGAAAAATAGAAACAGAGATTTAGAGATAAGAAAATGGCTGGCATTGATTTAATTGAAAAAACAGTCTGCCTTGAAAAATGTTTTGTAGAAGAGTTGTACAAGTTACTCACATTTTGAATTTTGAGTAGATTAGTATATATGTTAAATAGAAGTTTGTATATAAGTGGTTTTAGATAGAAAATATTTCAAAATTTTTCAGTAACTCAGGGAAAAGGAAGTAGTAGCAAGTGGGCACAACTCTGTATTTGTTTCCCCTAGCTTAAAGAAATATTTGAGACACCACTTTTATAAGGTTAAGTTGTGTAACATGATGGTTTGATTTACAGATACTGTGAAATGTTTACCACAGTAGGTTTAGTTAACATCCATCATCTCATACAGATAAAATAAACAGAAAAAAAACTAGTAGAACTCTCATGATCTATTCTTCTAACAACTTCTCTCCATATTCTATAGCAGTGATAACTATACTCTATATTGTACCATATATGACTAGTACTTATTTATCTTATAACCAGAAGTTTGTACCTTTTGACCACCTTCCTCTGGTTCTTCTTGCTCTCACCTTTATCTCTGGTAACTACAAATTTGATCATTTTCTATAAAGTCAGTGGATTTTTTTTTTGAGATTCCATATATAAATAAGATCAGATCTTATTTATCTTTCTCTGTCTGACTTTTACCCTCAGCATAATGCCTTCAAGTTTCATCTGTGTTATCAAAAATGGTAGCATTTCCTTTTCTTCCCTCTATGACTGAATAACAGTTTATTGTGTATATGTGTGTGTATGCACACATATATTACAACTTCTTTATCCATTAGCCAGTGATTGACACTTAGTTTGTTTCCACAGTATTGTAAATGATGCTACTATAAAAATATGGAGGATGGGGGGAAATGCAGTATCTTTTGAGGTATTGTTTTCATTTCCTTTGTATATATTCCCCCAAAGTGGAATTTCTGGATTATATGCTAGTTCTATTTTTAGTTTTTTGAGAAACCTCAATACTGTTTTCCATAGTGGCTGCATCAATTGATAACTCCACCATCAGTCCACAGGTTTCTCTTCCCTCCACAGGTTTCTCTTCCCTCCACATACATGTCACCATTTGTTATCTCTTGCCTTTTAATATGGGCCATTCTAGGAGGCATGAGGTGATAGTTCTTTTTGCTTTTAATTTTAATTCCTCTAAAGACTAATGATATTGAGCAAATTTTATATTGCATGTCCCCATTCCTATATTTTCTTTAGGAAAAAACTATTCAGGTCCTTTGCCCTTTTTAAAAATTGGATTATTTGTTTTTTTGCTATTGAGTTGTATGAGTTCTTTATATATTTTGGGTATCAACCTCCTATCAGATACATGGTTCGCAAATATATTCTCCCATTCTTTGGTTGACTTCTCACTTTGTTGATGGTTTCCTTTGCTGTGCAGAAGCTTTTTAACTTGATGTCATCCTACTTGTTTATTTAGGACTTTGTTTTATTTTTATTTATGATTTGTTGCTTGTGCTTAGGTATGATTTCCATAAAATCACTACCAAGACTTATGTCAAGTAACTTCCCTATGTTTTCTTTTAGGAGTTTTATGGATTCAGGTGCTACATTTAAGTCTCTAATCCATTTCAATTTAATTTTTGTTAGTCCTGTAAGATAGGAGTCAAGTTTCATTCTTTTACCTGTAAATATCTAGTTTCCCCCAAACCAATGAAGAGCCTGTTCTCCATTGAATATTCTTGGCTCCCTGTCAAATATTAAATGACAATATATGCTTGCTTTTATTTCTGGGCTTTAAATTCTGTTCTCTTGATGTAGTTTCTGTTTTTAGTGTCAGTTTCATACTGCTCTAATAATTACAGCTTTATGTATAGCATGAAATCAGAAAATATGACGCCTCCTGTTTTGTTCTTTCTCAGGATTTCTTTGGTTATTCAAGGTCTCTTTGGTTCTATTTTTTTTCTATTTCTGTAAAAAATGCCACTGGTATCTTGATGGAGATTGCACTGAATATGTAGATGACTATTGGTAGTATGCACATTTTAACATTATAAATTTTTTCCATTCTATGAACACAGGATTACATTCCATTTATTTGTGTCATCTTTGATTTATTTCATCAATGTCTTATAATTTTCAGAGTAGTGGGTATCTTTCACTTCCTTGGTTAAACTTTTTCCTAAGTATTTGATTATTTTTTGGTGTTATCGTAAATGGGAAAGTTTTCTTTATTTCTACTACAGAAAGTTCATTATTAGCATATTGGAACACCATGGATTTTTAAATATTAATTTTGTATCCTACAACTTTACTGATTTTGCTGATTATTGCTGATTAGTTCTAACAGTTTTTTGATTGAGTCTTCAGGATTTTCTACATATAAAATCATGTTATCTGAAAAATAGAGAAAATTTTACTTCTTCCATTATATTTCTGATGGCTTCTCTTTTTCTTAGCCTGATTGCTATAGCTAGGATTTCTGATATTATATATTTAAAAATACTTTATTTATTTTAATGAGAGAGAGAGGGAGAGAGCAAGTGAGTGGGGGAAGGGGCAGAGGGGGGGAGAGAGAGAATCTCCAGCAGACTCCATGCTGAGCGTGGAGCTTGACATGAGGCTCCATCTCATGACCCTGAGTTCATGACCTGAACTAAAACTGAGAGTCAGACACTTAACTGACTGATCCACCCAGGGGCTCCTGGTACTATATTGAATAGGAATTTCATGAATCAGCATCCTTGTCTTGTTCCTGATCTTAGAGGGAAGTTTTCAACTTTTTACCATTTAGTATAATGTTAGCTCTGGGTTTGTCTTATATGACCTTACTATTTTGAGATTTATTCTTTCAGTGCTTAATTTGTTAAGTGCTTTTATCATGAATTGGTTATTTTTGTCAAATGCTTTTTTCTGTGGCTAGTGAGATGATCATATGATTCTTTCATTCTGTTAATATGATATATCACGTTGTTTGACATGCTTATGTTGAACCATCCTTGCATCCCAGGAATAAATCCCACATGATTATAGTAAATGATCCTTTTAGTGTATTGTTGAATTCAGTTTGCTAATATTTTGTTGAGGAATTTTGCTTTCATATTTATCAGGGAATTTGACTATAGTTTTCTTTCCTGTAATGTCCAGCTTTCATTCAGGATAATGCTGGCCTCATGAAATGAGTTTGAGTGGATTCCCTCCTCTTTGATTTTTTTGGGGGGACAGTTTGAGAAAGATTGATGTTAATTCCTCTTAAGAATGTTTGATAGAATTTACCTGTGAAGCCATCTGGTTTTGGGTTTTCTTCATTGAGTCAGTAGTCAAAAATCTCTCAATTACCTTATTAATAATCAGTCTATTCAGATTTTCTGTTTCTTTTTGATTCACTTTTCATTGCTTGTTTCTAATATTTTCACTTATTTTAGGCTGTCCAGTTTGTTGGCATATAATGCATAGTAGTCTCTTTGATCCTTTGTATTTCTGGTTCATTTGTAATCCTTTTTCATTTATAATTTTGTTGATTTGGTCATCTCTCTTTTTACCCTGGTTAATCTAGCTACAAATTTGTCATTTTGTTTATGCTTTTAAAGAACTATCTCTTAGTCTGGTTAATTGTTTCTGTTGTTCTGTTATTATTTGTTCTGCTAACCTTGGAGTCCATTTGGTCTTCTCCTTTTTCTGGTTCTTGAAGGTGTAGAGTTAGGTTATTAGTTTTGTTTTTGTTTTTACTTCTTTATGTAGACATTTATTGCTATTAACTTTCCTCTTAGAACTGCTTTTGTAGCATTCCGTAAGTTCTGGTATACAGTCTGCTTTTGCATTTGTCTCAAGATTTTTTTTTTTTTACTTTTAATTTCTTCTCTGATTCATTTGATCCATTGTTTGGTTATTCAGTAGGGTTTCGTTTAATTTCCATGTATTCATGAATTTTCCAGTTTTCCTCATGCCATGATTTCTAGTCACATCATTATGGGCAAAGATACTGGGTATGCTTTCAGTTGTTGAATTTGCCAAGACTTGTTTTCACACCTAAAGTATGGTCTATTTTAGGAAATGTTCCAGGTACATTTAAGAAAAATGTATATTCTGCTATTGCTGGATAGAATATTATGTATATGTCTGTTAGGTCCATTTTGTTCTGTAGTGTCATTCAAATCTGCAGTTCCTTTATTCTCTGGATGATTTATTCATCGTTGAGAGTAGGGTATTAAAGTCCCCAACTATCATATTATTGTGTATATCTCCTTTTAGATCTGTTATTTTTTTCCTTCATATATTTAGATGCTGCAATGTTTGGCACATAATATTTACAATTATTATATTTTCTTTATGAATTGATATTTTATCATTATATAATGACCTTCTTTATCTCTTTTTACCATTTTAAGTTGATGGTCTACTTTATCTAAGTATAGCTACCTCGGTTTTTGTTTTGTTGTTATTATTATTTGTTTGAAAATGTCTTTTTTTAATCACTCTCAGTCTATGTGTGTCTCTGAGGCTAAACAATCTCTTAGAGACAGTATGTCACTGGATATTATTGTATGTTTTAAAATCCACTCAGCCATTATGTATATTTTGATATGAGAATTTAATCTGTTTAAGGTAATTACTCATAGGTAAGGACTTACTATGGCCATTTTGCACATTGTTTTCTGGTTGTTCTGTGGACCTATTCTTCTTTGTTTCTTATCCTGCTTTTTTTTTTTTATCCTGTTTTGATGTCTTTTGATGCCAATATTCTTTGACTTCATCATGTTCTTTTTGTAATTGGTATAGGTTTTTCCTTGTTCTTATTATGAGGCTTACATAAAATATTGTAAAATTATAACACCCTATTTAAGCTGATATCAACTTGACTCTAAGAGAATTCCTAAACTTCATACTTTTTCTCTTCCCTCTCATATTTTAGGTTATTGCTATTAAAATTTATGTATTTTTTATATTGTGTAACTAATAACAGATTTTTGTAGTTAAGATTATTTCTAATACATTTATTGTTTAAAACTTTTAAACTAGAGTTAATGAATTATGAGCCATCACTCCATATTATAGATTCTAACTTTGGTGTTATGTTTACCATTACTAGTGGTTTTTTTAGTGTTACTTTTTAATGTTTTTATGATAGTGTTTTTATGATAGTTTATCTTTTTACTTCCACTTAAACTCCCTTTAGCATAGACAGATCTAGTGGTGATGAACTCCCTCAGCTTTTGTTTTTTGCAGGGGAAAATCTTTATCCCTACTTCATATCTGAAGGACAGCTTTGCTGGGCATAGAATTCTGGATTGCCAGGGTTTTGTTTTTGTTTTGTTTGTTTTTAATATATTAAATATGTCATCACTTATCTCCTAGCTTGAAAAGTTTGTTGAGAAATCTGTGTATAGTCATATGGGAATTTCTTTGTATGCAACTTCCTTCATCTTGCTGCTTTTAAAATTCCTTGACTTTGATAATTTAATTACAGTGTGTCTCAATATAGCTCTATTCAGGCTATTCTCTTATGGATAGGACTGTTGGCTTAGTTTCCTACCCAAGTGAGAGGCTGTGCTATGTAGTTGCTTGGATTTTCTGGCCAAGCTATAAATCATCAGGTCTGGGTGCTACAGGTGTCCTTTTAACCACATGGGTTTGAACTGCACAAAGCTACTTATATGTGGATTATTTTTGATAAATATAGAAGTATAAATGTATTTTCTCTTCCTTATGACTTTCTTAATAACATTTTCTTTTCTCTAGCTAAATTTATTGTAAGAATATAGTATATAATATACCATATAAAATATGTGCTAATTGACTTATCAGCAAGACTTTCACTCAACAGTAGGCTATTAGTAGTTAAGGTTCTGGGGAGTCAAAAGTTATACACAGATTTTCAAGTGTATGGGAGAATGGCACACCTAACTCCTACATTATCCAAGGGTAACTACATATTCAGTAGTAGATAAGGTGATGAATCCATTTTTCTGCCCTGGTGGGACAGCAGGACAGTATCAAGGGTCTGTAAAGATCATGCTGGGGAACCTGAATTGGGAGAATATACACTGAATTCCTTGGTTAGGTGAGACCAACAATTTTGCTGTGCAAATGGGGAATGTTGTGAGCTGTGTTTTCTTTCCAAGTGCCACTATAAGGAGGGCTTTTGCATGGGCTGTGCATCTTCCTATGTGCTCTGTCCTAGTCAGTGAGGCTGAAGGTTGTATTCAGCAATGAGTGGGGCTATGAATTAGTTTCCCTGCCTGAACAAAGTGGGAGGAGCTCTAAAGATGGTAAAGCTCTTCATTTGTTGTCTTAATACAAACCAACTAATTCCTCAAATTTCATTCTGAACAGGGCCACTAGCTTTCCACTGCAGACTGCCAGCTCTGACTGTGCATCTCAGCTTGAGCATTGCTAGTATATGCAGCTTCCAGGTGTTCTCACCAGCCCTTCTGGTCAGATGGGACTAGAACATACTCTTCACAGCAGCTGGAACTATGTTTCCATTCACATGCCTGAGCTGGATAGGGAGGGGCCACTTAAAGGCTCTCCCAGTTTTTCCCAAGTAGACCTTCTGGTCACAGTGGTCTGAGAGCCACACTTATCCCTAGCTGTGAATTACTCCCAATGTCGAGGCATATCAGAAGAATACTCCAAACCCAGTACTGACTTTATTTTAAGGGCTAACAACTCTGTCTTGATAGAGTTCTTAAACAGACTTTCTGGTTAGATGGAAAAATAGCTACTAGGTCTTCTTGCCAATAGTTTCCATCAGATAGAGCCCGAGAGGCAGAACCCTCCATCTTGGGATGAATCAATCCCTCTGTCTGGGTTTAGCAGAGGAAACTTTCATGCCTGGTACTGGTTTTGCTCTGGTGGTGATCAGCTCTGCCTACCTATCTCTCGGCTTAAGTGTTGCTAGGCTACACTGCTTCCAGATACTCCTACCAGGCCCCACCAGCAAATAAGACTGTACCTCAGCTCCCTGCTTTGGTGTAGGCAAACCAGATTCTGTTTGAAGACCTGAATCAGGCATGTCTGCACCCTATTGATTTCCCAGTTAGAGCATGCTCCCTGCTCCCCAACTTGTCTGCAGGTGAGCAAAACTTTTGATTGGGATTATTACTTGGGTCCTGCAGTTATGAACTCAATCTGCCAATATCCATGTGCTCATTGTTGCAAGCACCTCTCCCCTGGTCTGTCACAGTCAGATTCTCAGTAGCTGGGTCCTACAGATTCCCCTGTAATTCCCATCAGGTGAGACCAAAGCATGGGCTCCCAAAAAGAAACCCCAGTGCTGGAAGGTCTGATTGTCCCCTGGCCAGACTCTGCTTTCCCACTGGGGGAAACAAATGTCTGCACGGTGCTGAACAGGCTTGGGAGGAGCGGCAATGTGGTCCTGTGGTCTGTATGCAGCCACTCCTTTTATCTTTCTAATGCAGTCTGTCTTGGTCTCTGTGGTGAAGGGGAGTCCTTCAGCTTCACCGCTGTGTTCTGGAATCCTCTCAGTGATGTCTTGTTCATGAATAGTTAATTGTTTTTCTTGTGAGGGAAAGAAATGTCAGGAACAACTTAGGTCTCCATCTTAGTGATGTCACTCTAGATTCCTGATTTTAGGAAAAGATATTGAAGATGAGAAAAGCCCTAGGAAATGCTAGGATAGTGGACCATGGATTTTGCTAGAGCAATGTCCTCAACAGCTTTCTTACAAGTGATTATATTCTATTATCTCTACTGAGTAATATGATGAAGCAATACATCATACTCAACTAATGAGATGGAGGAAACTCAGCTCCATTTATATCAGAACCTTTGGGGTTAAGTACCCAGCCTGAGGAAGATGGAGACTTCCTTCTGTTACTTTCTAAATCTCACATGTGGACATATCCTAACAATTTAGGAGTTCTGTAAACACAAATACAGGTTCCTGGAAATATGCCCCTAGATTGGTATGAATGTGTTTTGAAAGGTTTGGGGGTAGGGGTTAAGCAAGATTGAGATTCTAGAGCTGTAATATTAAGTATCACATAAAAATGCTATTGTAAATTGTGACAAGAAGTACAGTGAGATTGTGAAAAAGGTACCAGATATAGGTTAGAATCACAGAAGCTTCCTTGAGGGGAATGTAATCTAAATCAAGTGAGGAGGAGTTAGACAAATAATGGAGAAGAGAACCCTCTTGCATTGAGGCTAATATGGACAAGAGCTCTAAGGTGGTAAATATCTTGGTGAGAAAAGTGGGCAAGATGAAGCTGGAGAAACAGAGTCCAGATCATACAGACCCTTGTAGAGCAGAATGAAGATAAGAAATTTTATCCCCCAAAAAATACCATTGAAGGGTTTAACCATTATTGATAGTTCTCATCATTAGATTTGTTATTTTAAAATATCGTATTATCTTCTGTGTGGAGAACATTTTGGTGAAGGGCAGAATTAAAAATGATGAGATGTGAGGAGCAGTTAGAAGACATTGCATAAATCCAAGAGGAGATAATGGTGCGTTGCACTATAGTGGTATATGAAAAAACGTAATAAAAGTATAAAGATTTTTCTGCATGTGGCAATGACTAGGATTTGGATATGGATTTGGTATGCATTTTATGGGGGTAAAAGTAAGAAGAAAAATATCCTCAATTATCTCTCAGCATCTGGAAGGGGTCATTGAAGAGGTGAAGGTAACATTCAGATATTAGTCAAAACAGTTACTGCTTATTAGTCTCTGGGAAGGATTTGCTGTTTCAGCTTTACTTTTATATTTTATCTCAACATTCTACAGATACACATGGAGATGGATAATATTTAAGATTTTCCCCTTCTTTTTATGCATGCAAATACCAACCCACACAATAACATACACATTATATAATTATCTGAACAATTAAAGCAATTCAGGAGCTTGATTTCCTTTCTTCCATCCCACATATTTCTTTATGTACCTCTACCCACCTAAGTTCTACACTTAGGAATATAATTTAGAGTGTTCAAAGGGCATGTAATGTTCAAATCAACTTACGATTGGGAAGATTACTAAATTAAGCATCACAACATAAGTAAAGCATGCCTTATTAGTAACTCCCATACTATGGGGACTTAAAATAACCAAATATAGCATTTACTATAAGTGTTCTTATAAAGCAGCATGAATAATTTATAACACTGATCTAGTAAAGTTCTTTTTAAGCTTGGCAATATTTAATCCAAAACCTAATGAAAATTTCTGTATAAACAAAAGCAAATATTTTGATACTTTTTACGTATTTAACTTGGCTTGAAAATGGTACATTTTACAGATTTTATCACTCAAGAAAAGACATTTAAGAAATATTAAGCCAACAAATTCTGTCATTGTCTTGTGATATTGTCTAGCTATATAGTTTCTCCATTTTAAAAAATGAATTATACCAGGGCTCCTGGGTGGCTCAGTGGGTTAAAGCCTCTGCCTTTAGCTCAGGTCATGATCCCAGGGTCCTGAGATCGAGCCCTGCATTGGGCTTTCTGCTCAGCAGAGAGCCTGCTTTCTCCTCTCTCTCTCTGCCTGCCTCTCTGCCTACTTGTGATCTCTGTCAAATAAAGAAATAAAATATTTTTAAAAAATGAATTATACCAAAAACTGAATAACAGAGCTAACTGGAAAATTATAAGCATCTAATGAACAAAGGATGACTTTTAGTGGTTCATAGTAGATAGCATATGGGATCTACCATTACATAAGCTCAGAGTCAAACTTCCTTTACAGATAGGCATTTGTTTAATTGGATCAGAGTATGAAACAACTTCTGCCTCGGAACATTGTCAAAAACAATAAAGCAATTAGCTGGCCATTAGTGGCTGGGTGTGATACCAAATTGGGCAGATAGCTTAACAAAGATCAGGGATAGAGATGAAGAGCCCTGCTAAACACATTGTCATTCCTGGCATCTGTTCACAAGTCTAACACTGTACTGTAAGATAAACAACTAAGGAGGAGAATAGATGACAGTAAAATGATCCATCCTACTTACTAAACCGAAAGAAAGAAAAGTTAACATCACTTCAAAGAAATGAAATTTTAAAATGAAATTGAGATCTAAAATAGAAAAACAATAAAAAAAACTCAAATTGGTTCAATAATTGACGAATTTTAGATAGACTGACAAAACCAAAAAGAGATTAAAATTATTAAAATAAGAAAAGCAAGAGGCATTACTATCGAACTTAAAATATCAAAAGATTATAAAGAAATATTAACGATCTATGGTAATAAATAGCCATAATGGACAAATTCCTAGAAACTATATAAACTATAGAAACTGAATCAAGAAGAAATAGAAGACTTGAACAAGTCATAAAAAAAACTTGAATTGGTAATAATAATTTTAAAAAACCAACCATAAAGGAAGTCCAGGCTAAGATGGCTTTACTGGTGACTTTGAATTATTGAATGAAAACTGAATACCAATTCTTCTAATACTTTTCCTAAAAATATAAGAGGAAGGTACATTGAGCACTGCATTCTGAGGCCAGTATTCCCTGATACAAAAATGAGAAAAATCCATCACTAGACAAGAAAATTGGAGACCAGTATCTTTGTGAAGATAGGATTAAAAAAATAACCAAATACTAGAGTAAGCAAATTCAGCACCATTTAAAAATAATTGATGACCAATTGGTCATGCAAGATTGGTTATCATCTCTAGTAATATAATGAAGGACCCAAAACATATAATCATCCCAATAGATGCAGAAAAAAACTGACAGAAGCAACTTTACATATACATAGTCAAAAACTAAAACCTTTAAACTTCAAAGAAAGGAAAATTCCTCAATCTGATAAAAGGCACCTATAAAGAACCTTTAGTTATACTTATTTGTGAAAGAATATAGTCACCTTGTGATCAGTTACAGGACTAGAATGTTTGCTCTCACCATTTTCTTTCAACATCATACTTGAGTTAGCCAAGGCAATTACATGAAAAGTTCACTTAAAAATCATTCATACTTGGTGTATTTGGGTGATGGGGTTAGCATCTGACTCTGGATTTGGGCTCATGCCATGATCTCAGGGTTGTGAGATCAAGCCTCATGTTGGGCTCTATACTCAGCAGGGAGTCTGCTTGAGAGTCTTTTCTCCTTGTTCCTCTGCTTCTCCCTACACCCCCCAAGCTAGATTTGTCTCTTTCTCAAATGAATACATCTTAAAAAAAAAAAAAGGCATTCATACTGGAAAGAGAAAAGTAAATCTATCTATATTTGTAAATATTATACGTGAGTGTGTGTTTGTGTGTGTGTATATATATATATATATATATATATATATACCAGAAGAATCCACTTAAAAACCAAAGTAATAAATGAACATATCAGCTTTTTAGTTTATAAGACCAATATCAAATATGAATAATATTTCAATATATTTATACTGAACAATATAAAATCAAATTAATAAAACAATTATATTTATAGTAAAGATAGGCAATACTGACGATTAAATTGAAGGGAAAAAAGTACAAACCTTATACACTGAAAACTACAAAGCATTACTGGAAAATTTAAAGAAGACCTAAATAAATGGAAAGACATACTTTGTTCATGAAATGAAAAACTTAATATTATTAAAATATCAATATTCTACATGTTGTTTTGAATTTATAGATCAATCTCCCAATATCTTATCAGGTTTCCTTGAAGAAATGGACAAACTATTCCTAATATTCATATAGAAATTCATAAAGAAATTCAAGGCAAATAGCCAAAACTGTCCTAAAAAAGAAGAAAAAGTTGTAGTATTCACTTCATTTCAAAAGTTACTACAAAACTGAAGTAAACAAGATTGGGTGGTACTGGCATACATATACATATAGATCAGTGGGGTAGAACTGAAACTTAAGAAAAAAACCCGTATATCTGTGGTCAGTTAATTTTAAGCAGAGTGTCAAGATTATTCGGTGGGTAAATAATAATCTTTTTTTTTTTTTTTTTTTTTTTAATAATAATCTTTTTAATGTGTGGTGTTGGTACATTTGGAGAACCACATGCAAAGGAATGAAACTGAACTAGCCCACCTCATATATAAAATTTAACCCAAAATAGTCCAATACATAAATGTATGAGTTAAGACCAGAAAGCTCTTAAAACAAGGATAAATATTAATGTCCTTACATTAAACAATAGTTTCTTAGATATGATTTCAAAAGTACAAATGACAAAAGACAAAACATATAAACTTCATTAAAATTAATAATGTTTATCCTTCCAAGGACACCATCAAGAGACATTTCATACAATGGGAGAAAATATTTGCAAATTATATATATGATAATAGGCTTGTATCTAGAATATGTAAATACAACATAAGTCTTTAGGGAAATATAAAGCAAAACCACTATGAATATTTGGGCTCATTCCGTAATTTGGGTATTCTTGATAATGATGCTATAAACATCAGGGTGCATGCATCTCTTTGAATCATTATTTTGTATCCTTTGGTTAAATACCTAGTAGTTCAATTGCTGGATCATAGGGTAGTTCTATTTTTAACTTTTTGAGGAACCTCCATACTATTTTCCAGAATGGCTGCACCAGTTTGCATTCCCCCCAACAGCATAAGAGGGTTCTCCTTTCTCTATATCCTCTGCAATACCTGTTGTTTCCTGTGTTGTTAATTTTAGCCAGTTTGACAGGTGCGAGGTGATAACTCATTTTAGTTTTGAGCTACCACCTGATACTCACTGAAATGTCTATGGTAAAAATACAGAAAAGTTAACAAATGTTGAAGATGATGAGAAATTGGAATCCTCATGCATTGCTGATGAGAATGTGAAGTGGTGTAGCCTACTTGGAAAACAGTTTGGCTGTTCTTTAAAAGGTTAACATGAGTTATCATATGACCTAGCAGTTCTACTTTAAGAATGGGTGAATGGATAAATAAAATGTGAAATATCCAGATAGCCACACAATGGAATGTTATTCAACCATAAAACTTCAAATAGTGATACATGCTAGTACCTAGATGAACCTTTAAAATATACTATGAAATAAGCCAAACACAAAATAATGCAGGCTGTATAATTCCATTTCTATGAAAAATCCAGCATATATAAATCTGCAGAGAAAGAAAGTAGATTAGTAGTTGCCTAGGCCTGAAGGGAAGAGTTGGAGAGAAGTGAGGCATGATTGCTAATGAATATAGGTTTTCATTTGAGAAGGATAAAAATCTGCTAAATTGATTGTGATGATGGCTGTACAACTGTGAATATAAAAAAAGTGTACTTTAAATATGTAAGTTATGTGAATTATAAAGATTATAAAATTTTAAAAATTGAGGATATAGGAGGTTGGATAAATTAAAGAACTTGGTAAAAACATTAAGTTATGACAAACCTCTGGAATTAATTTGTGATAGTTGCATGTGATAAGGAAAAAGGCAAGAGTACAGAAAAGTGAGAGAATTTTAAGATTTTTAACTTATTGAGGTTATGGAAAAGCAAATCTAAGATTTAGATATTAAAAATAAAGGTGATGAGTTCAAAACAATAAAATGTAACCACTAGAAAATACAAACATTGAAAATAATTAAAAAATCAAGAAATTAGTTGGTAGAAGACAAGATAATAAAACAAAAGAATAGCAAAGAGTTGAAAATAGAAAAATAGAAACAAAAGCAGAAATAACTTCAAACATAAAATCTCAAATAAAAATGGGTTATCTTCATATAAAATATATAAAATTATAGATTACAATGAAAAATAAAATCCTGGAATATGTTATTTATAAGAGATTTACTTAGAAGAAAGTGCTATAAAATACTGAAAATAAAGGCAAGAAAACTTTAATCAGGTAAATATGGAGCAGAAATTTTTAAAAATGATATCTGACAAAATGGAATTTAAGGGATAGAAACAAGGTTTCTCTGTAAAGTGTAGAATATATAAAACAACTAAGAAACCATAGAGAGAAATTTAAATGTAACTGTTAAATTTGTGTTCTCTAAGATATACCTGTAGGATGCAGTTTTCAGTAAAGTTAAACAGATCAAATAATCAAAAAATAAGTTAAATACATAGAATATTTGATTATGCAATGATTATGCTTGACTTCTTTGTGTATTTGTGTGTTTGTCAAATATTAAGCTCTACAGATTCAGAATACAATTTTTTTCCTAGTACTTATGAAACAGGATAATATGCCACAAGCTAAACTGTACGAATGTGTTAATATATTCCAACACAACATCATAGACACTATGAAGAATGAACATACAATATAATAGCAATACAAAATTGATAAGATGTGAAAAATATTAAGTATAGCATAGCAAAACAGACACATATTTAAGTAGTAAGACACTCCTAGGTATAAAGATAAACACACATGAAAAACTATGAACTATGTAGCTCTGGGTATTAATGAAATCATTGAGTGTCATTAGTGGTTGGGTACAACTTCACATTTTGGCAATAAGATAAACATTTACAACTACAGATGCATTTATGTTTAAGCTCACTCTTTAGCTCTAAAATCTATAAAAATTACAACACAAAGATGCAATAAAAATAACAGTAATAAAGATTTTAAAAACACACAGGGATCTAAAACTTTAAGAACATAAAAAAACTAAAATCAGATCTTTGAAGAGTCTTATAATAGCATGAACACTTTTGACAATTTTCAGAAAAATAAAAAACGAAAATGCTGTGAACATGCAGAAAGAAGTATTGCTATAAATTATGTGGTATAAAAATGTCATAGAATATTAAAAATAAATTTTAAATATAGAATTGTATATATTAATGTAAAAGTAAAATATGCTAAGATTGTGCAAAAAAGAAATAGAATGTTATATGGAAAAATAACCCTTAAAATTGAAATGCTGCTCAGAAATTTTTCCATAGTCAGTATCTACCTTACCCTACTAGTTTAATGAATGTGTTCTATCAAATTTGCAGTGACAAGTAACTTTCATTTTATCTAAATTTTGTCAGGAAACAATAACAAGCTTCCTAAGTAATTTTATGGACCTAGACAATCATGCAAACAAATTCAGATAAATGTAATTCAACCTATGGACAATTATGTCTATGGATTTAAAATTTCTTAGTGCATATTAGTTGATTGAATAAAATAGTACCTAAAAATTGATGGTTAGGAAGGACTTGACCGAGAATTGCGGTGAGGCTGATAATACCAAAAATCAAGCAATGCGATGTCATATAGATAAATTTTTCAAAAATCATTGAATGCATCAGTAGAAATGGAGAGGCACTTGAACATTTTCCTATGAAACACCATGGAAGAACCTGAAATTATTGTGAACTGAGAAAAGCCAGTCTGAGAAAGCTACATACTGTATGATTTCCAGCATTCTGTAAAAGACCAACCTTAGAAACAGTAAAAAGATCAGTGGTTGCCAGAAGTTCATAGAAAGGAGCCAGGGATGTGTAGGTAGAGCACAGGAGATTTTTAGGGCAATGAAACTATCCTGTATAATACTATAATGGTAGATACATGAAATTATTCATTAGTTAAAACCTATAGAACTGTACAAAAAAAAGTGAAAGCTAATGTAAACTACAGGATTTAGTTAATAATTCGCCAATATTGGTTCATCAATTGTAATGAATGTACTAAATGCAGGGTGTTAATAATAGAGAAAAATGTCTGGAGGGGATAGAAGCTATATGAGAACCAAAACAACAACAAAATAAACCCAGGATACATGTTCTTTTCAAGTGCACATAAAAATTCTCCATGCTAGAACATATGTTAAGCTTCAAAAGTCTCAATAAAATTAAAAGATCTAAATTATAAAAAGTGTGTCCTCACACTTAGTGAAACTAAAAATCAATAACAAGGAAAACTAGAAAATTCATAAATATGTGGAAAATAAACAGTCCACTCTTAAACAACCCATAGGTCAAAGAAAACAGAAAATGCTTTGAGAAAAAAACACAAATTTGCAGAATTCAGAGAAAGCAGTACTCTGATGGAAGGTTACAGCTATAAGTACTATCACATCAATTGCCTAACTTTTTGCTGTACCTAGAAAGAGTATAAAAAATGAAACATAAAGTTAGCAGAAAGAAGGAAATACTAAACTGAAGTGGAAATAAATGAAGAATAGAAAAAATAATGAAAATCGATGAAACCAAAAGTTTGTTGTTTGAAAAGGTCAGCAATATGGGCAAACCTTTAGCCAGCCAAGTAATAAAGGAAACTAATACTATTAAAATCAGAAATGAATCTGGGAATGTTACAAACGACTTTACAGAAATAAAAAGGATTATAAGAGAAAACTATGCAAAATTATAGGACAGCAAAATTAGATGACCTTCATGGACAAATTTCTAGGAGCAGAAAAACTATAAAGCTGACTTAAAAATCTAAGTAGACCTATAACTAGAAAGGGATTAAATCGGTAATCAAAAATATGCCAACAAAGAAATGTCCAAGCCCAGATATTCTACCAAATACTTGACCAATATTCTATCAAATCTTAATTTATTTATTTATTTATTTATTTATTAACTGAAAATCTTTTTTCTAAATTTTTTATTTTTTTATAAACATATAATGTATTTTTATCCCCAGGGGTACAATTCTGTGAATCTCCAGGTTTACATACTTCACAGCACTCACCATATCACATACCCTCCCCAATGTCCATAACCCCACCATCTACCAAATATTTAAAGAAGAATTAACACTAACCTTTCTCAGACTCCCTCCCCCATCCCACCCCCCAAAAAATAGAACATTTCCTATCTTGTTCTATGAAGCTAGCATTACTCTGTTACCTGAGCCAGACAAAAACATTACAGGAAAACTATAAACCAATAACTCATATGAATAGACATGCAAAAGTCCTCAACAAAATACTAGCAAACTGAGTTTAGCAGCACATTGAAAGAATTATATGTAATGATCACATGGGATTTATCCTAGAACTCTAAGGGTAGTTCCACACATTGAAAGTCAGTTAATGTACTATACCATATTAGCATAATAAAAAAATCTCAACTGATACAGAAAAATCATTTGGCAAAATGTGACACACTTTCATAATAAAAACCATAAGAGACTCTTAATCTCACAAAACAAACTGAGGGTTGCTGAGGGGAAGAGGGTATGGAGAGGGTGGTTGGGTTATGGACATTAGGGAGGGTATGTGATATGGTGAGTGCTGTGAAGTATGTAAGCCTGACGACTCACAGACCTGTACCCCTGGCGCAAATAATAGATTATATGTTAGTAAAAATAATTTAAAAATGTTAAAAAAATAGCAATTTCAAGAAAGATCTACTCAGACTCTTTTGACTTCAATTATAATCTTTAATTGTTAATTCTAAATGTGTATCTTAATTATTGCCTAGTGACTATTAAAATTAAAAATTCATCTGGAGTTTGAAAAAAAAACACTATTCAACAAACTAGGAATAAAAGGAAAAGTTCACAAAATAGTGTAGGGCACTTATTAAAATACCATCAGAGCTACCACCATACACTATGGTGAAGACTGAAACTTTCCCCTTCAATCAGGAAAAATATGAGAATGCCCATTTTTGCCACTCTAATCAAAACTGTACCAGAAGTCCTAGTGAGAGGGATTAGAAATGAGAAAGAAAAGGCATACAAATTGGAAAGGAAGAAGTAATACTATCTCTATTCACAAATGACACAATCTTATTTACAGAAAATCATAAAGAATCACCACAAAAACTCCCAGAAAATATCAGACCCAATAAATAAATCTAACAAAGTTGCAAGATACAAATCAACACAAAAGTGAGTTATATTTCTACACAAAAGAAATGAATAACTGAAAGAAACCCCTAAACATTATCATCAAAAATAATATAATACACGGGGATAAATGTAACCATGGAAGTGTAAGATTTCTATACTGAAATGTACAAAACATTGCTGTAATAAATTTAAAAAGACCTAAATAAATGGAAAGACATTTCTATTCATGTAGGAGTAGAAGATTTAGTATTGCTAAAATGGTAATATTCGCTGAAGTGCTCTACACCTTAAATGTAATTCCTATCAAATTTTTACTGACCTTTTTTGTCAAAATGGGAAATGTTTTCTTAAAACTCATAGAATTAAAAGGGTTCTTGTGATGTTTAATTTTGTATGTCAACTGGGCCAGTTGTGCTCGGATACTTGGTTGAACATTCTTCTGGATGTTTCTGTGAAGTTGTTTTTGATAAGATTAACATTCAGATTGTTACAATGAGTAAAGCATATTGCCCTCCCTAATGTGAATGGGCTTCATCCAGTCAGTTAAAAGCCTGAATAGAACAAAAATCAGGCCCTTCTCCAAATAAAAGGGAATTCCTTTGCCTTCAGACTAGGATATCACCTTTTTTCCAGCTTTCAGATTTAAACTGAAACATGTATCCTTGAGTGTCAAGCCTGCCAGTCTTCATACTGGAAATAGATCAACTCTCCTGGTCCTCAGGTCTTGAGGCTCAAACTGGAACCACACCATTGGCTCTCCTGAGTCTTCAGTGTGCTGACTTACCCTGCAAATCTGGGACTTGTCAGCATCCATTATCATGTGAGCCAACTCTCAACAGATTAACATGCATCCTCTTGGTTCTGTTTCTCTAGGGAACACTGAACAATACAGACCTAAAATAACCAAAACAATCTTTTTTTTTTTTTTTTGGAAATTAACATATAATGTATTATTAGCCTCAGGGGTACAGGTCTGTGAAACGCCAGGTTTACACACTTCACAGCATTCACCATAGCACATACCCCAATGTCCATAACCCAACCACCCTCTCTCTGCCCGCCCCCACAACCCTCAGTTTGTTTTGTGAGATTAAGAGTCTCTTATGGTTTGTCTCCCTCCCAATCCCATCTTGTTTCATTTTTTCTTTCCCTACCCCCAAAACCCCCCCACTTTGCCTCTCAACTTCCTCATATCAGGGAGATCATATGATATTTGTCTTTGATTGACTTATTTCACTCAGCATAATACCTTCTAGTTCCATCTACATCGTCACAAATGGCAAGATTTCATTTCTTTTGATGGCTGCATAGTATTTCATTGTATATATATATATATATCACATCTTCTTTATCCATTCATCTGTCAATGGACATCTAGGTTCTTTCCATAGTTTGGCTATTGTGCACATTGCTGCTATAAACATTTGGGTGCATGTGCCCCTTCAGATCACTACATTTGTATCTTTAGGGTAAATACCCAGTAGTGTGATTGCTGGGTCGTAGGGTAGCTCTATTTTCAACTTTTTGAGGAACCTCCATGCCGTTTTCCAGGGTGGCTGCACCAGCTTGCATACCCACCAATAGTGTAGGAGGGTTCCCCTTTCTCCGCATCCTTGCCAGCATCTGTCATTTCCTGACTTGTTAATTTTAGCTGTTCTGACTGGCATGAGGTGGTATCTCATTGTGCTTTTGATTTGTATTTCCCTGATGCCAAGTGATGTGGAGCACTTTTTCATGTGTCTGTTGGCCATCTGGATGTCTTCTTTGCAGAAATGTCTGTTCATGTCTTCTGCCCAGTTCTTGAATGGATTATTTGTTCTTTGGGTGTTGAGTTTGATAAGTTCTTTATAGATTTTGGATTAGCCCTTTATCTGATAAGCCATTTGTAAATATCTTCTCCCATCTGTCAGTTGTCTTTGGTTTTGTTGACTGTTTCCTTTGCTGTGCAAAAACTTTTAATCTTGATGAAGTCCTAATAGTTCATTTTTGCCCTTGCTCCCCTTGCCTTTGGCAATGTTTCTAGGAAAAAGTTGCTGCGGCTGAGGTCGAAGAGGTTGTTGCCTGTGTTCTCCTCAAGGATTTTGATGGATTCCTCTCTCACATTGAGGTCTTTCATCCATTTTGAGTCTATTTTTGTGTGTGTTGTAAAGAAATGGTCCAGTTTCATTTTTCTGCTTGTGGATGTCCAATTTTCCCAACACTATTTGTTGAAGAGGCTGTCTTTTTTCCATTGGACATTCCTTCCTGCTTTGTCAAATTTTAGTTGACCATAATGTTGAAGGTCTATTTCTGGGCTCTCTATTCTGTTCCATTGATCTATGTGTCTGTTTTTGTGTCAGTACGATACTGTCTGGATGATGACAGCTTGTAATAGAGCTTGAAGTCTGGAATTGTGATGCCACCAACTTTGGGTTTCTTTTTCAACATTCAACATTTCAACATTCATTCATTTTCAACATTCCTCTGGCTATTCAGGGTCTTTTCTGTTTCCATATAGATTTTAGGAATATTTGTTCCATTTCTTTGAAAAAAAATTGATGGTGTTTTGATAGGGATTGCATTAAATGTGTAGATTAGGTAGCATAGACGTTTTCACAATATTTGTTCTTCCAATCCATGAGCATGGAACATTTTTCCATTCCTTTGTATCTTCCTCAATTTCTTTCATGGGTACTTTATAGTTTTCTGAGTACAGTTCTTTGTCTCTTTGGTTAGGTTTATTCCTAAGTATTTTATGGTTTTGGGTGCAATTATAAATGGGATTGACTCCTTAATTTCTCTTTCTTCTGTCTTGTATATTGATGTATAGAAATGCAACTGATTTCTGAGCATTGATTTATATCCTGGCACATTACTGAATTCCTGTACAAGTTCTCACAGATTTGGAGTGGAGTCTTTTGGGTTTTCCACATAAAGTATCATATCATCTGCAAAGAATGAGAGTTTGACTTCTTTTTTACCAATTTGGATGCCTTTAATTTCTTTTTGTTGTCTAATTGCTGAGGCCAGGACTTCTAGTACTATGTTGAATAGCAGTGGTGATATTGGACATCCCTGCCATGTTCCTGACCTTAGTGGAAAAGCTCTCAGTTTTTCTCCATTGAGAATGATATTTGCGGTATGTTTTTCATAGATGGCTTTGATGATCTTGAGGTACATATCCTCTATCCCTATACTTTGAAAAGTTTTGATCAAGAAAGGATGCTGTACTTTGTCAAATGCTTTTTCAGCATCTATTGAGAGTATCATATGGTTCTTGTTCTTTCTTTTATTAATGTATTGTATCACATTGATTGATTTGGGGATGTTGAACCAAACTTGCAGCCCTGGAATAAATCCCACTTGGTCATGGTGAGTAATCCTTTTAATGTACTGTTGGATCCTATTGGCTAGTATTTTGGTGAGAACTTTTGCATCTGTGTTCATCAAGGATATTGGTCTGTAATTCTCTTTTTTGGTGGGATCTTTGGTTTTGGGATCAAGGTAATACTGGCCTCATAGAATGAGTTTGGAAGTTTTCCTTCCATTTCTATTTCTTGGAGCTGTTTCAGAAGAATAGGAATTAATTCTTCTTTAAATGTTTGAATTCCCCTGGGAAACCGTCTGGCCCAGGGCTCTTTGCTGGGAGATTTTTATTTATTTATTTATTCATTTTTATTTATTTATTTGATAGAGATAGATCACAGGTAGGCAGAGAGGCAGGCAGAGAGAGAGGGGAAGCAGGCCCCCTGCTTAGCAGAGAGCCCCATGTGGGACTCGATCCCAGGACCCTGGGATCATGACCTGAGCCAAAGGCAGAGGCTTAACCCACTGAGCCACCCAGGCGCCCCAAGGGAGATTTTTTTTTTTTTAAGATTTTATTTATTTATTTGACAGAGAGCACAAGTAGGCAGAGAAGCAGGCAGAGATGGAGGAAGCAGGCTCCCTGCTGAGCAGAGAGCCCATGCAGGGCTCCATCCCAAGACCCTGGGATCATGACCTGAGCTGAAGGCAGAGGCTTTAACCCACTGAGCCACCCAGACCCCCATGTTGGGAGATTTTTGATGACTACTTCAGTCTCCTTACTGGGTATGAGTCGGTTCAGGTTTTCTATTTCTTCCTGGTTCAGTTGTGGTAGTTTATATGTCTCTAGGAATGCATCCATTTCTTCCAGATTGTCAAATTTGCTGGCATGTAGTTGCTCATAATATATTCTTATAATTGTTTGTATTTCTTTGGTGTTGGTTGTGATCTCTTCTCTTTCATTAACAATTTTATTTATTTGGGTCCTTTCTTTTTTCTTTTTGATAAGTCTGGCCAGGGGTTTATCAATCTTATTAATTCTTTCAAAGAACCAGCTCCTAGTTTCATTGATTTGTTCTATTATTTTTCTGATTTCTATTTCATTGATTTCTGCTCTGATCTTTATTATTTCTCTTCTCCTGCTGGGTTTAGGCTTTCTTCATTGTTCTTTCTCCAGCTCCTTTAGGTGTAATAACCAAAAAAATCTTGACAAAGAATAACAAAATTGGAAGAGTCCTAGTTCCTTATTTCAAAATTTACTACAAATCTACAGTAATCATGCTGTTAGTACTGGCATTAGAATAGACTTACAAGGATTGAACTGACAATCAATTATATTGATTGACAATACAGGGATTGAATTGGGAGTCTAGAAATAAACAGAATTCTACAGTCAGTTGATTTTCAAAGAGGGTGCGAAAGCTGTTCAATGTGAAAAGAACATAGTTTTTTCAACATATGTTGCTGAAACAATTGTATAGCCGTGTTCAAAAGAAGAAAATTGGGCCTGTACCTCACACCATATATAAAAATTAATTTAAAATTAATCAAAGACCTAAATATAATAGTTAATGCCATAAAATCTTGGCAGAATACAGTGATAAAACTCTGCAATATTGGATTTGGCAATGTATTCTTAAATCTGAACTTTAAAAAAGTATCATATATGTAATAATCTCTATTATTTTCCATTGTTCTATTCACTTATTATTTCACCAATACCACACTGTCTTGATTACTATAGTTTTATAGTATATCCCAAAGTCTGGTACTGTGAGTCCTCCAACTTTGTTCTTTTTCTTCATTAATAATACATGTAATAAAAAAATGAACTTTCCACTTATTCAAATCTTTTTAATGTCCCTAGGTTGGATTTTTATGGATGTTTTTTAATATCCATAAATCAATGATTGATTGCAAAGTCATTACTAAGAGCCAGATGTCTTTCTTCAAAAGAAACAAACAATAGGAGTTAGCAGATGGGTTTAAAAAAAGTATGATTTAGGCATGTGAGTATTAATATGAGTTATGGAGCAGGGCATATGGGGGAAAGGTTTCATAGTTATATTAGTTAGGATTCTCCAGAGAAATAGAACCAATAGGATACACATAGATTCAAAGAAAGAGATTTATTTTGAGGGTTGAACTCACAAAATAATGGAAACTAAAAAGTACTTTTGTCTTATTTTGGACTGTTATAGTGAAATACCATAAAGTAGATGATTATTGATGCTTAATAATATGTGTAATCTTTACTGGGCCAACAGATATCCAGATAACTAGTAAACCATTTCTGAGTGTGTTTGTGAGGATGTTTACAGAAGAGATTAGCATTTGAATTGGTGCACTAAGTATACCAGATGGTCCTCCCTGATATGGCTGGGCATCATCTAGTCCATTGAGGACACAAATAGGAAAAAAAAAAGTGCAGAAGGGGCAAATTTGCTCTCTCTCTAGAGCTCTAATGTCCATCTTTTCCTGTACTCAGATATCAGTGCTCCTGTTTTGGGGGCTTTTGTACTCAGTCTATGACTAAATTTATTTTTTTGCAGTGTCCAGTTATTCCAGCATCATTTGTTGAAAAAAATATATTTGGTCAGTTATATTGCCTTTTTCCTTTGTCAAAGATCAGTTAAGTGTGTTTGTATGGATCAATATCTGGGCTCTCTATTATTTTCCATTGTTCTATTCATTTATTATTTCACCAATACCACACTGTCTTGATTACTATAGCTTTATAGTACATCCCAAAGTCTAGTACTGTAAGTCCTCCAACTTTGTTCTTTTTCTTCAATATTGTGTTAACTATCCTGAGTACCTTGCCTCTCGTAAACTTTAGAATCTGTTTGTTGACATTCACAAAATAGCTTGCTGGGATTTTGATTGGGGTAGCATTGAATATATAGAAAGTTGGAAAGAACTGACATCCCAACAATATTGAGTTTTCCTCCCATGAGCATTGATTATCTCTTCCCTTTATTTAGTTTTTTTAGAGTTTTGTGGTTTTCCTCATGTAGAACTTGTATATATTTTGTTACATTTATACCTAAGTATTTTTGTTGGGGGGGGGAGAATGCTAATATAAATGGTATTTTTTTTAAACAGATAGTTATTTTATTTATTTTTTTAACATCCTAATTTTATTTTATTTTTTTCAGTTTTCCAACATTCACTTTTTATGCACCACACCCAGTGCTCCATGTAATATGTACCCTTCTTACTACCCACCACCATGCTCACCCATTCCCTCACCACCCTCCCTTTCAAAACATTCACTTTGTTTCTCAGAATCCACAGTCTCTCATGGTTCATGTCCCCCTCTAATTTACCTTAATCTTATTGATTCTTTCAAAGAAACAGCTTCTAGTTTTGTTGATGTGTTTTACTCTATCTCTAGTTTCTAACTCATTGATCTCTGTTCTAATTTTATTTATTTCCTTTCTTGTGCATAGGGTTGGCTTAATTTGTTGTTGATTTTCCAGTTCTTTAAGGTGTAAAGAGAGTTGGTGTATTTGGGATTTTTCAGTTTTTTTGAACGGGGTTTGGATAGCTATGTATTTCCCCCTTAGGACCTCCTTTACCATATCCCATAGGTTTTATATTTTTTTCCATTTTATTTGATTTGATTTATTTTCAGTGTTCCAACTCCCATAGGTTTTAGACCAATGTGTCTTCATTCTCATTGGTTTCCATGAATTGTTTAAATCTTCTTTGATTTACCTTCCAAGTGTTTGAATTCCTTTAAAACTTTTTCTTGTGGTTGAGCTCCAGTTTCAAATCACTGTGGTCTGAGAATATGCAGGGAATAATCTCAATCTTTTGGTATGAGTTGAGCTCTGATTTGTGACCCAGTGTGTGGTCTATTCTGGAGAAAGCTCTATGTGCGCTCGAGAAGAATGAGTACTCTGTTGTTTTAGGGTGGAATGTTCTATATATATCTGGGAAGTCCATCTGGTCCAAGGTGTCATTCAAAGCTCTTGTTTCTTTGTTGAATTTCTGCTTAGATGATCTGTCTATTGCTGTGAGTGTTGTGTTCAGATACCCTACAATTAAGGTATTCTTATCAGTATGACTCTTTAACAGTTGGCTTAGGTAGTTGACTGCTCCCATGTTGGGGGCATAAATATTTACAATTGTTAGATCTTCTTGGTGGATAGACCCTTTAAGGATGATGTAGTGTCCTTCTATATCTCTGACTACAGTCTTTAGCTTAAAATCTAATTTATCTGATATGAGAATCACTACCCCATTTTTCTTTTGAGGCTCATTTGCATGAAAGATGGTTCTCCATCCCTTCATTTTCAGTCTGGGTGTATCTTTAGGTTCAAAATGTGTCTCTTATACAGGCGCCTGGGTGGCTCAGTGGGTTAAAGCCTCTGCCTTCGGCTCAGGTCATAATCCCGGCGTCCTGGGATCAAGTCCTGCATTCGGTTCTCTGCTCAATGGGGATCCTGCTTCCCTCTCTCTCTCTGCCTGCCTCTCTGCCTACTTGTGATCTCCCTCTGTCAAATAAAAAATAAAAAATCTTTAAAAAAAAACAAAAACAGGGGCGCCTGGGTGGCTCAGTGGGTTAAGCCTCTGCCTTTGGCCCAGGTCATGATCCCAGGGTCCTGGGATCGAGCCCCGCGTCTGGCTCTCTGTTCATCGGGGAGGCTGCTTCCCTTCCTCTCTCTCTGCCTGCCTCTCTGCCTGCTTGTGATTTCTGTCTGTCAAATAAATGAATAAAATCTTTAAAAAAAAACAAAAACAAAAACAAAAACAAAATGTGTCTCTTGTAGACAGCATATGGACGGGTCCTGTCATTTTATCCAGTCTGCAACCCTGTGCCTTTTCATGGGAGCATCTAGGCCATTCATGTTGAGAGTGATTATTGAAAGATAATAGGTGGAAACTTAGGATGACTAATGTTCTATCTTTCTTCTTTTCTAATATATACATTCAGCGCTATAAATTTCCTTCTAAGCACTCCTATCAGTGCATCCTATAAATTCTCGTACATTGTATTTTCATATTCATTTACTTCAAAACATTTTCAGCTTCACTAAAGTTATTCTTTGACTTCCCTGTTATACAAAAATGTGATGTTTACTCTCCAAGTATTTTGGAATTTAATGGCTCTTTTTCTGTTATTGATTTCTAGTTTAATTCCACTGTAGTCTGAGAGTAGACATTTTATGATTTCTATTCTTTTAAATTTATGAAGGTGTATTTTATGACCCAGAATGTGGTCTTTCTTGTTGAATGTTCCATGTGAACTTGAAGAAAATATGCATACTGCTACACTTAGTCTATAGATATTCATCATATTCAGTTGATTGATGGTTTTGCTTAGTTCAACCATGACCTAGTAATTTTCTGCTTACTGGATCTGTTTATTTCTGATAGAGAGGTGTTGAAGTCCCCAACTATCATAGTGGATTCATCTATTTCTCCTTGTCATTCTATCCATTTATGTCTAATTTATTTTGATTGCTCTGTTTGGTACATACCCATTAAGACTATTACTTTTTCTTATAGAATTGACCCATTTATCATTATGTAATGATGTAATGCCTCTCTTTGTTCCTGATTAACCTTCCTTGTTCTGAAATTGCTGTGTCTGAAATAATATATCTTATCCTATTTTCTTTTGATTATTGTTAGCATGGTATATTTTTCTCTATCCATTTATATTTAATCTTATATGTCTTCATATTTATTGTGGTTTTTTCTAGTCATTATATACTTGGGTTTTGGTTTTTAGTCCACTCTGACAATTTCTTTTAGTTGGTGCGTCATACTATTAATGTTCACAGTGATTATTTATATAGTTAGATTAATAGCTACTGTATTTGTTACTATTTTGTTGCCATTGTTCTCTTTCCTATTTTTGTTTTCTAATCTTTGTTTTGGTTTGGTATGTGTTTTTTTTTTAATGTTTAATTATTATTATTTTTAGAGAGAGAGCATGAGTGGGGAGGGACAGAGGAAGAGAGAGAGAGAGATTCCCATGCAGACTCCATACCCAGCACAGAACCTGACATGGGGCTCTATCTCATGACCCTGAGATCCTGACCTAAACTGAAACCAAGAGCTGGACGCTTAGCTAACTGAGCCACCTAGGTGCTCCTGGTTTTTGTGGTTTTATCATTCATTTTTTCTACTTTATCAGTTTTTTTGTTTGTTTATTTTACCTTTTTTATAAAAGGTTTTTGTGGTTTTATAATTCATTTTTTCTACTTTATCAGTTTTTTGTTTGTTTATTTTACCTTTTATAGTGGCTTCACTAGAGTTTTCAACATACGTTTACAACTAATCCAAGTCTACTTTCCAATAAACTGTATCACTTTACAGGTAGTATGAGTATTTTATATTGACAAAATACTCCTAATTCTGTCCTCTCATTTTTTGTATCATTGCTGCCACTCATTTCACATATACATATAAACATACATACATATATATATATATATATATATGTAAATACATTGTTATTATTTTGAACAAACTCTTACTAGATCAATTAAGAATAAAAAAGAATTTTTCTTTTATCTTCTCTTATTCCCTCTCTGATTCTTTCCTTTCTTTATATAGATCTCAGGTTCTGACCCTTATTTTACTTCTCTCTAAAGAAATTATTTTAAACATTTCTTGCAAGGTAGATAGTGGTAATAAATTTCCTCAATTTTTGTTTGAGAAAATCTATTTCTCTTTCACTTTTGAAGGTTAATTTTTCAGTGTACAGAATTGTAGATTCGTGGCTTTTTCCCTCAACACTTTAAATATTGTACTATACTCCCTTCTTGCTTCCATGATCTGAGGTGAAGTTGGATGTAATTCTTATCTTTGTTCTTCTATAGGTAAGGTGTTTGTTTCCCTTCCCTCTCCTCTCTGCCTCTTTCTGGATTCTTTGTTTTTATTTACTATGAAAATGATAGGCATAGGTATAGGGTTTTTTCTTTTTCTTTACATTTATCCTGCTCTGTGTTCTCTGGCCTCTGTATCTGTGGTTTGTTGTCTGACAATAATTTGTGAAAATTGTCTTTCTTTTCAGATATTTTTTCTATGCTTTTTTCTACGTTTTATTCTCCTTGTGAAATTCTCATCATACATATATTACAACTTTTATAGTTATTTCACAGATATTGGATATTGTGTTCTAGTTTTTTTTTTTCTTTTTCAGTATTTTTTTCTTTATGCTTTTTAGTTTTGGCATCTTCTATTGAGATATCCTCAAGTTCAGAGATTCTTTCTTCAGCCATTTATAGTCTACAAATAAGCACATCAGAGACATTTTTCATTTCTGTTACAATGTTCCTGATCTCTGGAATTTGTTTGGTTCTTTCTTAGAACTTCCATCTCTCTGTTTATTACATTATCCATTTTTTTTTTAATTTTGCCTGTGTCTACTTTATCCCTTAGAGCTGTTAGCATCTTAATTGCTATTGTTTTAAGTTTCTGGTGTAATAATTTCAACAGTCTGCCATATCTAAGTCTGGTTCTTTTGTTCGCTTTCTCTTCAAACTGTGTTTTTGCCTTTTAATATGTGTTATAATTTTTTTCTTGATAGCTGGAAATGTACTAAGTAAGTGGAACTGCTATAAATAGATGTCTAGGAATGTGGTGGGAGGTTTGTGGGAAGTAGTCTATAGTTTGTGTGCTTATCTCAGAATCTTAGTCTTTTATTGATCTTGTGCCTCTGGACTGTGACCTTGACACATGCTTCTCATCCCTTCTATGCACCTTTCAGTGTGAGAGGATAGCTAAAGTGGGCTGGAATTGGGTATTTCCCAGCCCCCAGGTCAGTTAGTTTCTGATAAAACTGTAGCAGATTAGGCTCTGGTTAAATAGTTTCTGCTGAAGGAAGACCTTGTTAAGAAGAAAACAGAGTGCTCTAGCCTATTTCAAAACAGTTCTTTTTCTCAACCCCTTGCTGGAAGCATGAGGTTTTTTCCCTCTGATATTCACTGTGAGAACCTGATTGGGCTCCTGGTGTAAAATTCACAAAGTTTGAGGGCTCTTGAAAACTGGGTCCCCTGGAGTTTTATCTTTAGATTTGTCCACTCTGAGACTCTAGCAATTCATCAGTATAGTTCAGATTTTCCTACCCTGGTTCCTGAAGAAGTTTGTGCTTGTGCTAAGACATGGTTTGCCTGTAGATCTCCAATCTGGGAGATAGCAGTTTGCCCTGTGACTTCATTTCTCTGATGGATCTAAGAGGATTGTTGATTTTTCAGTTTATTTAACTTTATCTTTGTTGTTTAGAATGGAGTATCTACTACCAGCTTCTTATGTGCCATACTTATTCTCTTGTTTATATGAGTACATTACCCTTCTAACTAGACTCTCTGGCTTCTGTCATCTTACCCTCGAAATTAGTTGGTCAAATTAACGTTTTTACAAGTCCATGCCATTTTTTATTAGTCCTTAATGAACTACAATGGCTATTAGATGAAATCAGATACTTTCCTATATTTTTTTGATATCACTGCTCACAGGGCAATTTTTTTTAGCAATCCACCCATATCTCAGAGTTATTGTTCATACTATGTCTCCATGTGGAAGGTCTTCTCAATAAAGGGTGTTCTATTTTTATTTGAGATGTGTTTAATTATTCACTGAAACATTTCTGCACTTGTTTCAGGTATAGAAGAGTCTTCTATTCTCTACCTTTTTCTCACTTTACATGTTTATATGTACACATGATATAGCTCTCTTTCTCTTCCCCTCTTTCCTTTTCTACACACACACACACACACACACACACACATTTTATTGACACTTAAGTTTATTTATGAATGAATATCCATACAGCAATTGCTTTTAATCCTGTTTTACAAAAATAATTTTTGGATGACATTTATTCAGAAAATATTTACTGAGGCTCTGTTGTTTACCTGACACTAAATTATATACTGAAAATACAGTGGTGAAGAAAGGCTGTGTAAACTGTGCCCCAGGAGTTTGTAGACTGGTAAGATTTACAAAATTTCCCTATTTTATAAAATAATCTCTTTATAAGACACATTATATGACTTGTCACTCTGTCCCATGGCACTGTAACTTGTCCTAAGTAGTGCCCCAGGCTTAAATTTTATAAAGCATAGTTCCAAGCATCTAGTTTTCTTAATTAAAAACCTTCAATGTCTCCCTGAGTTTTGATGATTTGAAGAATAATCCAAGCAAAATCTCAACAGCATGTTGTAACTTGCCTTTCTAGGTACACTCTTACTGGATGGTATATTTCCAGGTATATCTCATTACACTCTGAGTTCTATAAGGAAAATAATTATAGTACACACTTTTTTTTTTCATGCTACATGGCTGGTAACCTGCTGCTTCCTGTATCTGTCCACATACTCTGGTTTCTACTATAATGTTTCCTCCTCTAATTGGAATACCTCCTTCACCAAGTATCAAATTCTATCTGAGATGCCAACTTCTCTATAAACCATTTGTTGATCCTTATGTCCAACTGAAAGTAATACTTCCCTCACCGGAATCCCTATAATAGTTCTCTGTACTGCTGTTATCTTAGTTTCAGGTTCAGAGCTTTGCATTTTGAGAATCTATAGAATAATTAGTCACAATGAATAGCACAGTGATGCAAGGCAAATAAATACAATATTATTAGGCAGAGATTGGAATATAAACAAAAGGACCCCAAAACCCTCCATAAATGCTTCATACATATTTGATAAAAATTGTTATTTTCCTGAATTTTTAGTTATTTGCGTTCAAAACAGAATAAAAAATTATTACTGGTTCTGGAGTAATTTGAGCCTAATTCTGAGGCACATTATGAGGTCAAATTCCCCATTGGTTTAATGACAGAACTGCATGAGTAAAGAGCTTCAGAATCACTCTTAATTAAAGTGACCGATTGGAAAAATACTATGAAGAAGACTCTTAAAATGGCCCAGAAAAGGGCACTGTTAAAATAGAACATTAGAGTTTCCATTGGAAAGGCCAAATTAAAGCTCATTCATTCCCTCCTTCATCTTTAGTAAATTTTTGTCCTTATAATGGGAAGTATCCCCAAGAACACTACAATTCAGTGAGGACTATAGAGAAGTATACTATAGAAAACTCCTGTATTTCCCCTGGAAGGCTTTCCATCCCTCTTCTCATAGTTCATCATTCCCACTCTATGCCACTTTAGTGGCCTTGCATGGCTCCAATTGATATACTTTTATTTTATTTTTATTTATTCATTTGACAGATAGAGATCACAAGTAGGTAGAGAGACAGGCAGAGAGGAGGAAGCAGGCTCCCCGCTGAGCAGAAAGCCCGATGGGGGGCTCGATCCCAGGACCCTGGGATCATGACCTGAGCCGAAGGCAGAGGCTTTAATCCACTGAGCCACCCAGGCGCCCCTAATTGATATACTTTTAAAAGAAAATTGTGATGTGCTTACATGCATGTCACCTCCACCAACATGTGAACATGTTGATTTCTTTTCATGTCTTTATCTTTAGTATTTAGCACAAAGGTGATCCTGATAAATGATATATATTTTAAAAATACATAGATGAATTAACAAAAGAATTAAGATGTGGTTCAAGAAACAGAGAAATGGATATCTGAGTTGGTACAAAAGGCCTGAAGCTGTGATGGGGAGGAGAATATCCCATGAAAAGAACATTGTTTTTCAGTATCTAGCAGACAGTTCACTACAGCTGGCCCACAAAATAGGAACAGGACCTTGGGAAGAGCATCAAAGGACGTGAATTCTAAATCTAGTACTACTACCATGTTACTAAATTGTCAGCTTACAACCTCTGGTTTTTCTACCTATAAATGTCTCTAGAGTTTGTATTTATTTTATAAAGCTAAATAAGATTACATAGATATAGGTACTTGGTCAGTACAATTACTGTTGGAGTGAATGAATTTATAAAGTGCTCCAAGTCACAGTGTCTAAAGAGAGTTAGCTTTTGATAAATTGAGGGCCTATGGTTATACACATCGAATTTAATAGCTTACGAGGCTACAGAAAAAAAGTCACTGCAAGTCTGAACTGGTTAGATGACTTATTTCTTCCTTTGGCATCTATTATGCACCTGGCTTTGAGTCATGGTTAAATATGTTTTCTCAAATAATTGAATTCCGGCTGACACCGAACCAAATCTCCATCCCAAATTGAAAGTATTTTAAAACAGGCTAAAAAGAACAAGAAATTGGTTATTTTAAAAATGGGGGAATAAGACATATTTTGAAGAAGTTATTATATTCTTAAAAGAAGAAAATATTGCTTTATCATTTAGTTAAGAGCTCAGATATTATTTATCCCTTAGCTGTTCTCAGCTAATGCTACCACTTAGCTGAAAAAGGCACTGTCTACAAACAAAATGGGCAAACCCTTATTACTGGAAAGTTTTATAAGTAAGTTTTTTCCCACTTTGTGTTGTTTTCAATTTTTTCATTTTGAAGTATTTTTAGAATTGCAGAAGAGTTGCAAAAATAATACAGAGTACTTCATTTTGACTTTCCTAATCTTATTATCTTATATAACTGTATCATAATTATCAAAGCTAAGAACCCAATGTTACAATGCCAGTAACTAAACCATACAGCTTCTTTATATTTCACCCAGTTCCAGGATCTAATCTGGGACTGCACACCGCATTTAGCCTTCATGTCACCTTAAGTGTCTTCCAGTCATGAGAATTCCTCAGTTTTTCTTTGTCTTTCATGACCTTGAGAATTTTGAAGATTATTGGGTGGTTATTCTGTAGAATATCACTTGTAGGATTGTCTGTTTTCTTATGACTACATTAGAGTTATGCATTATTGGGAAGAGAACTAGAGATGATGTGCTTTTTTTTTTTTCAGTGTATTGAATCAAGGGTACATGAGGTCAAATGATGTCAAAATGTCTTATTTCTGGTGAAATTAATCTTTTTTCTTAGTAAAAGTGGTGTCTGCCAGAGTTTCTCACTGTAAAGTTACTGGTTTTCCCCTTACCATAAGAAGTATGTAGAGTAGATGCCTTGAGACTATGCAAATATCCTGTTCCCTTAAACTTTGTCCCCCAGTTTCAGCATCTATTAGCAGTTCATGCCTGCAGCTACTATTAAACTATTATGTTATAATGAAAACTTTCTATCTCCCCCATCACTTCTACCTTTATTTATTTGTTTGGTTGTTTTTATCAGTTGGACTCAAGGATATATTATGGTTAGGATTATAATCCTATACCATCATTATTTATTTTTTTGTTAAAATTGTTCCAGTTTAAACATACTAAGTACTTTGTTTTTTGTTCTTTTAAATGTATTTTATGAATAGTTTAGATTTATGACAAAATTAAGAAAATAGAACATGAATTTCCCATATACCACTGGTTTCCCCTATTAGTAACATCCAAATTAGTATAGTATGTTTGTTACAACTAATGAATCAATACTGATACATTATTATTAGCTAACACATATAGTTTATTCAGATGTCTTTAATTTTTTTAAAGATTTTATTTATTTATTTGACAGAGATTACAAGTAGGCAGAGAGGCAGTCAGAGAGAGGAGGAAGCAGGCTCCTTGCTGAGAAGAGAGCCCGATGTGGGGCTCAATTCCAGGACCCTGGGATCATGACCTGAGCCGAAGGCAGAGGCTTTAACCCACTGAGCCATCCAGGCACCCCAGATTTCTTTAATTTTTAATCTAATGGCCTTTTGCTGTTATAGGATCCCATTAAGGATACCATCTTACATTAATTTGTTGTGTCTTCTTAGGCTTCTCTTAGAAGATAGAAAATAACCTAATAGTTTTTCAGGCTTTCCTTAGTTTTGATGGCCCAAGTAGTTTTTGAGGAATACTTGTCAGGCATTTTATAAGATGCCCTTCTTTGGAATTTGCCTGATGTGTTTTTCATAATTAAAGTGTAGTTATGAGATTTGGGGAGATGTAAAGTACCATTTCATCACATCATATCAAAAATACATATCATTAGCATGATTTATCACTGTTGATGTTAATCTTGATAACCTGGCTGAGGTAGTATTTGTCAGATTTCTCCACTGTAAATTCACTGTTTTTTGTTTTTGTTTTTGTTTGTTTAATCCTTTTCTGTCTTTCAGTTCCTGGAAGAAACTCACTATGCATACTACACATTTAAGGAGAAGAGAGTTAGGCTTCTTCTTGAGGGCAGAATAATTACATAAGTTATTTGGAAGTCTGTGTGGGAGATTTCTCTGTTCTTCACCATTTATTTATTTGATCAAGTATTTGTGTCATTGTAGAATCATAGATATTTATTTTATATATTAGGTTATATTTCAATACTATCTTACTGTCCTCTAATTTGTATGACTTTGGCTATTGGGAGCTCAGAAAGAAGTGAAGCTAAAAGATGGCCTGTTGACATAATCCCTCTATGTTGTTTGTTTTTTATTTTAGAACTTCCTAACTTGTGACACTGTAACATGCTCTGTAATCACCTTACGTATTTCTTGCCCCAGTTCTAGAATCAGTCTTTTCCCCAAGGGGCAGTACTTGTTCCTTTTAGAAGGAATTATGATCTGAGTTGTATGCTCATTGATGTGCTCATTGCTACTGGGATTTTATTTAATTCATTTTAATTAATTAATTTTATTTACTCTTATTTGTTTTAGTTTTTATTTAAATTATAGTTAGTTAACATACAGTGTAATATTAGTTTCAGGTGTACAATTTAGTGATTCATGACTTCCATACAACACCCAGTGCTCATCACAAGTGCATTCCTTAATTCCCATCACCTATTTTACCCCCCACCCCCCACCCACTTCCCCTCTGGTAACCATCAGTTTATTCTTTACAGTTAAGTGTCTGTTTCTTGGTTTGCATCTCTTTCTCTCTGCCTATGCTCACTTCTTTTGTTTCTTAAATTCTACATTTTGGTGAAGTCAAATGTATCTATCTTTCTCTGATGGACTTATTTCACTTAGCATAATACTCTGTGCCTCCATCCTTGTCTTGCAAATGGCAAGCTTTCATTCTTTTTTATAGATGAGTAATATTCTCTTGTATATGTATGATTTCTTCTTTATCCATTCATCAGTCGATGGACACTTGGGCTGTTTCCATAATATTACTATTGGAGATAGTGCTGCTATAAACACCAGAGTGCATGTATTCCTTTGATTAGTATTTTTGTATTCTTTAGGTAAATGCCTACTAGTAAAATTGCTGGATTATAGGGTCTCTCCATTTTTAACTTTTGAGGAAACTCCATACTGTTTTCCAGACTGGCTGCACCAGTTTGCGTTCCCACCAAGATTGCAAGAGGCTTCCCTTTTCTCCATATGCTCAACAACACCTATTATTTCCTGTGTTGTTGACTTTAGCCAGTCAGACATGTGTGAGGTGATAGCTCATTGCAGTTTCAATTTGTATTTCCCTGATGATCAGTGATGTTGAGCATACTTTCATCTATCTGTTGGCTATCTGTAGGTCTTGTTTTCTGCCCATTTTTTAATTAGATAATTCATTTTTGGGGTGTTGAGTTTGATAAGTTCTTTATAGATTTTGGATACTAACCCTTTATCAGATATGTCCTTTGCAAATATCTTTTGCCATTCTGTAGGTTGCCTTTTCTTTTCTTGATTATTTCCTTTGCTTGGCAGAAGCTTTTTATTTTGATGAAGTCCCAGTGGTTGATATTTGCTTTTGTTTCCTTTGCCTCAGGAGACATACCTAAAAGAAGTTGCTATGGCCAATGTTGAAGAGGTTACTTCTTGTGTTCTTCTCTAGGATTTTGGTAGCTTCCTGTCTCACATTTAGGTCCTTCATTCATTTTGAATTTACTTTTGTGTGTGGTGTAAGAAAGTGGTCCAGCTTCATTCTTCTGCATGTTGCTGTCCTGTTTTCCCAACACCATTGTTAAAGGGACTATTTTTTCCCATTCTTTCCCACTTTGTCAAAGATTAATTGAGCATATAACTGTGGGTTCATTTCTGGGTTTCTGTTCTATTCCATTGATCTACTTGTCTATTTTGTTGCCAGAACCATATAGTTGTGATCACTACAGCTTTGTAATATAAATTGAAGTCTGGAATTGTGATGCGTCCAGCTTTGCTTTTCTTTTTCAACATTGCTTTGGTTATTTGGGGTCTTTTGTGGTTCCATACAAATTGTAGGATTGTTTGTTGTTATTCTGCAAAAGATGCTCTTGGTATATTGATAGAAATTGCATAAATGTGTAGATTCCTTTGGGTAGGATAGATATTTAATGATATTTGTTCTTCCAGTCCATGAGCATGGAATGTTTTTCCATTTCTTTGTGTTATTTTCAATTTCTTTCACCAGTGTTTTATAGTTTTCAAAGTACAGGTCTTTCATCTTTCATCTCTTTGTTTAGGTTTATTCCTAGGTATCTTATTGTTTTTGATGTGTCGTAAAAAGAATCAATTCCTTGATTTCTCTGCTGATTCATTATTGGTGTATAAAAATGCAAAAGAAAAAAAAGCAAAAGATTTCTATATGTTGACTTTGTATCCTGCAACTTGACTGAATTCATGTATCAGTTCAAGCAAGTTTTTGGTGGAGTCTTTTGTGTTTTCTATATAGAGTATCATGTCATCTGCAAAAATTTTTACTTGTTGCCAATGTGGATGTTTTTTATTTATTTTTGTTGCCTGAGTGCCTTGGCTAGGACTTTCAGTACTAAATTAAATAATAGTGGTGAGAGTGGACATCCTTGTCTTTTTCCTGACCACAGAGGAGAAGTTCTCACTTTTTGCCCATGGAGGATGAGATTGGCTGTGAGTTTCTGTATATGGCCTTTATGTTGTTGAGGTATATTCCCTCTATCCCTACTTTGTTGAGAGGTTTTATCAAGAATGGATGCTGTACTTTGTCAAATGCTTTTTCTATATCTATAGAGAGGATCATATGGTTCTTTTCTTTTATTAATATGAGGTATCATGGTGATTGATTTGCAAATACTGAACTAACTTTGCAACCAGGAATAAATCCTATTGGATTGTGGTGAATGATTCTTTAATGTAATGTTGGATTTGATTTGCATCCATGTTCATCAGGGATGTTGGCTTCCAGTTCTCTTTTTCATTGGAGTCTTTGTCTGGTTTTGGAATAAGGGTAATGCTGGTTTTGAAGAATGAGTGAAGTTTTCCTTCCATTTCTATTTTTTGGAATAGTTTGAGAAGAATAGGTATTATCTCTTCTTTAACTGTTTGTTAGAATTTGCCTGTGATGCCATTTGGCCCTGGATGTTTGTTTGTTAGGACATTTTTTTTTTTTTTTAGATTTTATTTATTTATTTGACAGAGATCTCAAGTAGGCAGAGAGGCAGGCAGAGAGAGAGGAGGAAGCAGGCTCCCTGCTGAGCAGAGAGCCCGATGCGGGGCTCGCTCCCAGGACCCTGGGATCATGACCCAAGAGCCGAAGGCAGAGGCTTTAACCCACAGAGCCACCCAGGCGCCCCTGTTAGGACATTTTTGATTCCTGATTCAATTTCTTTGCTGATCAAGTTTTCTATTTCTTCCTGTTTCAGTTTTGGCAGTTCATATATTTCTAGGAATTATCCATTTCTTCCAGATTGTCCAGTTTTTTGGCATACATTTTTTCATAATATTCTCTTAAAATTGTTTGTATTTTTGTGGTGATGGTTGCTTTCTTTTCTCTTGTTTGTGATTTTATTTATTTGAATCTTTTCTCTTTTCTTTTTGATAACTCTGGCTGGGAGGTTATCAATTTTATTCTTTCAAAGAACCAGCTCTTTGTTCATTGATCTGTTCTATTGTGTTTTTTTGGTTTGTTTCTATGTCACTCATTTGTGCTCTAATCTTATTATTTCCTTTCTTCTGCTGACTTTGGGATTCATTTGTTGTTCATTTATTTTCTTGCTTCTTTAGAGGTAAGGTTAGGTTGTATATTTGAGATTTTTCTTGCTTTTGAGGTAGGCTTGTATTGCTATATACTTCCCTCTTATGCCCATTTTTGCTGCATCCCAAAGATTTTGGACCACGTTTTCATTTTCACTTATTTCCATGTATTTTTAAATTTCTTCCTTAATTTCCTGGTTGACCCATTCATTCTTTAGTAGGATGCTCTTTAGCCTCCATGTATTTGTGGGCTTTCCAATTTTGTGTGTGTGTGTGTATGTGTGTGTTTCACTTCAAGTTTCATATTGTTGTGGTTGGAAAATATGCATAGTTTTTCTCAATCTTTTTGTACTTGTTGAGACCTGATTTGTGACCTAGTATATGATCTATTCTGGAGAATGGCCCATGTACACTTGAAAAGAATGTTTATTCTGCTGCTTTAGGGTGGAATGTTCTGAATATGTCTGTTAAGTCTATCTGGTCCTATGTGTCATGCAAAGCCATTGTTTCCTTGTTGACTTTCTGCCTTGATGATTTGTCCACTGCTATAAGTAGGATGTTAAAGTCCCCTGCTATTATTGCATTATTATCTATGAGTTCCTTTATGTTTGCTATTAAATGTTTTATATTTTGGGGTGCCCCTGAGTTGGGGACATAAATATTTATAATTAGATGATCTTGTTGGATAGACTCCTTTATTATGATGTAGTACCTTTCTTCAACTCTTAATACAGTCTTTGGTTTAAAATCTAGTTTGTCTGATATACTTATGGCTATATATAGTTTGTCTGATATATACTTATGGCTACTCCAGCTTTCTTTTGATGTCCACTAGCATGATAAATGGTTCTTTGTTCCCTAACTTTCAATCTGCAGTGTCTTTGTCTAAAATGAGTCTCTTATAGGTGCCTATAGAGGGGTCTTATTTTATATCCATTTTGACACCCTATGTCCCTTGACTGGAACATTTTGTCCATTTACATTCAGAATAATTACTGATAAATATGAATTTAACACCACTTTATTACTTGTTTTGTCATTATTTCTGGAGATTTTCTCTGTTCCTTTCTAGTCTTTGTCACTTTTGGTCTTTCTTCCTCAAAGAGTCGCCTTTAATATTTCTTGCAGAGCTGGTTTAGTGGTCATGAACTCCTTTGGGTTTTGTTTGTCTGGGCAATGCTATATGTCTCCTTCGAATCTGAACGACAGCCTTATTGGATAGAGTATCCTTGGCTGCTTATTTTTCCCATTAGCATGTTGAATAGACCATGCCACTTGCTTTTGGCCTGCCAACTCTCTGTGGGGAGATCTGCTGCTAACCTTATCTGTCTTCCCTTGTAAGTTAGGAAACTTCTTTTGTCTTGCTGCTTTTAGGAATTTTTCTTTATCTCTGTATTTTGCAAATTTAATAATATATGCCTTGGTGTTGGCCTGCTTTTGTTGATTTTGATGGGAGTCCTTTATGCCTCTTAGATTTGCAAGTCTTTTTCCTTCCCCAGATTAGGGACATTTTCAGCTGTAATTTCCTCAAGTAAACCTTCTGCCCCCTTTTCTTTCTTCTTCTGGTTTCCTGTGATTTGAATGTTATTTTGTTTGAAGGAGTCACTGAGTTGCCTGTGTCTACTTTTGTGATCCAAGATTTTTTTTCCTCTTTTGATCAGCTTCATTATTTTCCATAATGCTGTCTTCTGTATTACATACAAGTTCCTCTGCTTTTTCCATCTTTGTGGTCATTGCATCCAGTCAGTTTTGAATCTCGGTTGTTGCATTTTTCATTTAGGCCTAATTGATTTTAAGCCCTTTTGTCTCTACAGTAAAGGACTCCTAGGTATCTTCTATGCTTTTCTAAAGCCCATCTAGTATCCTTATGATAGTTGCTTTAAATTCTGGATCAGGCACGTTACTTATATCTGTTTCAGTTAGATCCCTGGCTGTGACTTTTCTTGTTCTTTCTCTTAGGATGAATTCCTCCATCTTGGCATTTTGTCTAGGTCTCTGTCATGTTCTCTCTGTGTTATGAAAGCCTGTTGGGTTTCCTGTTCCTAAAAGTAATGGTTTTATGAAGAAGAGGTCATAAAATGTCCAGGGCCTGGCACTTCAGGAAGTGTCTTTGTTGAATATGTGAACTCTGCTGCTGTGTTATGGCTGCTCTATCCCTCAGGTCAGTTCCTCTGCAGTTTCTCCTTGCCTGCAGTGGAGAGTGTTTGGACTCTGTCCAGAGTGAGGCGAGTTTTTACTAGGTATGTTTTGATATTTTTGTTAAAAGAGACCTGCCGCTCTTTCCACTAGAGCTGAAGCTTTACAGAACCCTGAAGTCGGGAGACATGGTAAGGCAGGGGTTAGTGCTGATCTTCTGGGAGAGAGGTCTGATGAGCTGACTCTTAGGCAATACTTACACAAGGAAATGCAGTTGCAGCAGAGTGCAGGGGGGCAGTGTTTGGCATAAGAAATTTAGGCACCCAGTGCTGGCACTGTTCTGTTTAATTTTGTTAGTTTATGTTGAGGGTTAGGGGAGGGAAATGGTGCCAGCCAGATCCTTTATCCCTGGAGAGGGGAGTCTATGCTTGCTGCTATCAGAGAAGTCCTCCCAGAAAAGTGAATAATTTCCCTCCTGCATCATAGGTGTTTTTCAGATCACTGTTTTCACCGTGTCTAGGTTGCTTGCCTGCCTGGACCAGGGCAATGTATTTTGGGTTCTATCCCAGCCAAGGTGGCTGCTTTCAGACTCCAAACTTTAGGGACCTGGTGTGGCAGGGACCTGCTCTGGTCTTCTGGGGGAGGGTCTTGCCATGCTGGGCTTGATGCAGGTTTAACCCAGAAGGGTGGTAATACCAGAGCACAAGAGTGTGGGGTTTGGAACAAAGTTCACTAAAGAGCCAGTGTCCAGCCACTGTCCCTCAGCATATGTCTCCACACCTATGCTGAGAGGCAGGGAGGGAAAAGGTGCTGGCCAAATCCTTTGTTAGGCAATGCCACCTCTCTCAGATGTGCTCCAAGAAGGGGAAATTGTCTCTCCCAGTGTGTGTCTTAGGTGATCTAAAGATCATACCCTCTGCCCCACAGTTACCTGCCTGTCTTCTCTATAGAAGTGTTGTAGTGTCCTCAAGGCTGTATACCAGCCATGCCACATACTTCTAAAACTCTAGTTTTTGAGCCTCTCTGGTTCCAAAAACTTATGAAAATTAGCCCCTCTCATTTTCCCATTTAATACTTTGGGGAAGTGTTTTCCTTGTAGATGATCTGTGTGCTCCTCTCTCTCTCTCTCTCTCTCTCATCTATCTCCACAACAAGGGCTCCTTCCCCTCTGCAGCACTTGGCAATCTATTTCTCCCCCAAACCACATCTCTGCACCTCCCACCTTCCATGATGTGGCCTCTCTCCCTCTTGTTGTGCAGTTTTTTATATCAATCCTCAGATTGATTTCTTGGGGATTCAGAATGATTTTATATTTATCTAGATGTGTTTGAGGGACAAGGCAAGAATGGGATCCTCCTATAACTCTGGTATTTTAGTTCCTCCTCTCACCATTGGCCCCTCTTTTGAGTGCTACTTCATACTTAATATATCCAAATTTTAACTCCAATTTCTCTCTAAACCTGCCACACCTTGATGCATATCCTCTCACAGTTAAAGGCAAAGCTCTTCAGCCAGGTGTCTCATACAATTCTTAGAGTCATATCTCTTTTTAATCTTTGCACTCAATAATTCATACAGCTACTGTGTTTACCACATCCATCACCTCCACTTCCCAGTGGTTCATCACCTCTTGCTTGGCCATGAATGATTTTAAAAAGTTTCCTAATTTACTTCAATGTTACTGTCTCCTCACTACTATTAACCTTATGCTTATTTTAAGACACAACTGCTATGCATATAACTCATATAAAAATTGCCACACTTCACAAACACCATTTACACAGCAGACATTATAAATTTCTACATTTATTATGGTAAATTTCCAGCAAATGACAAAATGCTTTGTTCTAACAAAATCAGTATATTAAAAACAATTTTTTAATGTTTGAGAGAAAAGTGACTTGAGAAAGGAATGTCTTTACTAATCTACTCATAGTTCCATATGGAATGATTAGCCCTGAATAAAGTTAGCTTTCTAGAACACTGATTGAGTTGTGCCATTTCTCCAGTTAGTCCTTCAATTCCTCTTGTAAGACAGACTCTAAACTTATTAGCAAGTGGTACAAAGTCCCAGATACTGGTCTAAATTTGCCCAAGTATATTTTTCATGTTTACCTTGTAGTTCAGCCCCAAGGTGAGAATTTGTTGTCATACCTCTATTTTACCTACTTGAATTTTCTTCATCTCCTCCCCTCACTTCTCTGTTTATCAAAATGTCAATCAGACAATGAAAGCAAAAATAAACAAGTGGGGCTACACCAAACTAAAAGGCTTCTGCACAGCAAAAGAAATCATCAACAAAATGAAAAGACATCCTACTGAATGGGAGAAATTACTTGCAACTTATATATTAGAGGTTCATATCAAACTATATAAATAACTTATACAACTTAATAGCAGAAAGACAATATGATTATAAATTGGACAGAGGATTTGAATAGACTTTTACTTTTCCAAAAAATAAATAGAGATGACCAACAGGTACAGGAAAAGACGCTCAATATCACTAATCATCAGAGTAATGCAAGTCAAAACCACAGTGACATATCACCTCACCTGTTAGAACGGCGAATATCAAAAAGACAAGAAATAACAAGCGCTGGGAAAGGATGTGGGGAAAAGGGCACCCTGAGCACTGTTAACTATGTAAACAGGTATAGCCACTATGAAATTGCCACTATGGAGATTTCGCAAAAAATTTTAAAAAGAAGTTAATACGATCCACAAATTACACTTCTGAGTACTTATCTAATGAAAACAAACACACTAACTTGAAAAGATATATTTACTCCCATGTTCATTATAGCATTATTTACTATAGCCAAGACATAGAAACAACTTGAGTGACAAATAAGTGGGTAAATGAATATATATGTACATTTACACACACACACAACTGGAATATTATTTTCCAAAAGAATGAAATTTTTCCATTTACACAAACATGGATGGAGCTTAGCGGATTATGCTAAATCAATTAAACCATAAAAAGAAAGACAAACACCATATGATGTCACTTACATGTGAAAACCAAAAAAAGAAAGGATGAAAGAACAAAAGAAAAAAATCAAGAAAATAAACTCATAGACACAGAAAACTGATGGATGGTTGCCAGAGGCAGACAGTGTGGGGAAAGTGGGTAAGACAGTCAAAAGTTATAAAATAATCCTGAGGAGGTAATATACAGTAGGGTGACTATAGTTAATAATACTGCATCATACATTTGAAAGTAAAAGAGTAGATCTTATAGGTTTTCATCACAAGAAAAAAAATTGTGACTACATTTGGGAATGGATATTAACTAGACTTACTGTAGTGATAATCTCATAATTTTTACAAATATCAAATCATTACATCATGTACTTAAAACTAATATGTTATACATTAATTATACCACAATAAGAAAAGTTAAAAAAATTTAAACCAAAATTCATCTTTCTGATTAGATATTACCTGGTAGCATTGATTTAATTTCTTCACTTAAGCATTTATATATAATATTATAACAAGTATATACAACTGTTCAGAATTTACTTATGTGGTAGGTTGGACTGAATACATAGGTTGAATCACATGAAATTGCCATTTAAAAGAAGTTAGCTATTGGCACTTCCATATGGCCCAATGTATTATTTTTCTATTTTAAATGAAACCATCTTTTATAGATTATTTAGTCATTAAACCAGGGATCTGTTATTGTATAATTTGTGAATCCTAGAATGGTTTTGACACTTTAAATGGTAATAAGACAATAAGAAAGAACATGTGGTAGAGACTATATATTGCCCAGAAATCCTAAATTATTTATAGCTGGGCCATCTGCAGAAAATTTGCAGACTCTTATACTAAACCATTACCATTTGGGGGAGATCTTTGTGTTACCACCATAGCACAGTGCTTGGGACTCCCCATGTGCTCAATTAATGCTTTTCAAACTTAAGAAAGAGACTGATATTTATGAATTTTGGAACACTGAAAAAATTTAAATTAAAAGAGACAAGAATTTCATAAGAAAAAACATAAGATGAAAATGTTCAAAATTTTTTTTGTTTTCTCAATGAAACCTGTTTGAAAAAGAAGAATTACAAATATTACTAATTAGAGCACACTTTGCAGCACACCCAAACCCAAGAATCTTTGACCGAAAGTATTATAGTCAAATGATCTAAAGCAAGGGTTTTCTTATGCTGCCAGCAATAAGGCCACTGGGTCAGAGTTATCTGTCTGCAATCCAAATAAATCCTGAGAGCAATTAGAGGTAGTGGTGGGAGAGAATGTGTGTGACATAATGCTGCTATAAGCTTTAAATTTGTTGACATTGGAAGTCCTAAAAAAAATTCTCTTCCTGAACTGCATCATTGCAAACTGCTTAAAATCTTGGTCCAAGAGCCCAGACACTTCATCACTGGCCACATTCCCACTGAAGAAATGACCTAGAGAAGATGCTCATAAATCAAAAAATGCAAAATTGTACTTGGCAACCACAACGCATGGAAGAAAAATTCTGCTTGGAACAACAGCCTTTTCCTCTAGTTTGTACACTCTTTTCTCTTTTTTTCCTCTCGCTTTTTACCATTATGTTTGAGATAAGACATCTTTTTCAGAATCTTTTTGAAAATGGGGTCTTCTGAAACACTTTGGTAAGTTAAATTCATCCCTTCACAGTTAATCTTAAAAGCTATTGTTGTTGGTTTTTCCACCAAGACATTTAAAAGAACAGCTTTGGAAATGTAGAATTATCAAAACACTCATTTCCTGTTTGAGTTCTGTGTCATATCACAGCTGTGTTCAATTATGGCTTTTTGAAAAGCAGCAGACAGAAAACAATGCCTTTTCCCCTCTATTCTTTGTAATTCTTCGAAATAAATAAATAAACAAATACAGAAACCCAACACTTTCCATTGGAGCCCTTCCTCTAATCCTTTTAGAATTATAGACAGATTAAAGTATCATTTCTAAGCAATAGGAAAAAATAGCACATTTCTAACTAAACAACATAGTGTAGGGAACCCCGTTATTTCCAGGTATGTCCCAGAATTGCTAGGATTTTATTGAACATATCTGCCGAACTAAGTCATTTTAAAATCACCATGAAAAGCTTTTTCACATTGCAAATACTAGTGTTTCAAGGACTAGGTATACAAGGTACAATCTTCCTCAAGAAAGTAAACAGTATGAGAAGTTCTGAATAACTATACCTCTGTCTAGATTTAAGAGTTTATCCAAAATACTGGACAATCTAGATCTCTTACCTATTGTTTGGCCTTTATTCTTGACGCGTAAAACTCAATCACTGGACCATAGCACAAGAGCAAACCTTTTAGCATGACATATAAAACTTTGCACAGTTGGGTTCATTATGTTTCAAGCACAATGAGTGCATTTTAGGACTGATCTTCCTTGGGTTCTGAACAGAATTTGATAGGATTAACTACTCCTTATAACTTAGAATATCCAGTTTTTTTGCATCGTAATACAGACAGTATTTCTCTCTAGCCCTTTCTTTTTAAAATCTCTTTTGTATAATTTTTTTCTTTTTCTTTCAATCTCTGAAATACTGGTGATTGTGGAAAGACCTAGGCCCTCTCTGAGGCTGCTTCTATCATCACTACATCTTCCCTGGGTCATATATTAATCTTCCTATGGCTCCAATTACCTTAGTGGTTAAGAGTGCTGATACTGGGCCAAGTTGTTTGGATTCAGTCCTGGCTCTGTCCCTTACTAACCTCTCCTTGCCTTTGCTTCTTATCTATAAAATGGGAATAATATTAGCATCTACACTAAAGGGTTATTTTGAGAATTAAGGACTTAAGAGTAAAGCATTTAAAATAGTAACTGCAACATAGTAAGTTCTAAATGGGCACTTTGTATCCTTCTCATTATTGTGTTTATGTTGGTGACTCTCTAATTTATTCCTTCATCTTAAAACTCTCTCCTGAATCCTAAAACTCATGTCCAACTGCTTACTTGACATTTCCTCTCAGAGGTCTCACAAACTCTAAAGACTAACCACTTCTAAAACTGAATCCCTGTTCTCCTCTATCAGTCCCAGTTTGCTCCTTTCTTTGAGATCGATAGCTCACATTAACTACCACCAACCCAGTGCTTAAGATGAGGAATTGTGCATCCAACCTGCCTTTTTATTTCTTTTTATTTCTCTATGCATCAAATCTATCACCAAATCTTGTTAACTCTAGGTCTTCTTAGCATTTAAAATCTTTTACTTCTTCTGAATACCACTTGTTACAGTCCTGTATTGAACCACCACAACTCAGTATATCCCTATCTTTTCAATGATGTTGCCTGTGACTCTTTCAAGTATTATCCGATTTCCATTCTATACTTTATACTCAGCCACAGTCAACAATCTAAATGATGTCAATGTCCATTTATGTCCAGTGGCTTCTCATTGCCTTCAGGATGAAATTAAGTGTCCATATCATGGATAGCTATATCTTTCAGGGTATTCTTTGTTGACATCTCTAACCTAATTCTCTATAACTATCCCTTCACTGTAGTCTACACTCAGCTTAGGCTGAAATTTGTCCAGTTCTCTATCATATCCCTGGCTTTTGGACTTTTGTATGATTTCTTCTCTGCCCCAAACACTGTATTATGTACCAGTTTGGCTAAGTTAAGATGTAACTTTTCCAGGCGGCCTTCTTAACATACCAGGTCCCAATTAGATATTATCTCTCTAGGTATCTCATAAAACCTGTTATATGATTTTGTAGTTTTTCTTCTTGAAATATTACTACTGTGAAGCCAGGACTTTAAGTACCTCTCTATTCATAGTAGTTAACACACTGCTTGGCATGTAGTAAGCATTCAAAAATTTTATGATGAATAAAGGAATAAATATGTGAATACATGTATTGTTTATCATATACCTTATGTTTCATGTATGTCAAAACTTGGTTCTATCCATACCTATATTAAGACCTCTTATGATTTTTTTCCTAGTATATGTAAATATAAATAAATTCTAACCTTCTAAAACAAGTAACATCTTTTTCATACTTTATTTGATACAAATGCAGAGTGTTAACATTCTTTAATATAACAGATTTATTATGGAAAATTTATTTGGAATAATGGCAAGGATTCCAAATCCTAAAAGTCCTGGTCCCTTGGGTGTTCATCCAAAATCTTCCCTGATTGTGGGCAACCATATCATCTGACATTAATCTGAACTTTTTTTAAGATTTTGTTTTTTAAAGATTTTATTTATTTATTTGACAAAGAGAGATCACAAGTAGGCAGAGAGGCAGGCAGAGAGAGAGGAGGGGAAACAGGCTCCCCTCTGAGCAGAGAGCCCGATGTGGGGCTCGATCCCAACACCCTGGGATCATGACCTGAGCTGAAGGCAGAGGTTTAACCCACTGAGCCACCCAGGCGCCCCTAATCTGAACTTCTTGTGAGATTTTTGGTTCTTTCTGATCCTGAGTTTCTGGCCCAATTACCCTGTGATATCTAGATTTTTGTTGATTCTAATACCAATAAAACAAGTACCTTATATTAAAGGGAAAAATGAATCAAATACATGAAACGAACATATGGGAAAGATATTAGATGTCCAAGGAGTGCCAATGCTTATAAAATGTGTAAGAGCTGGGAGAGATTTTTAAATATAAAGTCCAACCCATTTATTCTATAGATGAAGAGAGCTACTACTTGGCCAGATATGTTAAATGGCCACAAACTACTAAGCTACTTATTAGCAGAACTAGGTTTGAATTTGTTCAGTCCTGCCTGAGCACTTTCTGCTCACTTACATAACTTCAGAGAACTTTAACATAAAGTTTTAGGGGAATATAACTTTATTTTCACCAAGGATAATCACAGATTACTAAAAAAGATTCACAGGTAACAATGGCCGTGAGTGTGTGGAAGAAAATATCATTGTAATCCTTCATACCTCCTGTCTACTTTTTTAAAGAACTTTTCAGACTTGATGTCAATATGTACTGTCTTGGCTCAGGTGGGATTGAAGTAGACAGCTTGATGGATTAAGCTAGAGAAAGGAACAAAAAAGTGGCAAGGGTAAGGAAAAGTAACAAGCAATAATGAAAATCAATAGTATTTTGGAGAAATTATAAGATACTTTATATAAAATATATTGTTTAGTTTTAACTAGTTGTCTTTACAGCCCTGATTCCCTATACTTCTAAGGGCTAGAAAAGGGGACACATTTGGTTACTAAAGGTCAAAAGAAACACATTCCTATTATTGTTTTCCTCATCTCATAAGATTCTCTGAGGATTATGGTTGTAAGTCGAGGTATAGAATTTTTACATAGATTCCTGTCTATACCACATATGTCTTTTAGTTGACCTCTTATTTTCAGAAATCTCTCTTATCCACTACATATTCTATCCTGCCACCAGACTTTTTTTCCCCCCCAAACCAAAGTACTGCTCATAATGGAAGACTTTCACGGTTCAATAAATCACATCTCTCCATTGTTAACAGTTGCTGTTTAAAACCACTGCATTTTTTTCCTTTTTTTTCCATTTTATTTTATTTTTTTTCAGTATTCCAGCATTCATTGTTTATGCACCACACCCAGTGCTCCATGCAATACATGCCCTCCATAATACCCACCACCAGGCTTACCCACCCCCCCACCCCTTCCCCTCCAAAACCCTCAGTTTGTTTCTCAGAGTCCACAGTCTCTCACGGTTTATCTCCCCCTCCAATTTCCCCCCAACTCACTTCTCCTCTCCATCACCCAGTGTCCTCTGAGTTACTCCTAATGCTCCACAAGTGAAACCGTATGATCATTGACTCTCTCTGCTTGACTTATTTCACTCAGCATAGTCTCTTCTAGTCCCATCCATGTTGATACAAAAGTTGGGTATTCATCCTTTCTGATGAATAAATGGAGGCATAATACTCCATTGTATATATGGACCATATCTTCTGTATCCATTACTCCGCTGAAGGGCATCTTGGTTCTTTACACAGTTTGGTGACTATGGCCATTGCTGCTATGAACATTGGGGTACAAATGGCTCTTCTTTTTACTACATCTGTGTCTTTGGGGTAAATATCCAGTAGTGCGATTGCAGGGTCTATGGAAGCTCTATTTTTAATTTCTCAAGGAATCTCCACACTATTTTCTGTAATGTGGCAGGATACAAAATCAATGCACAGAAATTAGTTGCTTTCTTATACACTAACAATAAAAATATAAAAAGGGAAATTAGAGAATTGATTCCATTTACTATAGCACCAAGAACCATAAGATACCTGGGAATAAACCTAACTAAAGAGGTAAAGGATCTGTATTTGAGGAACTACAGAACACTTATGAAAGAAATTGAAGAAGACACAAAAAGATGGAAAACCATTCCATGTTCATGGGTTGGAAGATTAAACATTGTTAAAATGTCTATACTGCCTAAAGCAATCTATACTTTCAATACCATCCCGATCAAAATTCCACTGGCATTTTTCAAAGAGCTGGAACAAACAATCCTAAAACTTGTATGGAACCAGAAGAGACCCTGAATTGTTAAGGAAATGTTGAAAAAGAAAAACAAAACTGGGGGCATCCTGTTGCCTGATTTCAAGCTTTACGACAAAGCTGTGATCACCAAGACAGCATGATACTGGCACAAAAACAGACATATAAGCCATTGGAACAGAGTAGAGAGCCCAGATATGGACCTTCAACTCTATGGTCAAATAATCTTTGACAAAGCAGGAAAAAATATCCAATGGAAAAAAGACATTCAATAAATGGTGCTGAGAAAATTAGACAGCTACATGTAGAATAATGAAACTCAACCATTCTCTTATACCATACACAAAGATAAACTTGAAATGGATAAAAGACCTCAACGCGAGGCAAGAATCTATCAAAATCTATCTAGAGGAGGGGTGCCTGGGTGGCTCAGTGGGTTAAGCCTCTGCCTTCAGCTCAGGTCATGGTCTCAGGGTCCTAGGATCGAGCCCTACATTGGGCTCTCTGCTCAGCGGGGAGCCTGCTCCATGCCCCTGCCTGCCTCTATGCCTACTTGTGATCTCTGTCTGTCAGATAAATTAATTAAACTTTTTAAAGAAAGCTATTTTTAAAAAAAAATCCTAGAGGAGAACATAGGCAGTAATCTCTTTGACATCAGCCACAGCAACTTCTTTCAAGATATATTTCCAAAGGCAAAGGAAATAAAAGTGAAAATGAATTTTTGGGACATCATCAAGATCAAAAGCTTCTGCACAGCAAAGGAAACAGTCAACAAAACAAAGAGGCAACCCACAAAATGGGGTAAGATATTCTCAAATGACACTACAGACAAAGGCCTGATATCCAAGATCTATAAAGAACTCCTCAAACTCAACACACACAAAACAGATAATCACATCAAAAAAATGGGCAGAAGACATGAACAGACACTTCTCCAAAGAAGACATACAAATGGCTAACAGACACATGAAAAAATGTTCATCATCATTAGCCATCAGGGAGATTCAAATCAAAACAACATTGAGATACCACCTTATACCAGTTAGAATGGCCAAACTTAACAAGACAGTAAACAAGTGTTAGAGGATGTGGAGAAAGGGGAATACTCTTACACTGTTGGTGGGAATGCAAGTTGGTGCAGCCACTTTGGGAAACCATTGCATTTTAATGCTGTTGTTATCCAGTAATATATAACAAACATTGGTTGTATAATTTCTCAGCATAAACTTCCCTGAAAAAAAGCTCTCTATTGCTTATAATCCTTAACAAACATTGGTTGTATCATTTCTCAACATCAGTTGCTCTGAGAAAGCTCTCTATTGCTTATAATCCTTTACCTGAACTACATTTATTCTCTGGCCCCATAATACTGTTCTAGTCTCCATTTCTCTCAAAATTTCATTCCCCCACTCCTTCTTCCCTATTTTTCATCAGTCCATTTAAACTCTCATACTATTTTCTCCAGCCCCCTGAACATGTTTCACACTGTTCATCAATTCTAACTGAAAAGCATTGCCTCCTGGGCTCAGCACTTCAAGAAAATAATCCAAGAGTCCTCAAAGAATAGCTTTAATTTAATGAGGTTTTATAAAAAGTAACTAATCTTTGAGAGCTTAAAATCCTCATCTCTTGACATTCTAAGACCATTTCCATCTATCTTAACAGATTCATAATTAAACAGCTCATGATAGTAATGAATAAACTTTGAATGCAAAATCCTTTTTCCCCTTTGAAGGAATTTTCCAATTCAGTTCCCCAATTCAGCACATATCATTCTTGTAAGTAGAATCCTTGGGGAGCCAGTTTATAATCAGAAAGTGGTCTAGATAGTATGAGATTAGAACAGGGTGTTAGGATATTGGTGAGTCTAATTTCCCCATGTCAACTCAGTCAGATTTCATCCTTCTCCATAAAGAGAAGTCACAGGTGAAACTGTGGTCTTTAATACTTCTCCTTGAGCAGAGTTTTCAGGGACTCTGCCAATATCCTCTCTGAATTTTCATGTCCTTCACTTCCATAGGTGCCCAACATGTTCTTTCTTTATCAATATTTTACCTTTATTTATATTTTATTTTAGTGTGACTCACCCAGTGATAATCTCAAGGTGATTTTATGGATGAATATATATTATTTATGCTCTATAATATATATAATGCACTTATTTTCAAGATCAAAGTGGACCATTTTGTTTTCCTATGTTTCAGTATATCTATGAAAATTACTTTGCCCCATATACTGACCTCATCACTTTAGGATATGTTTATGAAACTCTATTATAGTTATTTTTCTATATGTTTTCAGAGTAATATGACCTTATTTTTGGTAAAATATATTTTTATACGAAAGATACACATATCTGTTGGAGTAAATTAGTCAGTGATGAGACTTCCTTAGAAAGTCTAAGATTCTATTGCCATAGAATCATAGTCTATTGCCATAGAATCTAAAATTCCATCATGGGTCACCTGGGAGGCTCAGTTGGTTAAGTGTCTACCTTCAGCTCAGGTCATGATCCCAGAGTCCTAGGATGGTGCCCCATGGTGGGCTCCCTGATCAGTGGGAAGCCTGCTTTTCCCTCTCCCCACTGCTTGTGCTCTCTCTCTCACCATCTCTCTCTCTCTCAAATCAAGTCTTTAAAATAAAATTTCCATCATTATACTTCTTGGTGATTAAATTTAGACAGATTATACTGTTATTTAAAGGCAAAAACTCATATTTACTGAAAAACCTAAGTATCAGATATTTTACATCAGTTTTGCCTTTTGTATCCAAAAGTAGAAGTAGATTAAAAGAGAATAAGACAGAAAGAGAATATGCATACCCTAGGAAACTTTATATCAGAAAGAATAAATAGTACATGTTTTGTAGCTAGTAAGTGTTATAACAGATTTTAAAACCAGGTTTTTGTACAAAGTTCCACTATTTTGAGGTCTTAAGAGAAATGGAAGGAAGAAACATATATTTAAGGAGCATGATGCCAAAATATGACTGGATTTGTGTTTTATATAAGGGGTTTGGAGTTTACAAAGAATGAAGAATCTAAAAAAGAGCCTTAAGCAAAGTGAAGACCAAACCTGTCTGTAACTGATGTTATTCAGATCTAATAGAAACTAGAGGGTCTATAAGCTAGTCAACCTATCATTTCATAAAGAGCTTTATGATGAAAGAGGGCAGTGAGTGAGGTTTTAAGAGAGAAATATTTTTTGAGCTTTTTACTTCTCCTAAAATGGAGTGACTTTCCACTAATGTTCTGAGAAATTTCTTATAGTTGTTTATTTTCAGGGATGATACTTTACCCATCATTTTATTTAAAAAAAAAAATCAAGATGATCAAATGAACAAATCCACCAAACACTTAAAGAAGAATTTCCTCAACTTGATTAAGAACATCTGTTTAAAAAAAATCCTAGAGCTAACATTATACTTAAGGCTGAGAACCAAATTATTTTCCCTTAAAATTGGGATCAAGGTAGTGAGCATACCTCTACTATTCAGCACCATAAAGTTTTAGCTAGTGCAATAAGACAAGAAAGTAGAAAGTAAACAGATTGGGAAAAAGAAAGAAAACTTGTTTTTCTTCACAGTATATATGATTGTCTATATAGAAAAGCACAAAGAATCAACAAATGTGTTCCTGGAACCAATAAGCAGTTATAGCAAGATTGTAGGATGTGAGATTAATATGCAAAAGTCAACTGCTTTTCTATATGCCAGCAACTAACAATTGGACTGTGAAATTAGAAACACATTACCATTCACAGTAGCATTAAAAATAAAGTAGGTGTAAACCTGAAAATATATGTACCAGATCATCATGGAAAAAGCTGCAAAACTCTGATGAAAGAAATCAAATATTATCTAAATAAGTAGAAATCCAGTGTACATTGATTGGAGGGCTTAATATTTTTAAGATGTCTTTTTCACACCTTGATCTGTAAATGTAATATAATCCTATTCAAAATCTCAGAAAGCTTTTTTTTTGTAGATGTCAACAAAGTGATTCTAAAGTATATATGGAAATTAAAGACTCAGAATAATCAATGTAATACTAAAGAAAAATAAAGTTGGAGAGCTAATACTAATTGACTTCAAGAATCTTATGACAAAGAGTAATCAAGACAATGTACTGTTGATAAAAATATAGATACATATTCTATGGAGCAAAATAGCCGAGACAAATATAGTTAACTGGTCTTTCAAAAAAGGAGCAAAGTCAATTCAGTAGAGACAGTATAGTCTTTTTCAGCAAGTGGGGCTAGAATAATTGTATCTCCATTTGCAAAATATGAATTAAGACAGAGACCTTATGTCTTTCACAAAAATTAACTCAAAATGAATTATAAACATAAATAGAAAATTACAAAGAATAAAATTCTAGGAGAAAAAAATGAGAGAAAATCTCCATGACCTTATGTTTGACAATGAGTTTTTAGATACAATACCTATTGCACAATACATGACAGAAAAATTGTTAAGTTGGGCTTCATTAAAATTAAAAACTTATATCCTAAGAAAGATACAACTAAAAGAATAAAAAGACAAACCACAGACTTGGGAGAAAACATTTATATGATACATATCTGATAAAAAGCCTTGTGGCCAAAACCTACAAAGAAATCTTAAGATGAAATAATTAAACAGAATCCTGTTTAAAAATGGGCAAAAGATCTGAACAGAAAATCAACACATGGAAAAAATTCATGTGGAAAGATGTTCTCATAATTTGTCATTAGGAAACTGCAAATTGAAACAACCACCAGACTCTTCTGCACACCAACTAGAAAAATTAAAATTTAAAACAAACAAATACAAAAACCCAACAATACCAGACATTGGTGAGAATGTAGTATAGCAGAAATACCCATTTCTTGCTAGTAATAATGCAAAATGTGATGGAGATTGCCACTTTGGAAGACAATTTGGCAGTTTCTTACAGGGTTAACATAGTCTTACTCAAGAATGCATCTATCCAACTCCAGGTATTTACTCAAGTAATTGTAGACTGTACATCAACACAAAACTCTGCATGTGAATGTTTATGTCAGTTTTACTAATAATCACCAAAACGAAGCAACCCAAATGTCTTTCAGCAGGTTAATGATAATAAACTGTAGTGTATCTATACTATGGATTATTATTCAGTGATAAAAAGAAATGACCTGTCAAGAAATAAAAAGATACAAAACTTAAATAGATATTGTTTAAAAAAAGGCAGCCTGGTTTAAAAAAAAAAAAAGCTACATTTCCTATGATTTCAATTAATGACATTCTGGGAAAGGCAAAATTATAAAGTTGGTATAAAGATTACCAATTTCCAGGAGGAGAGGAAAGAGATGAAGAATGAAATGTGTGAATCACAGGAAAATTTTCAGGCTGTGGAACTATTCTGTATGAAACTGTGATGATGGATATAGGACATTTTGCATTTGTTAAAGCTCAGAGAACTCTATAGCTTAATCGTAAGCCTTAATGTATTCAAATTAAAAAAAAAATAGGTGTTCAGGGGATCCAGAAAGGAATAAAGACTGTGGCAAAGAAACTGCATTAGAAATATATATCAGAATCTTACTGAAGGATGTTGACAAACGATGCTGGCTAATTTGGGGAAATTAGCAAAGTCTATAAAATTAAAATCAATAAGTAATATACATAAGCAGTATACTCTTGTTGATATAGTTGTTTCCATGGATATTAATTAACAACTCTAGTGTATTCTCAATTAAATAGGTAAGGTAAGTGAAGGAGGGATGGAAGGAGCAAGATTTCTCCCTACACGAGTGTGTGATTACAGATAAGTAAATGGTGAAGGCTAAAATGACTTATGCAGTAATGGATGAGTGTTCAAGACATCAGTATGAATTCCTGTTTAGCTTAAAGTAAATACAGATGGCTACACATAGAAATATTTATAGATGTGTGAATATATACAGTTTACTACACAGATACATGTTTCTGCTCCATTCATTCCTAAAAGCAATGAAAACCTCTCAGCAAAGTAAGTTTAAAAGGAACATACCTCAACATATATGAAAAACCTACAGCTAATATTATCCTCAATGGGAAAAACCTGACCACTTTTCCTTTACAATTGGAACAAGACAAGGATGTACACTCTTACCACTATTATTTAATATAGTACTGAAAGTCCTAGCCAAGGCAATCAGACAACAAATAGAAATAAAAGGCATCCATATTGGCAAGGAAGAAGTAAAACTTTTTGCAGATGACATAATACTCTATATAGAAAACATGAAAAACTCCACCAAAAACTTGCTTTAACTGATACATGAATTCAGTCAAGTTGCATGATACAAAGTCAATGGACAGAAATCTGTTGCATTTATATACACCAATAATGAAGAAGCAGAAAGAGAAATTAAGAAAACAATCCCATTTATGACTTCACCAAAAACAATAAGATACCTAGGAGTAAACCTAAGCAAAGACATGAAAGATGAAAGACCTGTACTTTGAAAACTATAAAACAATGGTGAAAGAAATTCAAAATAACGCAAAAAAAAAAAAAAAAAAAAAAAAAAAAAAGAAACAACATTCCACACTCATGGACTGGAAGAACAAATACTAAATATCTATACTACCCAAAGGAAGCTACACATTTATGCAATTTCTATCAATATACCAACAGCATTTTTCACAGAACTATAACAATCCTATAATTTGTATGGAACCAAAAAAGACCCAAATAACCAAAGCAATGTTGAAAAAGAAGAGCAAAGCTGGATGCATCACAATTCCCGACTTCAATTTATATTACAAAGTTGTAGTGATCAAAACCATATGGTTCTGACAACAAAATAGACAAGTAGATCAATGGAATAGAACAGAAATCCAGAAATGAACCCACAGTTATATGCTCAATTAATCTTCAACAAAGTGGGAAAGAATGGAAAAAAGACAGTTTCTTCAACAATGGTGTTGGGAAAACTGGTCAGCAACATGCAGAAGAATGAAACTGGACTACTTTCTTACACCACACACAAAAGTAATGGATGAAAAATGGATGAAGGACCTAAATGTAAGACAGGAAAGCATCAATATCCTAGAGAAGAACACAAGAAGTAACCTCTTCGATATTGGCCATAGCAAATTCTTTCTAGATATGTCTCCTGTGGCAAAGGAAACAAAAGCAAAAATCAATCATTGTGACTTCATCAAAATAAAAAGCTTCTGCCAAGCAAAGGAAATAATCAAGGAAAGAAAAGGCAACCTACAGAATGGCAAAAGATATCTGCAAAGGACATATCTGATAAAGAATTAGCATCCAAAATCTATAAAGAACTTATCAAACTCAACACCCCAAAAATGAATTATCCGATTAAAAAATGGGCAGAAAAGAAAAAATAGACCATTTTCCAGAGAAGACCTACAGATAGCCAACAGACAGATGAAAGTATGCTCAACATCACTGATCATCAGGGAAATACAAATCAAAAATACAAATCAAAACTGCAATGAGCTATCACCTCACACATGTCTGATTGGCTTGACTTCAGAGATGAAAAGTAAAGATTAGAAGACAGTGAATATCAAATACTCTTGTCACTATCATTTCCAAATTCTGACTGTATAGTAAAGGAGGAAAAAATAAGAGTCCTTGTGAAAGGAAAGGTTGGGTGTGTGTATATATGTGTGTGTGTTTGTAAGGACTAGAGGGAAACGATAAATATGGAATATGCAGTAAGCAATTACATGCATGTATAACGTATGAACAGTGAGTGAGAAGGAAAAAAGAAAGTGAACTTTCCTTAAAATTAACTTCAAAGATCAAAAGAAGAATGTGTGAAGGTATGTAACAGTCAGTTGTTAAATGGGCAGCCTGGACAAGAAGTATTATGAATACGTGTGTAGAATTTGCTTCAGCCTCTGCATCTGAGCATCTCTTGCTTCCTTCCCAGCAAGATTACATTTTCCATACAACTTGGAATATTTGGAAGAGGTTGAACTGATGACCTTCTGCAGTTTGACCTTTGTGAGCTACTTTCATAAGAAAGGAAAAAATACCTGTGCTTTTCAATTAGCTTACCTTGGGTCTGAGAATTAAAGCCAAACCTGGAAATAAAATCAGTCATCCTAAATGTAGAAGCTCTTTTCCACACATGAATTCTGGAACTCAGACAGTTTATTGAAAATTTAATGTCTTTAAAAAATTTGTTGTTGGTTTTCCTCTCCTCTCCTCCCTCCCCCTGAAGCCCCCATTAACGTAGCAGTCCTCAGGATCAATTGGTATGTTTAGATTTTCCAAGGCAGTGGATTTGTTCTGGGGACAGGTGTGTAAGCACATTTCTTCCTATGATTAAATAGAACTAGTATACCTTCTGACACCCAAGAACACAAGCCTTTTTTTTTTTTTTCTGAGATGGATCGATTAGAATAATCTTCTGTATTGAGTGTCACTCCTAGCAACTCCTCAGTTGTGCACAGACAACAGTCTCCCTCTGAATGTCAAAGTGGATTACTTATATTATTCCTTGTAAATAGAGCTGACTCATTTAGAGTTCACTTGGGCTCTGATAGACAGAATGATCCATCCAGGAGAACACAGCAGAGACCAGATAGCATATATCATCACAAACCTATTAAGTGTACCTTTAGAATTCAATGGTATAATCTCCAAATGTTACTAGACGAGTGAAATGTTCTTTGCTCTTTCTTGTTGGTAAAAAGCTTGGCAGGAATATAGAAAGGTCAAGGTATCCAGGGTGGATGTTCCTAAGATTTAATTAGGCAGGTCGGGTGAGAGAAGTTCAATTGTTTTATTTTGGTGAAGTGATATGAAGGGTTGGAACTACATCTTGAAATTTCTAAAATCTATCTACCTGATTGAAGTTTGGAGCTGAGATTCACCGTTGTTTAGATTATCTAGTCTCAAGGTCATGTATAAGAGAACTAGGAAATTCATCAATGCATAATGATAAAGTGATCTCAAAAAACCATTAAATATATAAAGTGAGTAGTGTAACGAATTAAATTGTAACATGCTCAAGATGCTTGAGGGAGCAAAGATGATGGAGTTGTAGATTTCAATCAATACAGAGTTTTTGTCTTAGAAATTCTTAAAACTTCAAATTTTTCAGAAAAGTAAATATCTTGTAGCTTTCTTATTCCCAACAAGTTGGAAGTATTTGATATTTTGAGAAAGTATCTGCATGTCTGTCTGTCTAGAAGGAATTGAAGTTGCTACCTTTAGTCTGCAAAAGTTTTTCATGCTCTTGAGAGTAAGTTGGTGAAATCTGAATTTGGATAACTTCTCTGCTCTTATTTTTTCTTTAAGCTATTGAAAATACTTCTATCTCTAGAACTAGATTAATAAATTTTTTTAATTGTGGGTTCAGATACCCCAAATATACTAAAACTTTTTTAACCACCTTCTTCTGGTAACCACAAATCTGATCTCATTTTCTATCAGTTGTGTGTGTGTGTGTGTGTGTGTGTGTGTGTGTGTGTGTGTGTGTGTTTGACTCCATGTTTAAGTGAGGGAATACTGAATTTGTCTTTCTCAGTCTGAATTATTTAATTTAGCATAATGCCTTCAGTGTCTGTGTCCTCCCAAGTGGTAGGATTTCCTTGATTTTTATGGCTGAATGATATTCCAGTATGTGTGTGTGTGCACATGTGTGTGTATAATGCATATAAATATAACTTCTTTATTCATTCATCCATTAATGGACACTTAGGTTGTTTCTATGTCTTGGATATTGTAAATAATGTTGCTGTGAATGTGGGAGTGTAGATATCTTTTTGAGTTAGCAATTCCATTTCCTTTGTGTATACTTACAGAAGTGAAATTGCTGGATCATATACAAGTTCTATTTTTCATATTTTGAGGAACATCCATACTGTTTTCTATGGTGACTATAACAATTTACATTCCCACCAAAAATGCACTAAAGTTCCTTTTTTCCCACATCTTTGACAACACTTGTTGTTTCTTCTGGATTTTATCCATTCTAACAAATGTTAGAAGATATCCCATTGTGGATTTGATTTGTATTTCTCTGATGATGAGTGACATTGAGCATCTTTTCTTGTGTCTGTTGGCCATCTATATGTTTCATTTGGAAAATGTATTGAGGTCCTCTGCCCATTTGTAATCAGATTATTTGGGATTTTGTTTGTTTCCTTCATGTTGAGTTGTAGAAGTTCTTTATGTATTTCTAACTAATCCCTCAGGGGATATATCATTTGTAAATATCTTCTCCCATTCATCAGTTTGATGGGTTCCTTGGTTATGCAAAAGCTATTTATTTTGATGTAGTTCCAATAGTTTATTTTTGTTTTTGTTTCCCTTGTCTTAGGAGACCTATCTAGAAAAATATTGCTATGGCTGAGAATACAGTACTTGGGTTCTTTTCCAGGACTTGTATGGTTTCAGGTTTCACATTTAGGCATTTAATTCATTTTGAGTTTATTTTTATATATGGTGTGAGATAGCGGTCCATTTTCATTCTTTTATATGTAGTTGCCCAGGTTTCCTAGCACCATTTACTGAAAAGACTGTCTTTTCCCTGTTGCATATTCTTACCTCCTTTGTCATAGATTAATTGACCGTGTAAGTGTGTATTTATTTCTGGGGTCTCTCTTCTGCCCCATTGATCTATGTTTGCTTTGGTACCAGTACCATACTGTTTTGATTACAATAGCTTTGTAATATAACTTGAAGCCTGGAATTGTAATACCTCCAGTTTTGTTTTGTTTTGTTTTGTTTTTAAGATTTTATTCACTTGACAGAGAGAGTGAGAGAGCATAAGCATGGGGAGCAGCAGAGGGAGAAGGAGAAGCAGGCTCTCTGTTAAGCAGGAAACCTGGCACAGGGCTTGTTCCCAGGACCTTGCAATCAAGACCTGGGCTAAAAGCAGATGCTTAACAACTGAGCACCCAGGTGCCCCAGTGTTTTGTTTTTCTTTCTCAGGATTGCTTTGGCTATGCACGGTCTTCTGTGGTTCCATACAAATATTAGGATTATTTGCTCTAGTTTTGCAAAAAATGCTTTGGTATTTTGATGGGGATTCCATTGAAACTATAGATTGTTTTGGGTAATACAGATATTTGACAATATTTTTTTCTTCAATCCATGAGCATGGAATATCTTTGTTTATTGTGTCATCTTCAATTTCTTTCACCAGTGTGTTATAGTTTTTAGAATATTGGTCTCTGGTTAAATTTATTCTGGGTACTTTTGTTTTTCTTTTTGGTACAACTCTAAATGGTGTTTTTTTCTTAATATATCTTTCTGCAACTTCATTATTAGTATACAGAACACTGCGAATTTCTGGGTATTAATTTTGTATCCTGCAATTTTACTGAACTTACTTATTACTTCTAGAAGTTTTTCTGGTGGAATTTTTAGGATTTTCTATGTACAGTGTCATCTATAAATATTGGCCATTTAATTTCTTCTTTACCAGTATGAATGTCTCTTATTTTCTTCTCTGATTGCTGTGGCTAGAACCTTTAATATTATGTTGAATAAAAGTGGTGAGAGTGGAAATCGTTGTTTTCTTCCTGACCTTAGTGGGAATGCTCTCAATTTTTCTCCATAGAGGATGATGTTAGCTGTAGGTTTTTCATATGCAGCAGAGTTTTTATCATGAATGGATGTTGTTGAATCTTGTCAATGCCTTTTTTTTTTTGTATCTATTGAAATTTTTATACTTTGTTTTGTTGATGTGTTGTATGGTATTGGTTGATTTGTAAAATACTGAATGGTTGATTTGTGAAATACTGAACCATCCTTGTATCCTGGGTGTAAATCCCAACTGATCTTGCTGAGTGATCTTTTTAATTTATTATTGTATATGGTTTGCTAATATTTCACTGAGATTTTTGCATTTTTTTTATCAGGGATATTGGCCCGTAGCTTGTGTGTGTGTGTGTGTGTGTGTGTTTATCTGTCTTTTTCTGGTTTTGGTATTCAGGGTAATTCTGGCCTTGTAGAATATATTTGGAAGCTTCTTTTCCTCTTCTATTTTTTTTGGAATAGTTTGGGGAGAAGGCATTAATTCTTTAAGTTTCTGGTAGAATTTACTTTTGAATCCATCTGGCTATGGACTTTTATTTTTGGTAGTTTTTGATTACCAATTCAATTTCATTACTTGTAATTTGTTTGTCCAAATTTTCTATTTCTTCCTGGCTTAATTTTGGGATTGTATGTTTCTAGGAATTTATCCATTTCTTCTAGGTTGTCCAGTTTGTTGGCATATAATTTATCATAGTTTTTTCTTATAATCCTTTGTATTTCTGTAGTGTCAGTTGTTACTTCTCTCTCATTTCTTTTTTTTTTTTTTTTAAGATTTTATTTATTTATTTGACAGACAGAGATCACAAGTAGGCTGAGAGGCAGGCAGAGAGAGGAGGAAGCAGGCTCCTCGCTGAGCAGAGCCCGATGTGGGGCTCAATCCCAGGACCCTGGGATCATGACCCGAGCTGAAGGCAGAGGCTTTAATCCACTGAGCCACTCAGGCACCCCTTTTTTTTTTTTTTTAAGATTTTATTTATTTATTTGACAGAGATCACAAGTAGGCAGAGAGGCAGGCAGAGAAAGAGAGAGGAGGAAGCAGGCTCCCCGCTGAGCAGAGAGCCCGATGCGGGGCTCGATCCCAGGACCCTGGGATCATGACCTGAGCCGAAGGCAGAGGCTTTAACCCACTGAGCCACCCAGGCACCCTCATTTCTGATTTTATTTATTTGTGTCATTTCTCCTCTTTTCTTGATGAGTTTGGCTAAGCGCTTGTCCATTTTGTTATCTTTTCAAAGAACCAGCTCTTGGTCTTACTGGATATAGATATCTATATCTATCTATATATATATGTCCACCTCATTTATTTCTGTTCCAATCTTTATTATTTCCTTTCTTCTATTCCCTTTGGGCTTTGTTCTTTTTCTAATTTACTTTGAGTGTATGGTTGGACTATTTTTTTTTTTTTTTTAGATAGTCCTGTGTTGTCATACACTTGCCTTTTAGAACTGTTTTCACTATTTCTCAGAAATTTTGGACCATTTTGTTTTCATTTTCATTTGTCTCCATGTGTTTTTTCAGTTTCTCCTTTGATTGCTTTATTGACCCATTGGCTTAGTATCGTGCTGTTAAGTCTTCATGTTTGTGTTTTTCCGAGTTTTTTTTTTTTTCTTGTGATTTATGTTTACTTTCATACTACTCTGGTTGGAAATGATGCTTGGTATGATTCCAGTCTTCTTAAATTTATTGAGGCTTGTCTTATAGCTTAATATGTGATCTATTCTGGAGAATGTTCTGTGTATACTTGAAAAGAATGTATATTCTGTTGTGTGAGGATGGAATGTTCTGTATATCTGTTATGTTTCTCTGGTCCAATGTGTCATTTAAAGACATCGTTTACTTACTGACTTTCTTTCTGGAAGATGTATTCATTGATGTAAGTGGAGTGTTAGTCCCCTACTATTATTGCATTACCATCAGTTTGTCTCCTAATATTTGCTTTATGTATTTAGGTGCTCCAGTATTGGGTGCATAGATAATTATAATTGTTATGATCTTTTTGTTGGACTGATCCTTTTATCTTTATGTATGTCTTTCTCTGCCTCTCGTTAAAATCTTTATTTTAAAACCTTACATTGCTCAAAGTATTGCTACTCTGGTTTTTTTTTTCTTCTTCTTCTTTGTTTTTTTGTTTTGTTTCCATTTGCATGATGAATGTTTTTCCACTTTTACTTTCAGTCTCTATGAGTTTTTAGGTATGAGGTCTGTCTCTTGTTAGGCAGTATATAGATGGGTCTTGCTTTTTTGGGAGAGGGAGTGCTTTTTTATCCATTCTACCACTCTATGTATTTTGATTGGGATATTTAAGTCATTTATATTTGAAGTAATTATTATATATACATAATTATTGCCATTTTAAAAATTTGTTTTCTTGTTTGTAGTTCTTTGTTCCTTCTTTCTTTGTGATTTATGAAAGTCTAATTTTTTGTTTTATTTTGTTTTCTTTCTCTTTTTTTGTGTGTATTCTATGTTTTGGGTTTGTGGTTACCATGAGGCTTATATGTAAAACCTGAAATAAATAGTAGTCAATGTTAATTTGATGGTCATTTAATTTCAAACATATTCTAAAAAAAGAAGGAAAGAAAAGGAAAGAAAGAGAGAAAGAAAGAAAGAGAAAAAGAAAAAAAATGTCTTCTTTTTATTATTTTTCTTATGTCCAGCTTTGGCAATTTCTTTTCCACTTAAAGAAAGATCTTTAACATTTTTATAAGGCTGGTTTAGTGGTGATAAACTCCTTTATCTTTTGGCTGGGAAACTCTTTACCTATCCTTCAAATCTGAATGATAACCTCCATACTTCAAGGATAGTGTATTCTTAGTTGTAGGTTTTTCCTTTCAGTACTTTGAATATATCATGCCATTTTCTTCTGGCCTGCAAACTTTCAGTTGCAAAATCAGCTGATAGTCTTGTAGGTTTTCCCTTGTAGGTAAGTAACTTTTTGTTTCTTGCTGCTGTTAAGATTCTCTTTTATCTTTAACATTTGACATTTTAGTTATTATGTGCCATGATGTGGATTTCCCTGGGTTCATCTTATTTGGAACTCTTTTAGGATTCCTAGACTTGGATGTCTGTTTCCCTCCCCAAGTTAGGGAAGTTTGCAGTCACTATTTCTTCAAATAAATTCTACACATTTTTCTCTTCTTCATCTTGGATTCCTATAATGTGAATGTTGTTTCCTTGAGGTTGTCCCAAAGATCTTTTAGTTCATCTTCATTTTTAATTTTTTTCTCTTTTTATCATTCAGTTTGTCTGCTTTCCATTGCTCAGTCTTCCAGATTACTGATACATTCCTCTGCATCCTCTAATCCACTGTTGATTTCTTCTAGTATGTTTTTTATTTTAGTTATTCTTCAACTCTGATTAGTTCTTTTTAATATTTTATACATCTTATTGAAGGTCTCACTGAGTTTCCTCCATTCTTTTCTCTAGCTGAGTGAGTGTCTTTATGATCATTACTTTAAATTCTTTATTAGGCATATTGCTTATCTCTGTTTTATTTAGTTGGGGTTTTTTAAATGTTTTTCTTCTTCTTTCTTTTGGAGTACATCTTCTGTCTCCCCATTTTGCCCAACTTTCTGTTTGTTCTTATGGATTAGGAAAAATGACTACTTCTACTAAAGTCAAAGAAGTGATCTTGTGTATCGTGTCCCCTATGCAGATTATATGTACTTGGTGACTTGCTGGTTGAGTGGAGCTCTGACTACATATACTAGTTACTCTTTTAAACCATGGATTTTTACAGAAAGAATAAAGAGAATAATAATAAGAAAAAAGAAATAAAAGAAGAAAACATTTTTAAAAAGAAAAAAAGATTAAAAAACAGAATTAAAGAAGAGAACAAGAAAGAAAAGAACAAATCTAAAAAGGAAAAAAAAATAAAAACAAGACAAAATTTTAAAAGTAAAAAAAAATTATTATATCAAAAAACTCTACAAAACCACATCTTGTTTCCTATGCCCCAGTACCACAAGGCAGCTGGTGTGGGCTTAGAGAGCCTGGGCTTGCTGAGGCCACAAGCTCACCATGAGCCAGACTCTGCTCCAGTTTGTGCTTTTATGGTGGAGGAGGAGAGAATGTTCCCATACTTTCCTGGCCCTTTTAAACCATAGTTGTTTTTCTGTGCCCCAGCACAACCAGGATTGGTATGTGCTTGAAGACCATTGAGCTTGTTGAGGTTTAAAGCTTTCTGTGATAATCTGACCTACCAATTTTGTCTTGGAGATCTATAATTATGGTATCTGAACCCACCCCTTGTGGTGGCCAGACCCTGCTCCAGTCTGGGCTTTAGGGGGCAGAGAAAGTGTTCCCACAGTTCCTCAACCCTTTTAAACTATGGCTTCTTTGTGACCTGGCATGACTAAGGTTGGTGTAGGCTGCTGGATGCTGGGGTATCTGGTCTCAAGTTCACTAAGATGATTGGACCCACCCATTATGGTGTCCAGACCCTGCTCTGGTCTAGGTTTTTAAGGTGAGGTGGGAACATAAACTGACATTCTCTAGTCCCTCTGACCTGGAGAGCTTTCCCACAGATCCACCATTGCTTAGAAGAGCTCTAGGGTTGTCTCTTTAATATGCTAGTTGCTCTTTTTAAAATGTTTTATTATATTATTTTAATTTAATTTAATTCCAGTATAATAGTTAACATATAGTATTACATTAATTTCAGGTATAAAATATAGTGATTCAGCAATTCCATACATCAACCAGTGCTCATCATAACAAGTGTACTCCTTAATCCCCATCACCCGCTTTACCCATCTCCCCACAGACCTCCCCTCTGCTAATGGTTCTCTATAGTTAAGAGTTTCTTTCTTGCTTTTTCTCTCTCTCTTTTTCTTTTAGCTTATTTATTTTCTTTCTTAAATTCTGCATATGAGTGAAATCATATGGTATTTGTCATTGTCTAACTGACTTATTTTGCTTAGTATAATACTCTTTAGCTCCCTCCAGGTCTTGCAATGGCAAGATTTCATCCTTTCTTATGGCTGAATAATATTCCACTGTATATGTATACCACTTTTTTCCTCCATTCATCTATTGATGGACCTTTGGGATGCTTTGATAATTCGGCCATTGTAAATAATGCTGCAAAAAACATAGGGGTACATGTATCTCTTCAAATTAGTATTTTGTATTTGGGGGGTAAATCCCTAGTAGTGCAATTGCTGGATCATACACAGTCATGCCCTTTTTAACTTTTTGAGGAAACTCCACTCTGTTTTGCATTATGACTGCACCAGTTTGCATTTCCACCAATACTAGGAAAGGGTTCCTTTTTCTCCATATCCTTGCCAACACTTGTTGCTTCTTGTGTTTTTAATTTTACCCATTCTGACAAGTGTGAGGTAATATCTCATTGCAGCTTTGATTTCCATTTCCCTGATGGTGAGTGATTTTGAGCATCTTTTCATGTGTCTATCAGCCATCTGTAGGTCTTCTTTGGAGAAAATGTCTGTTCATATCTTCTCATTTTTTTAATTTTAAGGATTATTCATTTTTGGGGTATTGAGTTGTATCAATTCTTTATATTTTTTATTTTTTCAATATTTATTTATTTTGGAAGGAGAGAAGAATCAAGCATTATAGAGGGGAGGGGCAGAGGGAGAATCTCAAGCAGATTCCTCACTGAGCATAGAGATCAACACATAGCTAGATCTCATGACCTAAGATCATGAACTGAGCTGAAATCAAGAGCCAGTTACTTAACTGCCTGAGCCACCCAGGGGCCCCTCTTTATATGTTTTGGATATTAACCTTTTATTGGATATGTCATTTGCCAGTGTTTTCTCTCCAACAGTAGGTTGTCTTTCAGTTTTGTTAATTGTTTCCTTCACTGTGCAGAAGCTTTTTATTTTGATAGGGTCCCAATAGTTTATTTTTGTTTTTATGTTAGGAGACTAGAAACATGTTGCTGTGGTCAGTGTCAGAGAAATCACTGCCTGTGCTCTCTTCTAGGATGTTTATGGGTTTCAAGTCTCACATTTAGGTTTTTAATTCATTTTGACTTAATTTTTATGTATGGTGTAAGAAAGTGGTCTAGTTCCATCCTCTTACATATACCTGTCCAGTTTTCCCACACCATTTGTTAAGAGACTATCTTTTTCACATTGGATATTCTTTTCTGCTTTGTCAAAGATTAATTGACCATATAATTGTGGGATTATTTCTGGATAATCTATTCCACTGATCTGTATGTCTGTTTCTGTGTCAGCACTGTACTGTTTTGATTACTACAGCTTTGTAATATAATATGGAGTCTGGAACTATGATACCTCCTTTGCTTTACCTATCTTTGCTTTATCAAAATTGCTTTGACTATTCAGGGTCTTTTTAAGATTTTAGGATTGTTTGTTCTGCTATGAAAAATGCTGTTGGTATTTTGATAGAGAGTGCATTAAATGTGTAGATTGTTTTGGGTAGTATAGACCTTGTTAACTTTATTTGTTCTTCCATTCATGAGCATAAAGTGTTTTTCCATTTCTTTGAGTTGTTTTCAATTTATTTCAGCAATGTTTTACAGTTTTCAGAATACAGATCTTTGACCTTTTGGGTTAGTTTTATTCCTAGATTTCCTATTTTTTTAAATTTTATATATATATTTTTTATTTCTTTTCAGCCTAACAGTATTCATTGTTTTTGCACCTCATTTTAGGTGCAATTATAAATGAAATTATAATCTTAATTTCTCTTTCTGCTGCTTTATTATAAGTGTATAGGAATGCTACAGGCTCCTGCACATTTACTTTGTATCCTACAACTTTACTGAATTGATTTATCAGTTCTAGCAGTTTTTTGGTGGTGTCTTTACTTTTTTCTACATACAGTATATCATGACATTTGCCAACAGTGAAAGTTTTACTTTTTCCTTACCAATTTGGATGTCTTTCATTTCTTTTTGTTGTCTGATTGTTGTGGCTAGGACTTCCACTACTATGGTGAATAAAATTGGACTTTTTGTTACTGTTGTTCTTGACCTTAGGCAGAGAGCTCTGTTTTTCCACACTGAGTAAGATGTTCACTCTGGGTTTTTCATATATGGCCTTTATTAAGTTAAGGTATGTTCCCTCTAAATCTAACTTTTTAGGGGCTTTTATCATGAATGGTTGTACTTTGTGAAATGCCTTTTTTTTTTTTTACATCTATTGCTATGATCATATGGTTTTTATCCTTTCTATTATTTATGTGATGTATCGCTTTGAATTGTGAATACTGATCCAAACTTGCATCCCAGGAATGATTCCCACTTGATCAGGGTGGATGAATTTTTTAGTGGAATGTTGGATTCTGTTTGCTAGTATTTTGTTGAGAATTTTTGCATCTATGTTCTCAGAGATATTGGCCTATAGTTGTGTGTGTGTGTGTGTGTGTGTGTGTGTGTGTGTGTGTGTGTGTGATCATTAGGTCTTTGGTATCAGGGTGATATTGACTTATTAGCTTCATAGAATGAATTTAGAAGTTTTCTTTTTTTTTTTTTTAAATAGTTTGAGTGAATAGTTATTAATTCTTCTTTAAATGTTTGGTAGGATTCTCCTATGAAGCTTTCTGATCATGAACTTTTGTTTGTTGGGAGTTTTTGATTGCTGATTCAAGCTCCTTCCTGGTAATTAATCTGTTCAAATTTCCTCGTAATTCTTGCTGCTTCAGTTTTTGTAGTGTATAGGTTTCTTGGAACTTATACATCTCTTCTAGGTTGTCTAATCTTTTGGCATATCGTTTTTTGTAATATTTTCTCATAATTGTATTTCTTTGCTGTTTGCTATTTCTCCTCTTTCATTTGTAATTTTGTTTATCTGAGTCATTTCTCTCTTCCTTTCTCTAATGAGTCTGGCTAGAGATTTATCAATTTTGTTGCTTTTTTTTTTTTTTTTTAAAAAACTACCTCCTGGTTTCATTGATCTGGTCTGTTTGTTTAGTTTCTGTTTTGTTTATTTCTGCTCTAATCTTTATTATTTCCTTTTCTACTGGTTTGATGTTTTGCTTCTCTTCTTCTAGCTCCTTTAGGTGTAAGGTTTTATTGTTTATTTGAGATTTTCTTTGCTTCTTGAGGTAGGCCTATATTGCTTCCTCTTAGAACCAATATTCTTGTATCCCACAGGTTTTGCACCATTGTGTTTTCATTTTTTTTTTCTCTTTCCCTCCCCAGATCTGGGAAGTGTTCAGTTATTATTTCTCCAAATACATTTTTTGCCCCCTTTTCTCTCTTCTCCTTTTGGGATCCCTATAATGCAAATGTTATTATACTTAATGATGTTACTGAGTTCTCTAAGTCTACTCTCATTGTGTAGTATTTGTGTGTTTCTTGTTTGCTCAGCCTTATTTCTTTCCATTACTCTATCCTCCAGTTTACTGATATGTTCTTCTGCTTCCTGTAGGCTACTTTTTATATTATCTATTATGTTTTTAATTTCTTTTATTGAGTTCTTCATCTGATATGTTATTTTTTATCTCTTTGTCAATAGTTTCATTGTTGTCTTCCACCCTTTTCAGAAGTCTAGTGAGTATATTTTTGATCATTATTTTAATTCTCTATCAGGCCCATTATTTATTTCTGTTTTGCTTAGGTCTCCTGCTGTGGTTTTATCCTGTTCTTTCACTTTGTACTTACTTCTCTGTCTCCTCATGTTGTCTCCTTCTCTGTGTCTGTTTCTGTGTTTCAGGAAAGTCAGCTACATCTGCTGCTCTTGAAAGTATGGGCTTTGTGAAGAAGAGTTTCTGTAGTGCCCTGTAGTGCAATGTCTCCATTCACCAGCACCTGGCACTTCATGGGAGTTTCCTCTGTGTGTGTTGCTTGCATCCTGCTATTGAGTCTGAGTCACTTTTCCTTTCAGTCCAGAGATCTGCACTGACTCTCTACCTGTTATGGGCTGTGTTTTCTCTGTGATGTTAGTGAGACCTAGGCCAAACTGATCTGAGGAGGCATAACTGCAGAAAGGCTCAGCGATGGGGTGGCAGTGTTAGCTAATTTGCACTGAGCCACTAGTTCTAGGCTAGATCCCCTGAAACACAGTGGCAGCCAGGGGCATGATGCCCAGGAGCAGGCAATGTCTGTACACAAGATGGCTGGGCAGGATGTGCACAGCACTAGTAAAATTTGTTCTGAGCCATTAATCCTAGGCTAGATCCCTGAAAGTGCAGTGGTTGCCAGGGGCATGGGCATGGAAGGATTGCCTGGGTGGGTGGTGGTGGTGGTGTGGCATTAAAATTTGTACTTAGTCCAGAGTCAACATGCTTAGATTGGATCAGTCCTCAGGAGAATTTATGCGCAGGGCACACTGCTAGCAGATTAGGTAGCAACTGCCACCTCCTGCAGGTGGATCTGTGTTTATGCTGGGAAGTGGGGGAGGAAAATGGCACCTGCCAACTCCTTTGTTCCAGAAGTCCCCCAACAGGATCTGGAATCAGTATAAACAGATCTCTCTCCCCTTTGCCCCAAGTATTACACAAATATGCAAACTATGACTTCTAAGGTGCCCCTCCAAGGGCTATTCTTTTTTTCAGGGGCGAGACCCAGGTATCACTGGCCCTCCTGGCCCACCCAGTGCTGAGTCAGCTGATATTTAAAGCTCTGGGCTCCAAGTTTCACTGTTTATGCAAATTTACAGAATCCATCCCCTCTACTTTTCAAGGCTAGAAGTTATGGGGACTTGTTTTCTCTGTGTGGGCTCCCTGGTGTTTTCCCCTCTCAGTACCTGCAGCTCCCTCCCTTCCTCCTGTAGTCAGCTCCCAACCACTGTTTCTGCCCTTCCTAATTTCTTCTTGGCTTCTTCTCTACATTTAGTTGTGGAGTTTATTCTGCCATTCTTCAGATTGCTCTCTGGTTTATTTACTCACATGTCAGTGCTATGTAGTTGTAAACATGGGATGAGGTGAGCTTAGGGTCCTCTTGTTTCTGCCACCTTCCAAAGCCTCTTGCTAGTTGCTCATTTAAACCATGGCTGTTTTTCTGTGCCTAAGGACCATGGGATATGTTCCTGATTCCATAGCACTATCCCTACACATTCCCATTTTCAGTATTGGGGATGGGTGTTCCTTTTGTTACCATGTCTTTGTTTCTCTTGCTCTTCTCTTGCCATTTTCTCTCTTAGGTTGTTCGGTGGCTGTTCAGCCAGCCCTCAGTTCTTTTTCAGGGGCAATTGTTGTATTAATAGTTGTAATTTGTTGTGTTCTGTGGAGGAGGTGAGTTCACAGTCTTCCTACATTTCTATCTTGAACCAGAACTGAGAATCAAGTTTCTTTTACATGTAGATATCCAATTTTCCCAGGGCCATTTCTTGAAAAGATTGTCTTTTCTCCATTAAGTATTTTTGACTCCCTTCTCAAAGATTAATTGACTGTATGCTTGGGTTTATTTACCAGTTCTCAGTTCTGCTCCATTGGCATTATTTCTCTATTTTTTATGGTAGTACCATACTGATTTAATTACTAAAGCTTTATGGTATAGCTTGAAATCAGGAACTGTTATGCCTCCAGCTTTGTTCTCAGGATTTTTCTCAGCTTTTTTTCTCAGGATTTCTTTGGCAATTCAGTCTTTTGTGGTTCCATATAAACTTTAGAAGTGTTTTTTCTATTTCTGTGAAAAATATCATTGATATCTTAATAAGGATTGCACTGAATCTGTAGATGGCTATTGGTAGTATGGACATTTTAAGAATATTAATTCTTGGGGCACCTGGGTGACACAGCTGGTTAAGTCTCCAACTCTTGGTTTTGTATCAAGTCATGATCTCAGAGTTGTGAGATCCAGCCCTGTGTCAGGCTCCACACTCAGTGCCCAGTCTGCTTAAGACTCTTTCTTCCTTTGCCCTTCCCCCTGCTTTCACTCTTTCTCAAATAAATAAATAAATCTTTAAGGAAAAAAAAAAAGAATATTAATTCTTCTAATCCATGAACATAGAATACCTTTCCATTTATTTGTATTGCCTGGATTTCTTTCATCAATGGCTTGTACTTTTCAGAGTAGACATCTTTCAACCTCCCTGGGGATTCCTAAGTATTTTACTGTTTTTGATGCCATTGTAAATGAGATCAATTACCTTATTTTTCAGAAAATTGTATATAGAAACACTACTGATTTCTGTATTTATTTATTTATTTATTTTTATTTATTTATTTGACAGAGATCACAAGTAGGCAGAGAAGCAGACAGATAGAGAGAGGTGGAAGCAGGCTCCCTACAGAGTACAGAGCCCGATGTGGGGCTCGATCCCAGGACACTAGGACCATGACCTGAGCCGAAGGCAGAGGCTTTAACCCACTGAGCCACCCAGGTGCCCCTGTATTTATTTTTTTATCCTGCAACTTTACTGAGTTCTCACAGTTTTTTGCTTCAGTCTTTTAAATGTTCTTTATATAAAATCATGTCATCTGCAATAGAGTTTTACTTCTATTTCACCTCTGATGCCCCTTCCTTCCTTCCTCCCTTCCTCACTCCCTCCCCACTCTCTCTTTTCTTTCCTTTTCCTTCCTTCCTTTTCCTTCTTTCTTCCTTTCTTTTCCTTCCTTCCTTCCTTCCTTCCTGCCTTCCTTTCGCCTGATTACTATAGCTAGATCTTCAAGTACTATGTTAAATAGGAGCAGTGAGCATCCTTCGTTAGTGGGCCTCCTTCTTTTGTTTCTATATTAGAGGAATAACTTTCAGCCTTTTATCATTAAGTATGGTGATAGCTGTGGACTTGTCATAGATTACCTTTATTATGTGAAATATGTTTCTTCTATGCCTTGTTTAAGTGGTTTTTATTATGAACAGATGTGGAATTTTGTCAAATAAATTTTCTGTGTCTATGGAGATGTATCACATTGGTTTATTTGCATATGTTGAACCATTCTTGCATCCCATGGATAAATTCCACTTGATAATATTAAATGATCCTTTGAATCATTCTGAATATGCTGAATGTTAAATATGCTTTACTAATATTTTGTTGAAAATTTTTGTATCTCCATTCATTGAAGAGATAGTAGCCTATAGTTTCTAGTAACATCCTCATCATGCTTTGATATTAAGATAATGCTAGCCTCATAAAATGAGATTGGGATGGTTCTCTCCTTTTGGATTTTAATTTTTATTTATTTTTTTAAAAAATTATTTATTTATTTGACAGAGAGAGCACAATCAGGGGAAGTAGCAGACAGAGGTAAATGGAGAAGCAGGCTCCCTGCAGAGCAGGGGGACCTCCATGTGGGACTTGATTCCAGGACCCTGCTGGGATCATGACCCAAGCCAAAGGTCATAAGAACCTTTATAATAATAATATAAAAATTATAATAACCTTTATAATAATAATAACCAAATAAAAACTTAATCAACTGAGCCATCCAGCTGTGCCTCCCCCACTTTTGGATTTTTAAAAAAGAGTTTGAGAATGATTGGTGTTAATTCTTTAAATATATGGCAGAATTCACCAGTAAAGCCATCTGGTGTTGGGTTTTTCTTCACTGGACATTTTTCGTATTACTGATTCAATTTACTTATGTGTAATTGGTCTATTCAGATTTTCCATTTCTTCCTGATTCATCTTACAGTTTGTATATTTCCGAGAATTTTTCCATTTCTTTTTCGTTATCCAGTTTGTTGTAATTGTTTATAGTAGCCTCTTATGATCCTTTGTACTTCTGTAATATTATTTTTAATGTTGTCCTTTTCATTTATAATATCATTGATTTCAGTCTTCTTTTTTTCTCTGGTTGGTACAGCTTGTCAGTTTTTTCTCTTCAGTAAACCAACTCTTGGTTTGGTTAATCTTATCTATTGTTTTTCTGTTCTCTATTTCAGTAATTTCTGTTTTATGCTTATCATTTCCTTCCTTCTGCTAATGTGGGGTTCAGTTTTCTCTTTTTCTAGTTCCTTAGTTTATAGAGTTGTGCTACTTGGGATCTTTCTTGCTTCTGAATGTAGGTGTATAGCTATGAACTTCCCTCTTAGAACTGTTCTTGTTGCATCCCATGAGTTTCAGTATATTATGTTTATTTTCCTTCGTCTCAAGAAACATGTTTGCCTTTAAATTGTTCTTGATTCATTTGCTATCCAGGGCAGTGTTGTTTAATGGCCATGTATTTATGAATTTTCCAGTGTTTCTCTTGTTATTGATTTCTGATTGCATCTACTATAGTCAGAGATTTTTATGTGATATGATTTTAGTCTTTTTATATTTGCTAAGACTTTTTCATAGCCTAATACATGGCTTATTCTTTAAAAAGTTTCATGTGCATTTAAGAAGATTATGTATTCTACCATTGTCAGATAGAATGTTGTGTGTTTATCTATTGTGTCCATCTGGTCTATAGCGTTGAAATCTACTCTTTCCTTATTGTGTCTCTATTCAGGTGGGCTATCCATTATTGAGAGTGGTATAGTAAAGTCAGTAACTCTTACTGTATTGCTGCTTTTTTCACCAGTTCTGTTTGTTTTACTTTATGTATTTAGGTTCTCTGATGTTGGCCACATATGTATTTACAACTGTTATATACCCATGACTCTCATTTTGTTATATAATGATCTTGTCTATTTTTATAATTTTTAGCTTACAGTCCATTTTGTCTGATAGAAGTGTAAGTACTCCTGCTTTTTGTTGTTGCTATCATTTGCTTGAAATGTCTTTCCAGGGGCACCTGGGTGGCTCAGTGGGTTAAGCCTCTGCCTTTGGCCCGGGTCATGATCTCAGGGTTCTGGGATCGAGCCCCATGTCGGGCTCTCTGCTCAGCTGGGAGCCAGCTTCCCCCTCTCTCTGACTGCCTCTCTGCCTACCTGTGATCTCTCTCTCTTTCTGTCAAATAAATAAATCTTAAAAAAAAAAAAAATGTCTTTCCATTTCTTCACCCTGTGTGTATTGTTAAGGCTAACTTTGTTTCGCGTTGGCAGCATATCCCCGGATCTTTATTTTTTTTGTTTGTTTTTAATTTATTTATGTAATCCATTTATCCGTTGTATATCTTTGGATTAAATAATTTAATCCATTTATATTTAGAGTAATTAGTGATAAATAAGAACTTATTATTGCCACTATGTAAATTGATTTCTGGTTGTTTTGTAGATCCATTGTTCCTTATTTCTTGTCTTTTCTTTATGTTTTGATGTTCTATCAGTAGGCTTTGACTTCATCATGTTCTTTTGTGTAATGCTTAGGTTTTTCCCTTGTGCCATGAAGCTTACATAAAATATCTTACAATTATAACACCTTATCTTAAAATAATAAGAACTTCAATTGAATATCTAAACTTTATACTTACAATTCTCCTCCCTCTCACATTTCGAGTCTTTGTTGTTACAACTTACATATTTTATATTGTTTAACTGATGACATATTATTTTAATTATGGTTATTTTTACTACATTTATTTTAACCTTATGGTTGAAAGCAAATTACGTACCACCACTACCATATTACAGAATTTAATTTTAACTATATATTTACCATTACCAATGAGTTTTATGCTTACCTTTTTATGCTTTTATGGTGTTACTTACCCCTCTCCTTTTATTTCCACTCGAAGAATTCCCTTTAGCATTTCTTGGAAGGCATGTCTAGTGGTAATGAACTCCTTCAGCTTTTGATTTCTCAGGAAGTCTCTATCCCTCCTTCATTTCTGAAGGACAGTTTTACCAAGTATAGAATTCTTAGTTGGCAGTTTGATTTGTTTGTTTGTTTGTTTCTTCCCCCTCCAGTATTTTGAATATGGCGACCCATTCTCTTTTGGCCTGAAAGTTCTGGTGAGAAATCTGTCAGCGTCTTACAGGGTTTCTCTTACATGTAATTTTTTTCTCTTGCTGCTTTTAAAATTCATTGTCTTTTACTTTTGACAATATGTATATCTCACTGCTGCCTTATACACATTCGCCCTATTTAGGGTCCTTTGGCTTTCATGGATGTGAATGTCTATTTCTCTTCCCAGATTTGGGAACTTTTCAGATATTATTATTTCAATACTCTTTCTGTCCCTTTCTCTTTTCCTTCTGGAACTTCCATCATGTAAATATAGTTTATTTCCATGTGTCACACAAGTTCATAGGCTTTATTTTTTTTTAATCTTCTGACTAGATAATTTCAAATGTCTTATGCTCCATGTTGTTGATTCTCCCTTCTGCATTATCTAGTTTGCTTTTGAAACTCTACTGAATGTTTTAGTTCATTTACTGTATTTTATAAATTAGGAATCTTTTCATGGTTTGTATTTATTAAATTTTCATTTTGTTTATGAATTGTTTTCTTAATTTCATTTAATTGTCAGTTTGTATGTTCTTCTAGTTCACTAAGCTTTCTAAGAGGGTTATTCTAAACCCTTTGTCTGACAGTTTATAGATCTCTACTTCCTTAGGGTCAGTAGGGTCAGTTAATATAGCTTTATCAGTTTTCCTTGGAGGTAGTATATTTACCTGATTTTTCATTATCCTTGACTCTTTACATTGGTATCTGTGCAGTTGAATAATTAGGCTCCTCTTTCAGACTTTACAATTTTACTTTGGTAGAACAGATCTTTATCATTCAGTTTAGTTAGGTTTCTGGGTATGTCTGCTGTTAATATCCTTGGGAAGGTGGGCTTGTTGTTAGAGTCTGTTTTCGGTGAGGCAATTGTTCTAATTCTGAGGTCAGGTCTGGGAGGTATGCTACTGGCTGAGAAACCTTAGAGAGGAATGCTGGCTTGGTTTCTTATCCAAGTGAAGCTGTAGAATGGACTATACAGTTGCCTGGTCAGGGTTACTAGATGGTTGGGTTTGGGTAAAATATTTATTAGTAGATGGTTATTTGAGTCAGCTTTCTTGCCCTGACTGAGCATCAGGGCAGCACCCAGGGTGGTTATTTGTGAACCCAACTCAGTCAAAAATGTGCAAGTGATTCCCTGATCAGATGAGGCCACCATTTTTGCTATGCAGATGGGGAAAGCCATGGGCTGTGTTCTCCATTTAAGTTCCACTATAAAAAAGACTGTTGGATGAACAGTGCAGGTTTCTATGTGCTGTGATTTGGCTCCTTTCTCAGGGTGAAGGCTGTATTCAGCAATGGGAGGGGGAAAAGGGGAAAAGCTCTTTGTCTTAACTCCAGCCAAACTGCACCCCAAGTTCCCTGGCTAAACAGGGACATTCATTGGCTTTGCACTGCAGACCATCAGCTCTGCTTGCCCATCTTGGCTCACACTGTTCACTTAAAATAGCTTCCAGGTGCTCTCACCAGCATTTTTGGACCAGTGGGGCCTAGGAGTCACAGTGGATGTGGCTATGTTTTAGCTTACTTGCCTGGTAACCAGCCTTTTTACTACATCTTATTCCTATTTTATCAATGGCTCTTCAAATCCTGAGGGTATCTGTAGATGTTTACAAAAAAGCTTATGGTTTACCTGCTTTGACAATATCAGGTTTTTTAGAAAGCACCTCTTCTCTCTAGGGTCTCCCACAGGCTGCTTAAAGCCCCTTTCTTCCTTGGTCTGAGTTAAAACTATTTGCTCAATTGCATTCCTATAAGAAGTGCAAAGGAAGGAGAAAGGAAACAAAAACTCTCTTTAGCTTGCATGAAATTGGATCTGGAACAAGGTTTGGTAAGGGCAGAATTTGAAAATAATCCATTAAGCTTAGCACCAAAGCTTATATTTGGGTATCTTTTCTATCATGTGAAATGTTCAGAATTGGTTATCTTACTGAGATAAAAAGGACAAATCTGAATAAGGTATTTTATAGTGAGCAATAAACATGTAAGTGGCTTTACTTTTTGGATAGATGGGATTCAAGTAAGATCTCAACTCAAAAACTCTATTACCCACTTGCTAGAAAGACAGTAAAATGAGGAAGAAGAAAAAATAATGTATCAAAAATTGTGATTTTTAGGCCTGCTGGATTTATTGATGGATTTTTTAAGGGACAGTAATACATATAAACACAAAACTTTATTTTTAGAAAGTGGCTTCAGTGATTGCAGGAGCTGTTCTCTGAGGATTTTCAGAATATTATCATTAAAAAAAATCAAAATGTGAGCAAGAGTTTTAAATAATGGGACTGTAGCAAAGATGTAGTCTTGGCAATAAACATTGATATTCCCCAACTGACTTAAATTTGTGCCAAATGAGTAATGCTCATGAATTAATATAAATTATTTATTGAAATTCTTATGCCTCCCCTTCAGCAGAACCTTGTCACAGAAGAATAGATCCCTGTAGTACTCTATCCTTAGCTTTCCATCAGGAACATTTTAAATTACTCATATAATGATGCTTATGCATCTACTTGTAGGAACAGTTGGAGCCTCAAAATGCCCCATAGTGAATAAATACCATGTGAGCAACTCTTTCTGACTCATTGCCTTCAATGGACATTTGCCCTGGAAGGCAGGGAGTTAAGACTTGGGACATGAGGTATGTTTCTGTCTGTTGTAGAGTTGAGCTTGGTTTATTGTTGATGCTCATTCTCTCTTTTGCTCTCCCTCAACTTAAAGTTGTATGTTAAAGGCTGACATTTGAAAAACAACTGATTTTCTCTCACTGTGTCTTTATCATTGATGTTTTAAGCAAACTGCAGAGTTCATTGCAATTTTTTAATACTTACCAGTATCAACTAGATGGTGCTACTACTTAGTATGACACAGAGGAATTTATACATTGATAGGTTAGAGAAAGCAAATTAATGAAAACAAAGATATACACTGTGAGGTGATTGATTTTTACCTTCTAAATATATTTATATTTTAAATTATGAAAAAAATTGCAAAACCTAACTTTAAAATATACATATTTATTATAAATCCAAAAAGAACGATAATTTCCAAATATGATAAAGTGACACTTCTATGAATTCAGTAAATCTTACTTTAGTTGCAAGTAAATTTTTTCTTTTTCAAAGTTCTAGTTCCATTTATCAACTTACTCTCAGGTTTTAAATTGTCAATCTCAGCTTTAGTGCCTGTAACAATTTTTTTTTGCTAGTACATCATACTTGTTCTTGCACATTTACTTGGTCAGAGTGCAATAATGTCACTTAACCTCATGTATGTCCTCCTAAAACGTCTCAATACATCCTGAAATAACTATCTTTGAGGCTATTCTGCCTTTTATAGTGGAAGCAGATGGTGGGATTATGGCTGTTCCAGAGGTTTCTCGTTGCTTCTTGTGAACTTTCTCTTAAGTCAAAGACTCAACAACTTTTCCAAGAATCAAGTTAACTATAAAACAGATGTCTTTATACTCAGCGTTCTACATTATGAGCAGAGGTTTCTTATTTGAGGAAGTGAGAGCCAAATGGACTAAGTATCCTGAAATCCACCCCTACGCCTCTTTTCTCTCTCTCCTTTGAATTTCCATTGATGCTATAAATAATGAATCTAAAACAAAAAGATGCTAGAAGCAAATAGGTATTATTTACTTCATATTTATTAGAGATTTCAAACGTAAGGATAACAATATATTTGAGGTATTAAATGCTTTGCTATATTATGTATATAACTGCATACATGGAGTTTGAGAAACAATTTCAAGAGTAGAAAGAAATTGGATAGACTTTTGAGACAATTAACAAATGTTAAAATACCAGTTCTAGTGTTAAGTAATTTCTAAACCTTGGAAGATATTTTCTTCCTCATATCAAAAAAAATTTTTTTAGTTAAAAAAAGGTAGATTAAAAATAAATAAGTCAAGCAGAGAGAGTCAATTATCATATGGTTTCACTTATTTGTGGAGCATAACAAATAGCATGGAGGACATGGGGAGTTAGGAGAAGGCAGTTGGAGGAAATTGGAAGGGGAGGTGAACAATGAGAGACTATGGACTCTGAAAAACAATCTGAGGGGTTTGAAGGGGCAGGGGGTGGGAGGTTGGGGGAACCAGGTGGTGGGTATTAGAGAGGGCACGGATTGCATGGACCACTGGGTGTGGTACAAAAACAATGAATACCGTTATGCTGAAAATTAAAAAAAAAAGATTATTATTTTTTTTTTAGCTAATTTTATTTTTTAATCTGTTCCACAGAGTTGTTGGAAACATCGTACGAAAGTAACATGAACTGTGCCTGGAACATAAATTCTTAGTGAACATTATTCAATTAAACCTTCAAAAATGTATTGCTAAAACATTTTCTGAAAAAATGTCTTCAAATGATTAAACCTACTTTAAAATACTTTTTTATGTGTTAATATTGTATCAGTTAGTCTTCTTTCCCTTGGACCTTCAATTTGCTCTTGACAACAGCAGACAGATGGGAGGAGTTAAAAATTTGGATTGAGAGTTGGATACATTTTTTTTTAAAATGCCGTTTTTTTAAAAAGTGCTACTGCATCATTTCATGTATTTTTAAAAATTCTATGTATTTGGGCGCCTGGGTGGCTCAGTGGGTTAAAGCCTCTGCCTTCGGCTCAGGTCATGGTCCCAGTGTCCTGGGATCGGGCCCCACATCGGGCTGTCTGCTCAGCAGGGAACCTGCCTCCTCCTCTCTCTCTCTGCCTACTTGTGATCTCTATCTGTCAAATAAATAAAATCTTTTAAAAAAATTCTATGTATTATTGTATCTACTTCTCATACCTATTTTGGGAGTGTGTATGATTAGTCCTTTATAGATAAGAAACAGAAGCTCTAAGACAACTCAGTTTTAAGAAAAGCTCTGCTCTTTTTCAAGATCTGGTATGCCATTTTTTAATTTATAATAATAAGAATTGATTTGGATTCTTTTTCTCTCTTAAGATTAGTTTAAGAAATATATTAGAGTGATCACCTAATAACCTACAAGAGCTGGCTGATTGTATTCAGGCGAAATGGAGACTATTGATAAATGTTCTCTAACCCAGGACCTCTCTTTTTTTGAGACCTAAGTATGTAATTGACTTGCTGTGATGATTCTGGGAAGATAGTAATGCTAGATATTTATGTCTGGATAATTTGTCTTTGCACCAGTAAGTTTCAGAGGAATTTCATATCTTCTTGACAATATAAGTATATAAGGTTAAATATTTCCTAAAAGATATATCACATATCACATTTTTAAAATTATTCTCTGTGACATATACTAGCTTTGATACACATTTAAGTATTTAGACAAGAAGCTAATGTGTATATAAGTTAACTCCCTCACTTTATTGAAAGTGGAATTAAATTGAGGCATGCCAAGTAAAACACGCTAAAATGACATGCCCAATACCACTCATCATCTCTGTAATTGTTAGTTAGTCTAAATATTGAAAATATCAGTTAACTTTTATGACTCCATAGGATGGGTTTTTCAGTTTTCAGGATGGGAGGAGTCACTAAATCCTACCTAATCACTTCCATGATGCTGTCCCTTTCACTGAAGCTGAGTGGTTAGCTCTTAGATTGATCTACCTGCTGCTTTGTGAGATGCCACCAGAAGGGCTGATCACAGGATGAAGTAGGAATCCATCCACTCTGAAATACAAAAAAAAAAGGGAATTACCTTTAAAGATTCTCAAGTTGTAATGCAGAGAAATGGGGGGGGGAGAAGAAGGTTTATTTTTAAATTGACTAGCTGTAACTAGCAGTTGTCAAGGTGTAGGGAGTAAATGATGTAATATGTTCTGGGGAACAATATTTAAAATTTGTCTATAGATATTTCAGGGTCACATGTCCTTTGATGCTTATCTGCATTTGAAAAAAACATGGATTGCCATAATATCTCTTTGCCCAGTGCTTTTTTTTGGACCGTGGTTTCTTAATTATAATAATTGACAGGTAAGCAAATTTATATAACTGAGGTATAATACTTTTTAAAGGGACAGAAAGCCATTGCAGGGAATACTATTAAAAAAAAAGGAATAGGGGTGCCTGGGTGGCTCAGGGGGTTAAAGCCTCTGCCTTCAGCTCAGGTCATGATCCCGGGGTCCTGGGATCGAGCCCCACATCGGACTCTGCTCTGCGGGGAGCCTGCTTCCTCCTCTCTCTCTCTGCCTGCCTCTCTGCCTACTTGTGATCTCTGTCTGTCAAATAAATAAATAAAATCTTTAAAAAAAAAAAAAGGAATAATTATTCTGGCTAAGACACAGCTACAATGTTGGTCATAGAGCTGGGGGAGATCATAAGAAATCAGGCTTGATTCTTACCTTGCCTACTGTCTCTGAGCACTTGAACAAGTCATTGAACCCTCTAGACAAGTGCTATCTAGTTAAAAATTCCAGCCACAAATTCAAGCTTTATATGCAGTTTTCTCTGCAGAATAAAAAATATACTTCTAAAAATTTAAGACTTTAATGAGATAGTATATAGCAAAGCACCTACCGTGATAAATGCTCAATATATATTTTTACAGATTTAGAATGAAAATATGTAAGCTTAAAGGCCAAGACAGTAGAGATGTTCTTATAGTGGGGCAAATCTGTAACTTACAGAACATAGCATTTTGCCAGTTCATAAAAACTGACATCTATCATTGGTTGTCCTTTTCTTCTGGTGGCAGCCCCCGGATATTTTCTTCAGGACTTTCCCTGAATGAGGAGTGCTATGTGATCCAAATCAGCCTGATTACCTCACCTGGAGATTGAATTTAGGGCAGAAATTTCCAGGAAGGAACATAGTTGGAGGGATCTCATTCCAATAGAACATTCCAGAAAAGACTTCCATTTACTCTTACTGCCCATTTCCCTGGACCATCACTGGTTGCTGTCCTTTCTGAGGCCTGGTTACTCAATTTTTCCTTCGATTCTACAAGATTCCCTAGCTTCTACATAAATTCCCCTCTTTGATTTACTATAGTCAGTTTCTGCCAAACACTCTGATTGGGTTAGGTACAAAAACTGGACTTCTAATCCCCACAAACCTTTCTGATGTGAATACATCCCCTGTCCTAATATCTATGTTGAAACTTTGGACAGATTGTTTCAAGCTAACTGGGAGATAAACAGTCACTCACATTTTGCCTGGTATGTACTGGTAGGTTTTCTGATCTATTGGGCTGCAGCATCCAATCAGGTAGCCACATGGTGGCTACCATGCAACATGTTCTTTACATTTAAATTGAAATTAAGATTTAGTTTATTTGCAATAGCCCACTTTCAAGTGCTCAAGAGCCACATATGACTAATGGCTACTCTATTGGACAGCATAGAATTTGAGTATTTCCACCATCTCAGCAAATTCTATGAGACAACATTGGTCTAAGGCCTTTCAGAACACTTGTTCAAAAATTCAGCAAAGGTTAAGACACTTCTTTTTGAAGGTTGTTGAATAAAGACAAAATGAAGTTTGCTGTGAAAAAGAATTATTTGAAGAATGGAGATTAAATGTGTCTTGCAGAAGAATAAAACTCAGTTAAAAAATTATGGCAATAATTACAGTGCTTTAAGAAAGAGTGCATATGGAAATTAATAGACGTTCAATATCTTAATTTTTCCTTTGATGATTAGGAGATCCTCTTCCACAGTACTCCTCCTTTGGGACAATGAGGAATTACATTATAGAGTGAATTTAAAAACTTTGTAGTAATTCTCACTCATTTTAGGATGAAGAGGGATATCCCGAGTACATAGGTCACTTTCTAGGTCACACAGCTTAATTACCTGCAGAAACAACATGAGAACAACACACCTCTTGAAGTTTTAATCTGAACAGTTGTGATCTGTTGGACAAGGTATATTCAAGATATCTACCTCAAAATCATTTTTGTATTATCTGAACCAAAGATATTCAAATCACAGCTTTCCCTGCCTTCTATGAAATGGGATTTTGTGTAACTGCCATTTCACATGTATCTGTATTTCTTTAAAGGCCAGAAAAAGGAAGTCAAACTCCTATAGTTTATAACTAAGACTGACCCTGAATTGTCTAAATCTTATCCCTTGAAATTTGCAATTCCCTATCCACTTTCCCAATTCCCAAGCACCTAGGGAAATTATATCATCTTTTACAGGTGCATTTTGTTTAGGTAAGAATCCAGAGGTAAAATAATGTGTTGCATATGATGGAAAAATAAGTATATTTGTAGAATTTTTTATAATATATATTGTAAGCAGGAACCAGAGAGAGAACTTCCTATTTTGTGAGGAAGTGCAAAATTGTCAAGCATACAAACCTGCACTTAATTAGGTCTGTTTTGAAGAGTCATATTCATACATATGTAAGTGAATATATATTTTTGTCCTTGGGGCCTAGATCTGCCAGGTCCTGAGTTCCGGGACTGACTCAGGACAGTCTTAAGTTTTACATTTCCATAAGTGGTTTAGTATTGGCTTGGCCAAAGTCTCCCTGCCTGCCTGCCAAGACTCCCTGTCTGTTATACATTTGATGGCTTCCTTCTGGGGCTTGCTAACTTTTGCTGTCTGACAAAGGAATTAACAACAGGATATCATCAGAGTGGCTCCTAGATAATTAATGTCCATTTGATATTTCAGTGAGTTTATGCATTGAAAGACATTTGCTTTCAATGTATACTCCTATCCTCAGATTTGCTTGGAATTTTTTTTCAACTACTCTTAACAACCTTTTTGGAAAAATACTCATATTTCCTCTCCCAGGCTAAAAATCAAATTTCATGTACTTTACTTACCTTCATTTGTGATTCCTTGTCTCCTTTCCCAGTGCTCTCATTGATTCTAAACTGGGTCATTACTAGCCTTTAAAACTTGCTGCCCTACTCAATTTTATACTTTTTTTCCCCCCTTCTTTCTCCTGAGTAAGTTAAACCAGAGCTTCTGTATTAGAGATGGTCAGCAGTGCCACAGACGGGAAGTCATTCCTTCCAGGAGACTAAAGATCTAAATTTTTAAGAGAAAATTGTTGGGGTCAATTTCATGTTAAAACATGTTAACCCCCTAGGGCCTGCCTGGACCTACTTAGCCATAGTGACTCCATGTTGCCTAGGTAGACATGTTGTTGTTTAACAAATGCCTCAACAGTTATTGATATCAGTTCCAGGTCACTGTTACTAAAACACACACCTAAAACAAGGCCATTTTGTTTATATCAGTTCCAGGTAACTATTACTAAAACACATACCTAAAACAAGGCCATTTTGTTGTTTAATAAACGCCTCAACAGTTACTAGTATCGGTTCCAGGTAACCGTTACTAAAACACACAGGTAGGAGACATCCAATCAGCCAAAGCCACATATGTAGAGGTCTGCAATTGTGCCCTATAAAAATTAGCCTGTAAGACCAAGGGGCGCCGCTCTCTTCAGAGGCAGCCCTGGCCGGTCAGTCTGACTTCTAATGCTTGGCATAGAATAAAGCTTTACATAACTTTCACTTTGTCTCAGCCTCATTTCCCTGGCCGGTCAGTCTAACTTCTAATGCTTGGCATAGAATAAGGCTTTGCGTAACTTTGTCTCAGCCTCATTCCTTTGATAACGGACCCAACAAAAATCACAATACAGGGACAGTTTGCTTTCTGAGGAATGGTATAACCAAACTGAACATGAATTTTTTTTTTTTTATCATGATCTGATTCTGTGGGGGGACTTGGGGTTTTATTTTTGTTGATGTTCCTGTTTTTGCTGATGGCACAAGTTTTTTTTTTTTTTTCTTTTCATTTTTTTTTAAATTTAAATTCAAGTTTCTTGACATATAGTGTCTCAGGAATAGAATTTAGTGATTCATCGGTTGCATATAATACCCACTGCTCATCAAAACAAGTGCCCTCCTTAATCTCCATCACTCAGTTATCTTACCCCCTGTCCACCTCCCCTCCAGTAACCCTCAGATTGTTCCCTGTAGTTAAGGGTCTCTTTTGGTTTGCCTCTATGTTTTTATCTTTTCCTGCCCTTCACCTATATTCATCTGTTTCTTAAATTCCACATATGAGTGAAATCATGTGGCATTTTTCTCTGACTTATTTTGTTTATAATACACTCAGTTCCATACACGTCATTGCAAATGGTAAGATTTCAATTTTTGACAGCTGAGAAATATTCCATTGTGCATATATATATATATATATATATATATATGCACGTATATACCACTTCTATATCTATTCATCAGTCCATGGACATTTGGGTTCTTTCCATATTTTGGTTATTGTGGACATTGCTGCTATAAATATTGGAGTGCATGTGCCCCTTTGAATCACTATTTTTGTATCCTTTGGATAAATACCTAGTAGTGTAATTGCTGGGTCACAGAGTGGTTCTATTTTTAACTTTTTGAGGAAACACCATACCATTTCCAGAGAGGCTACACCAGTTTTATTCTATGTGTAAGAGGGTTCCCCCGTTCTCTGCCTCCCCTAACATCTGTTGTTTCCTGAGTTGTTAATTTTAGCCATTCTGACAGGTGTGATGTGGTATCTCATTGTGGTCTTGATTTGTATTTCCCTGATAAAAAGTGATGCTGGGCATTTTTTCATGTGTCTGTTAGCCATTTGTATGTCTTCCTTGGTGAAATGTCTGTTCATGTTTTCTGCCCGTTTCTTGACTGGATTTTCTGGTTTTGAGGTGTTGAGTTTGATAAATTCTTTATAGATTTTGGATACTAATCCTTTATCAGCTATGTCATTTGCAAATATCTTCTCCCATTCTGTCAGTTGCCTTTAGTTTTGTTAATTGTTTCCTTTGCTGTGCAAAAGCTTTTTGTCCTAATGAAGTCCCAGCATTCATTTTTGCTTTTGTTTCTCTTGCGTCTGGAGACGTGTCTAGCAAGAAGTTGCTGCAGCCAAGGTCAGAGAGGTTGCTGCCTGTGTTCTCCTCTAGGATTTCGAGGGGTTTCTCTCTCACATTTAGGTCTTTAATCCATTTTGAATTTATTTTTGTGTATGGTGTAAGAAAGCCATCCAGTTGCATCCTTCTGTATGTGACTGTCCAATTTTCCCATTTGTTGAAGAGACTTTTTTCCATTGGACATTATTTCCTGCTCTGTCAAAGATTAGTTGACCACAGAGTTGAGGGTGCATTTGTGGGTTCTCTCTTCTGTTCCATTGATCTATGTGTCTGTTTTGAGCCAGCATTATATTGTCTTCATGACTACAGCTTGGTAATACAGCTTGAAGTCCAGAATTGTGATGCCTCCAGCTTTGGTTTTCTTTTCCAACATTCCTTTGGCTACTTGGGGTCTTTCTGATTCCATACAATTGTCAGAATTGTTTATTCCAGCTCTGTGAAATTTTGATAGGGATTGCAATAAGTGAATAGATTACTTTGGGTAGTATAGACATTTCAACAATATTTGTTCTTCTGATGCCTGAGCATGGAATGTTTTTCCATTTCTTTGTGTCTTCCTCAGTTTCTTTCATAAATGTTCTATAGTTTTCAGAGTACAGATCCTTTACCTCTTTAGTTAGGTTTATTCCTTGGTATCTAATGGTTTGTGTATAATTAGAATCAATTCCTTGATTTCTTTCTGTTGCTTCATTGTTCATGTATAAAAATGCAAAGGCTTCTGTGCATTGATTTTATATCCTGCAATGTTGCTGAATTAATGTATCAGTTTTAGCATTTTTTTTTTTTTTGGTGGAGTCTTTTGTATTTTCTACATAGATTCTGATTCTATTTACCACCTTTTCAGAACAGAAGCCAAGTAAGATAACCCTTAAATTCAATGTAACCAAAATTGTCCTCTTTAGTTCACCTGTAAATGTTTTCCAAACAAATGTAGATATTCCTATCATTGGGGCCCCAGACCTGGGTTTTGAGATGTCTCTTAATAATTCTCTTTAGAATATATTATCTGGTTTTGGGTACATTAATCCATTTCCTAAAAAGGTGGCTTTTTATGCAAGTCCTTGAAATATACTGTATATAGCAGGATATACAAGCTCAGAATATTGATTCAGGTTACTTGGCCTCTAAGTCTCACTGTTACCTTTCTAATTTTTTCATCTGTAAATAAGAAAAATAATAGTATATCCATTATAGGAGGTCATAAGTATTGAAAATGAAAATATAAAGGGAGAGCTTAGAAACATTAAATATTTTGTTATTAAACTTAATGATAGTTTACTATTATAAAAAAGAAGTCTATATTTAGTAGCCTTGTCGAAGAATTGATGCAAGTCTTTTTTTGTCTTCTTAGTTTCAAAGAGGCTAATAGGAAGCCTAGAGCACTAGAAGACCGTTTACAACTAGTGTTTTCTTCTTTAAAGAGAAAGTGCATCAGATGATATCTGTGTCCTAGAAGTTTCAACTCATGACTGGATGTTAATCTATTCTTACTATTCCTTAGGATACTACCTAAGCAGCCAAATCAAAAACCCAGATAAGAGTGGTTTAAAAAGATAGAGAGATAGGGGCGCCTGGGTGGCTCAGTGGGTTAAAACCTCTGCCTTCAGCTCAGGTCATGATCCCAGGGTCCTGGGATCAAGCCCCACACTGGGCTCTCTGCTCAGCAGGGAGCCTGCTTCCTCCTCTCTCTCTCTCTGCCTGCCTCTCTGCCTACTTGTGATCTCTGTCAAATAAGTAAATAAAATCTTAAAAAAAAAAAAGAGAGAAATATGTTATTATACTTGAAAAATTTTCTTCCTTTTGTCCTGACCTCAATGGGATGTCTTCTCATCTCCATCTTTTTCAACTTAATGGAGGATCCATTGAATCCTAATGAAACAAAAAAAGTTTGGATGATATCTTCAGCTGGATTCCTGAGAAATGAAACCTGAAGCAAGTATTCAAGTAAAAATGATTCAATAGTGTTATCAAGGAAAACCAGTAAAAGACTAGCAAAGTGGGACAGGATATTAAAGATGGCAAGCAATGTTAATGGAGGGTAATATTACCTCTGTTGCCCCAGGAGAGGACACAGCAGTGGACATCACATCTTTAATGTTCTAATCAAGTCACAATGGAGCTGGAGTATTTATACTTCTGTACTCATTGGTCATTGCTTTTGATTAAATGAAGGAATTTACATTTACAGGCACTTGTGGCTTTCCTAGTTTGAGGGAAAATCATTCCAGTGGTCCAAGGACAGCATTCCCGAAAGAGTTACAAGTGTCTGCAGGGACAGGAAGCAGTCCTGGATTTGGGGTGCACGAAAGAGGTAAAGAGATGGCAGTGAATATTCACAGAGCATTACTACATGGAGGATTGATTCACTGAGAAGGCCAATGCGGTCTACCAAATTCAGTGAGGTTTTAATTTGCATTTTTCTTATAATTAATGAGTTTTAGGATTCAAACATCTTTTCATATGTTTACCAGTACTTTTTATTTCCTTTTCTATCAAATGTCTGATAAGATCCTTAGCCAATTTCAATTATTCATAATTTTATTCTTCTAGATTTTCAGAAACCATTTATTAAGGAGATTGGTTACTTTGCTATGGTGTGAATTACAGATATTTTACTTTTTTCAAACAGTGGCTTCTTAAAAAATGGACTATATTGTTGTTTTACTGGTAGGCATTACTTCTGTTTTTTTTTTTTTTTTTTGCATTTTTGAGGTATTTTGTGTGGTACTATGGTAGTACCCTTTTTACTAAGAATTATTGCAATAATTAGATTTTTTTAGAGTTTTCTATGGTATTGGTTGTGATTTTAAATTGATCAGTAGTAATGTCTTTTTGGTTAGTACTCTTCACTGATGTTAGTGTGATGGTCTTTGCGCATTTTAAAACAGCATCTCTGTGTCAAACCCCTTTTAATTATTAGTTATTTATTGGAGTCTCCTAGAGTATGGGGAGATGGCAGGGAGGGTGTCAGAAACAACATAACTGAAAATCTTTTTTCTAGTTTGCTGCCAAAGATTTAGACTGCCTCCCACCAATATGGCTTTTCTTTGTGATTCCTTGAGTCCATGTTGATAAATGAAAAAATGACATTTATATTTCAAAGCAATCTCTCACTAAAAGGAAAACTTTGTCCTCCCTGGAACTTTCTAAGATCTATTGTTGCTTGGTCCTTTTGCCACTACTGTGCTTTATCTCTTCATCTATTATTTTGAGTAATTCACTGATTTCTCAGCTGCCATTTTTAGCATATATTTTTTTTCACTGAAATTAAGTTTATAGGGATTTTTCTTTTATTCCCCTTTTTGTATGTGTTCAGTTTAGGTTTGGTGCTTATTGCCATAACCATTTATAATAGAGATTTTAGTCTTATGGAAAATAAATTTATAAAGAATTCATATGATAAACAGCAACCACACTTCTGCAGAATGAAATAGGGATGACAAAGATCGTTCTGAAAGAGCATGAAATAAGAAACTAGTAGAAAGTTTAAGGGGTTTGGAATTCTACAGGCTTGGATTTATATGGATGCTCATTTATTTACTAGCTGTTTTATCAGAGGCAAACTAATACAGCATTCTAAACTTGCTTCCCTCCTTGGTAAAATAGTAATGTTTTCTTCAGTGTATTTTTAGGAGGATTAACTACAATATATTCTTAAGTCATCTAGCCATAGATTACCCTTAATGTGTATTGGTTCTTAATGCAGGCAGAGAACTAGACAGAAAAATGGCTGGAAATAGATAGCTTCAAATTACCTAATCTAGGGATGCCTGGGTGGCTCAGTCAGTTTAGCATCTGCCTTCAGCTCACGTCACGATCCCAGAGACCAGGAATTGAGTTCCCCATCAGGCTCCTTGCTCAGTGAGGAGCCTGCTTCTCCCTCTGCCTGCTTTCCCTATCCTGCTTCTCTGACAAATAAGTTAAAAATATAAATATATACACACACACATACATATATGTATATTTAATAGAGAGATTACAAGTAGGCAGAGAGGAAGGCAGAGGGAGAGGGGGAAGCAGGCTCTTTGCTGAGCAGAGACCCAAAGTGGGGCTCGATCCCAAGACCCTGAGGTCATCACCTGAGCCAAAGGCAGAGGCTTAACCCACTGAGCCACCCAGGTACCCCAATAAGCAAAATACTATTTAAAAAATACCTAATATGGGGCGCCTGGGTGGCTCAGTGGGTTAAAGCCTTTGCCTTCAGCTCAGGTCGTGGTCTTGGAGTCCTGGGATCGAGTTCCGCATGGGGCTCTCTGCTCAGCAGGGAGCCTGCTTCCTTCCCTCTCTCTCTGCCTGCCTCTCTGCCTACTTGCGATCTCTCTGTCATATAAATGGGTAAAGTCTTTAGAAAAAAAAATACCTAATATGTAGAAAAATTAATATACTGGCTGTTAAAATTTGTGAAGAGACTTCTATCTGACTAGTTGGAAAATACTTATTGATATTTCAAAATGCTGAAACTTTTTTTTACTTAAAATCAAAATCTGTTATAGTGGGTGATGGTTCATTTTATATATCATCTTGGCTAGGATGGGTGCCTTCTTGTTGGATCACATATCAGACTAGATTTTGCTCTGAAGGTATTTTTTACATGTGATTAAAAATCAGTAGACTTTATGGAGGATCATCTGTTTTACTCACTTTCAACAGACTGCATCCAATCAGACCTAAGAGCAAAGCCTGAGGTCCTCAAAAAAAGAGGAATTCTGAGTTTCTAGCTTTCAGGCTCAAGATTGTAATAGTGTGGGAAAGGAAAAATAATTTTCCCTTTACCCTACTGAGTTCTTTCCTGAGACTTCCCTGTAATAAAAACAAACAAAAACAATTAAAAGGAGAAAAACAGAATTTTATTAACATGCACCCCTCCTGTATACATGGGAGATACCCAAGAAAACTGAGTTACTCCCCAAAATGCCCAGTCACATCATAGCTAAAGCAAAAAGATATTAGGGTGGGGGGAGATATTTGGGAGGTTATCCCGTAAAACACAATAAATAAGAATATGGTTGTTATGAAGATGTAAATCCCCCTTCTTCATTGGTAAGGATTTCTAGAGATTTCTTGATACAGAGAAACACCCTGAGAAATGGAAATTTCCCTTAGAAATCTAAATATCTCTTACAAAAGATAGTTTCTAGGTGGTTTTCAGAGCATTTCCTTTGTCTGCTGTATCAGCTCAAAATGATCCTTATTACACATTACACAGAGGCACATTTTAGGGTGATATATTTGGCCCATCAGTCCTGCCTGTTAAACTTTAAGTAAGAAGGTTCACAATCCACACACTGAGTTGATAGACTTCTTCCTACCTCACTGAACCAGTCTCTTGGTCCTGAGGCCAGTCAAGTTAAAGAGCAGTGTCCTTGCATGTGAGCTGTCAGAGTTAGGCCTTTATGATGTGAGCAGTCTTGCATTTAGTATGAGGCATTGCAATAGAAACAAAAGAAGACCAGGTACATTGGTATAGAAGACTATAAACCCTGTCTGAGTCCTCCAGGTACCTGGCTCAAAGCCTCTTTTGCTGTTTGCATGTCTCAGATGATATCATCATGTGTGCAGGTAAACTCTGAGAGTGGCCCACATAGCAACATGCATTAGATTGTGTATATAAGGACTATTGTGGTTTTTTCTCTGATGTTTACATCAAGTTGTTCCACTTCAGTTTGCAGAACATAATGAAAAAAAATGAGTAAGAACAGAAACTAGACAAATCCAAAAGGTGGGAGAAAATTGTAAACTTCAGTTTGGAAATTCATTGTTAGATTTTGAAGGAACTACAAGATTTTAGGATCCAGTCCATAAGTGGAAAATAAAACCTCAAAAACAATAGCACTAGAATATAATTACTTACAAAGGTACAACATAATTTTTCTTTCTACAGTCACCAGATTTCTACTAAAAATAATCACAGTAAAACTAATTTGTTTGCAAATTAAGTCTAGTTTGAATAAATTTGGTCTGAATAATTTACGTAAGTGAAACAAGAATAGCTTTTTGACCGTATTAGCTATTTTAAATCTGTTTTGCTGGAACTTTTCATAAGGAATTTCATTGAACCTTTTTTTAAAAGTATGGTTAACATACAATGTTGCATTAATTTCAGGGGTACAGCATATTGGTTGAATGAGTCTATATGTTATGTTCACCATAAGCATAGCTACCATTTGTTACCATACATAGAGTATTATTTACTACATCCCCTATGCTGTACTTTTTATCTTCATGGTGTATTTATCTTTCACTCATCCCCGTTTTCTCTGGCAACCACCAGTTTGTTCTGTTTACTTAAGAATTTCCTGGTTTGTTTGTTTTGTTTTTTAGATTCCACATATAAGTGAAATCATGGTATTCATGTTTCTCTCACTTATTTCATTTAGCATATTACCTGCTAGATCGATCCATGCTGTGACCAATGGCAAGATCTCATTCTTCTATGACTGAATAATATTCTAGTGTGTGTGTATGTATGAGAGCATGAACGAGTGTGTGTATACCACACCCTTATCCATTTATCTATAAAGGGACACTTGGGTGGCTTCCATCTCTTGGCTGTTGTAAATAATGCTGCAATAAACAAAGAGTGCATATATCTTATTGAATTAGTGTTTTTGTTTTCTTTGGGTAAGCACCCAGTAGTAAAATTATTGGATCATAAGGCATTTGTCCTTTTAACTTTTGGAGGAAACTCCATACTGTTTTCACAGTGGTTGCACCAATTCACATTGCCACCACTAGAGCACAGGGGATCCTGTTTATTCACATCCTCACCAAAACTTATTTGTCTTTCTGATACTACCCATTCTGACTTGTGTGATTTGATAACCTCATTATGGTTTTGAATTGCATTTCCTGATGATTAATGATGTTGAGTGTCTTTTACGTATCTGTATATCTTCTTTTAAAAAAAAAAAGTCTTTTCAAACCTCATTTTTTAAGCAAATTTTTTTTTTTGGTGTTGTATTCTTTTTTTTTTTTTTTTTAAAGATTTCTATTTATTTCACAGAGAGAGACCACAAGTAGGCAGAGAGGCAGGTAGAGAGAGAAAGAGAGAGAGAGGGAGGAAGAAGCAGGCTCCCTGCCCAGCAGAGAGCCCAATGTGGGACTCGATCCCAGGACCCTGAGATCATGACCTGAGCTGAAGGCAGAGGCTTAACCCGCTGAGCCACCCAGGCAGCCCTGTATTCTTTTTGTTTTGGATATTTTTTGTGTTTTGGATATTAATCTCTTATCAGATATATCATTGGCAAATATTTTCTCCCATTCCACAGTTTGCCTTTTCATTTTATTGGTGATTTCCTTTGCTGTACAATGTGTTTTATTTTGGTGTAGTCCCAGTAGGTTATTTTTTATTCTGTTTCCCTTATCTGAAGACATATTTATAAATCCAAGAGATTAGTACCTGTTTTCTTTTAAGGATTTCATGGTTTAAGTTCTCACATTTAGGTATTTAGTCCATTTTGAATTTACTCTTTGTTTTTAAGAAATTGGTTCTGTTTCATTCTTTTGTGTATAGTTGTTCAGTTTTCCTACTACCATTTATTGAAAAGGCTGTCTCTCCCCCATTTTTTATCCTTGCCCCCTTTGTCATAGATTGACCATATAGGCATGGGTTTGTTCAATGTTCTCCATTGATCTATATGTCTATTATTGTGCCAGTACCATACAGTTTTGATTAGTTTAGCTTCATGGTGTATCTTGAAATCTGGGATTGTGGTACCTTCAGCTTTGTTCTTCCATCCCAAGATGGTCTTGGCTGTTCAAGGTTTTTTGGTGGTTCTATACAAATTCTTTCTACTTCTATGAAAAATGGTGTTGGTATTTTGATAGAGAGTGCATTGAATCTGTAGATTGCTTTGAGTGATATGGACATTTTAAGAATAATCTTCCAATCCACAAACATGGTATACCTTTCCACTTGTTTGTGTCTTCAGTTTTTCATCAGTGTCTTAAAGTTTTCAAAGTATAAGTCACCTCTATGGTTAAATTTATTCCCTAGCAATTTTATTTCTTTTGGTACAATTATAAGTGGGTTCATTTTCTCTTTCTGCTACTTCATTATTGTATATAGTGTATAGAAACAATAAATTTCTATTAATATTGTATCTTGAAACTTCTCAACTCATTCATCAGTTCTAAGTCTTCTGGTAGAGTCGTTAGGGTTTTTTGTATATATACTCAGTATCATCTGTTAATAGTGACAGTTTTACTTCTTCCTTATTGATTTGGATGCTTTTTATTTCTTGTTTATTATAGCTAGGACATCCAGTACTATGTTTAAATAAAAGTTATGAGCATGAGCTCTTTGTCTTTTTTCTGACCTTAGAGGTAAAGCTTTTAGTTTTTCACCATTGATTATGATGTTCACTGTGGATTTTTCATATAAGGTCTTTATTATATGAAGGTGTTTTTTCTTTAAACCCATTTTGTTGAGAGTTTTTATTGTGAACAGATGTTGTATTTCTTAAATGTTTTTTCTTTGTACCTATTGAGATGACCATATGGTTTTTATCCTTCCCCTTGTTAATATAATGTATCACAATAATTGATTTGCAAATATTGAACCACATTTGTATCCCTAGAATAAATCTCACTTAATCATGGTGAATAATTTTTTTAATGAACTGTTGTATTTGGTTTGTACATATTTTGTCGAGGACTTTTGATCTTGGCCCGTAGGTTTTTATTTTAGTTTTTATTTTGTTTTGTGATGTCTTTAGTTTTGGTATTACTGGTCTTATTGAATGATTTTGGAAGTTTTCCCTCACCTTTTAGTGTTTGGAATAGTTTGAGGAAAATCTAAACGGGATAATTTACCCTTGAAGCCATCTGATTTGCGACTTTTGTGTGTTGGGAGTTTTTTGATTACCAATTCAGTTTCATTACTAGTAATTGGTATGTCAAATTTTCTATTTCTTCCTTATTCAGTTTTGGAAGATTGTATGCTTTTGGGAATTTATCCATTTTCCTAGGTTTTTCAGTTTGGTGGTATATAATAGGTGTTCATTGTTATTCATTCTCCTTCATTTCTGATTTATTTGAATCCTCTGTTTTTCATGATGAGTCTAGCTGAAGTTCAATTTTGTCTTTTTAAAAAAAAACTTTTTATTTCTGTCCTTTTACTAGCTTTTGACTTTGCTCTTTTTACAGATTCCTTAGTTGTAATTTAGGTTGAAATTTTTCTTGTTTCTTGACAAGGATGTCCACTTTCTCTACTTTTATTCAACATAGTACTGGCAGTGCTAGCCACAGCAATCAGACAGAAAAAAAAAATAATAAATGGCATCCAGATTGGTGAGGAGGAAGTAAAACTGTCACTATTTATAGGTGATACGATACCATATATAGAAAACCCCAAAGACTCCACCAAAAATCTACTGGAACAGATAATTGAAGGGGTGTCAGGGTGACTCAATCAGTTGAACATCCAACTCTTAGTTTTGGCTTAGGTCTTGATCTCAGGGTCATGAGATTGAGCCCTGCATCAGGCTCCACACTCAGCAGGGAGTCTGCTTAAGATTCTTTCCCTCTCTCTCTGCTCATGCTCACCTGTGAACTCTCTCTCTAAAACTAAGTAAATCTTTTTTAAAAATCTGATAAATGAATTCAGTGATGTCACAGGATACTAAATCAATACACAGAATTCCATTGCATTTCTATGCACTAATAATGGAGCAGCAGAAAGTAATCCAATTTACAATTGCACCAAAAATAATGAAATACCTAGGAATAAGCATAATGAAGAATGAAGGAGGTGAAAGACCTATACTCTGAAAACTATAAAACACGGATGAAAAGATATTTCATGCTCATGGACTGGAAGAAAAAAAAGTGTTAAAATGTCCATTCTACCCAAAGCAATCTGCAAATGTAATGCAATCCATATTAAAATACCAATAGCATTTTTCACAGAAATAGAACAAATAATCCTAAAATTTGTATAGAACCACAAATGACCCTAAGTATCTTTTTGAAAAAGAAGAACAAAACCGGAATATCACAATCCCAGATTTTAAGATATACTACAAATCTGTAATCATCAAAACAGTATAATACTGGCACAAAAATAAACATATAGATCAATAGAACAGAATACAAAATCCAGAAATAAACCCATGGTTATATAGTCTGCACCATGTTCATCCCAACATTATTTACAATATCCAACACCTGGAAACATCTTAAGTGTTTATTGATGGATGGATGGATAAAGAAGTTGTATACATATACAGTGAAATGTTATTTAGCCATTAAAAAAAAAACAACAAGAAAATTATACCATTTGTGGTAACATGGATGGACCCTGAAGGTTTATGCTATGTAAAATAAGTTAGAGAAAGACACATAAAATATGATTGCACTTAAATGCAGAATTTTAAAACAAAAGCAAACCCCATAACCTCATAGACAGAGATCACATTTTTGGTTACCAGAGGCAGGGAGTGAGGAAAGGAGGAATTAGAAGAAGGTGGTCAAAAGTTATAAGGTTCCCGTTATAAATAATTACTAGTAATGTAATATACAACATGTTAAGTACAGTTATTACTGCTATATAATACATAGAAAAGTTGGTAAGAGTAGATTCTAAGAGCACTCATCATAAGGAAATTTTGTTTCTTTTTATTTTAGCTATATGAATGTTGGATGTTAACTAAACTTTGTGGTGACAGTTTCAAAATATATGCAAGTGAAACAATTATACTGTGCATCTTAAACACACAGTAATGTATGGCAATTATTTCTCAATAAAACTGGGAAAAGAATGTACCCATAACAAATCTTTACCAATGTCACTATACCCAAGGAAATAAATAGCTCACACAAATACTTTCTCCTGCTTGTCTACATCTGGAAAGGAAATGACAAGTTTAAGATTTTACCTTGTGTTCTCATCAGGGCACTGTGCAGTCAGATCCTGAAGAGCTGACTTTGGTAATAATTCTTACCTTTTGCCAGGTTCTGCCAGTTTTCCAGGTTCCTGTATCTTAGCAGGCTCCATCATGGGTCACCAAACTGTAGGTGAGGAACAATAATTTTCTCTTTATCCACATTCTTGGCTGAGACTCCCTATAATAAAAGACATATAAATAGAAAAATAAACAGAAGTATATTCTCCTATACATGGGAAATACCCAGGAAAACTGAGTGACTCCCTGAGTTGGCTCATACCACTACTTTAAATACCATTTTAGCTAAAGACAAAAGAAGATGTGTATGGGGAGTCTCGTTATGGCAAAGCACATGAAATGTGGGTAGGATTGTCATGCAGATTTAAGTCCCTGTCTTTTTCACTGGTAAGAGTTTCTAGAGATTTGTAACTCCCTTTTTTCTTAGAGGCAGGAAAACAGCTTTACAAATGAGGATTTCCCTCATAAATGTAAATATATTACAAAAGGGAAACTTCAGTTTTCAGAGCTTCTGCATCAGCTGTTTCTTTTTTTTTTTTTTAAGATTTTATTTATTTATTTGACAGAGAGAGATCACAAGTAGCTAGAGAGGGAGGCAGAGAGGGGCGGGGGGGGGGGGGAAGCAGGCTCCCCGCCCAGCAGAGAGCCCAGTGCGGGGCTTGATCCCAGGACCCTGAGCTCATGACCCTAGCCAAAGGCAGAGGCTTAACCCACTGAGCCACCCAAGCGCCCTGTGCATCAGCTGTTTCTTAAAAATAACCAGCTCAAATATGCCAAAGAGGCAGTTGTGGGTGTTATATTCACTCCCCTTCAATATCAACACTTAGAATATAAAATATATAATTATATAAATTACATATTACATGTCATATTATATATATGTATTACATATGGTATATGTTACATGTATATTATATTATATATTACATTATATAATATATATTTACAATATAATATATATTCCCTATTTTATCTATTAATAAAATAATATTGTCAATATTAGCTTATGTGTGATGAAATAGGAATTATGGTATCATTGAAAACTGGAATGACCTTTTCTTTAAAATATAATGCCTCGTAGCTTTCTTCTTAAGCAATTTTGATGTAGGAAAGAACATTAGGGTTCGAAGCCAGTGGCCAAGGAAGAATTCTTGGGATGTCTTTGGTGCAAAAAGGTGGTTTTATTAAAGCATGAGGACAGGCACCATGGACAGAAAGAGTTGAACTGGATTGTGAGGAATGGACCATTATCTACTTCCAAGTTGGGAGGGGGTTTGGGATAGCGTAAGTCTCAAAGACATTCGGAAGCAAGGTTTCCAGGACTTTGAGGGGAGTAACTATTGTTGGGAAAAGGTCATTTATTACTGTCTAATAAAATCTGAGTCATGAGACCCTTCTGATGTATATCGATGGGTCATATGCTTGGGGGTGATTGCTGAAATCTATTTTGGGGGTTAGAGATAAAGGAAGTTTCCAAAGGAATTTTTATATGTTAAAATAGACTCACAGGATCCTAGGGTTTGGGCTAAGATTGCCTTTTTTGCCCTTAGCCAACTATTAGCATCTAGGCAGTTGAGTCCCTAAGGGAATGTTAAGGACTTGTCAATGGGCTATATACCTATGGAAATTAAATGATTTTTCTCCTGCCTTTGTTTTCCACAATAATTTGACAATGTATTACAAGCGTTATATCTTCCAATCCTGTGGTTAAACTTTGAGACTCTCTTCTAAGAAGGTCATTCAAAATATAGAAAAATATCAGTATACGAAATCATAATTTCAGTGTTATAATAGTGAAAATTTGAAAATAATATAAATGTTAAATTATAAAGAAACAATTATTATATCACCATCTATTGGGACATAATGTAGAAATTAAAATTATGACTATGAAGATACATAATTGAAGAATATAAAATTTTTAGACTAAAAATAAAAAGGTAAACTTTTACATATAGTTTTATTGCCACTTATATAAAACAATTTAATAGTGGCAGAACATTCAAATGAGCTTGGATATTTTTATTTTTGTCATTTTCTGAATTTTCTGTTCAATGATTGAATTATAAATTTGAATTTTAAAAATTCAAACAATTTCAGTATTTTTAACAGTTCCTCTTTAATGTCCAGCTTTTTAAATTAATATTTCTATATTTTAATAAAATTATGGAAAAATTACTTTTAGTAAAAAAACACTTCTATAATTTGTCTACTTTTTAGTACCTTGGTCATTATCAAGCTACTGAAAAAGAAACAAAAACTTATTTTAACTGTAGATAAAAAAGAATTTCAAATTATTAAAATATTCATTTAAAAAGTTAATGAAAAATATATTGTATGATAAACTATATAGATAGCAAAGGTACTTTTCTTCATGCATATAACCTTGAATTTATTCCAATCTATTTTCTAGAAAGTTTGCAATGTAAGCATATACTAATCAAACTCACTTGGGGTGATGGTTTTCCCTAAGTGGGCAACACAGTCAATTAATGCAAAAAAGAGATGAAATCGGGACCAAGGTCAGAAATACATGAATCTCCAAAGTGCAACTTAGGTTTAGACTGCTGAGGAATTAATTATACCTGAATATGAGAAGAAGATGAAGGTCAATCACTATTTCAGTTATTTAACCTCAGAGAATTATCTCCATCTCAGATCATTCTGGAAACTCATTAATAGACCTAAAGGATTAATCTCTTCTCTGAAACTTTGGTTGGAAATAATGGACTAACAAGCAGAAGCTGTGACATGGCAAACCCTAATTAAAGGAATTGTTTCTATGATGGGAACTAGAGAACTGATTTTGAAACTGCTTGATCTTATTAACCAAAGGAGGTGATAAAGTGTTGTTTTTTTGTTTGTTTTTTTTTCTCTCCTACCTGGGGAACTAGCCAATAATATTCTGGAAAGCTTTCAAAGTCTCTAAGAGGAGTGGATGCTAACCTCAAAATACAGCTTTCCTTTTGTGAAAATGATGAGCTTAAAAAGAAATGTATAGTGCTTCTTATTAAGGTTACTATATTAAACTGAAACCTCAGTATGATTTTATTTATAAATATAAAATTTGGTTAAGTATAGGTTCCTTTTTTTTTTAGGATTTTATTTATTTGAGAGAGAGAGTAAGCAGGAGCAGGAGAGAGAGAGAAGGAGCAGGGGAAGGGGCAGAAGAAGACTCCCCACTGATCAGGGAGCCCAGAAGAGGCTTGGTCCTCGCGCTCGATCCTGGGGCTCTGGGATCATGACCTGAGCCAGAGGCAGATGCCTAACCAACTGAACCACCCAGGTGCCCCAGGTCTGTGTTTCTTAACAATCCCTATTCAAGAAGTAGAACCAGTGATCCATGAACTCTAGGATTATATTCCCTTCTTTATACAGAAATAAAACCAAAGTACAAAAAATAATGTGTAATTATTCCAGACAAAATACTAAATATCTACATAATGTAGAACCAGAACCAGTTGTAGCTCTCTCGGTATTTAACCTTGTGCACTGACACCTCACTACCCCCCACTATACATATTACCATATTGTTAAGAAACCTACCTGGTTATAGTAACAGCTCACTAAAAGAATATTCTATAGAACACATACCAAGTAGACAATCACTAGAAGTCTTTCCAGTGTTTTCAGTGTTATTAATAATAGATATATATTTGCTACAAAAATATAAATGGCCCAGTTAGGCACATATCTATTTCTGGTTCAACTGGCAATGACCAAGGGGACAGTCAGTAGTGGTGACATGGGGGCACCTGGGTGGCTCTGATGGTTAAGCATCTACCTTTGGCTCAGGTCATGATCCCAGGGTCTGCGGATAGAGCCTGGTGTCTGGCTCCCTGCTCTGCACAGAGCTGCTTCCCCCTTTCCCTCTGCCTGTCAGTCCCCCTGCTTGCAATCTGTCAAATAAATAAATAAATAATCTTTAAAAAAAAAAAATAGTGGAGACAGTTTCTGGGCACCAGAGGGTCATTTCTAAAACAGAGTCTCTCTAACAGTGACATTCATGCTGAGAGTTGCTGACTTCAGTCTTAGAAGATAAGAAATATGTGGATAGGGAAACAATAAAAAAAGGAAGGCACTATGAAATGAGAGGGGGACACACTTCATGAAGAGTGTGGGGAAGCAAAAGGAAGACATTAATATGTAATCAAAACTAAAACTTGATGTGTGTTTGGAAAAGTAGGAAGGAAAACATTGTGAAATTTATTGAATATTATCACAATTTACATTTTTTCATTGGTTGGAAGAATTTTATGTAGACTAGACTGATCAAGGCAAAAGCTAGCACTAAATCTATTAATTATGGGTCATGCTCACTCAAGATCTGTGTTTTTCTCTTTTTTTTTTTTTTTTTATAAATGTAAAAGGCCACTTGGTAAGTTCTGTTCAATTAGCTGTGATTAGAAATATGTCGCTTCCAAGTTGATTATGAGTAGACTGTAACTCTCTAAATTTCTCTTTGTCTAGGTTACCTCTTGGTCTCATGTTGAGATGACTGAATTTGAATTTTTCACCATTTGTGAAAACACTGTACGGCGGAGGTCACCCTAACAGATTTGGTATATGTGATTAAAAAAAGGATATATTATGCTTTGAGATTTAGGGGTTTACTACTATAGCATAAACCATTTCAGTTGTTCTCAAACTTATACCTGCATCAAAATCACCTGGGGGACTCATTAAAACATGGATTGCTAAATGCCATCCCCAGAGGTTTTTCTTCAATGCAACTCATGTGGAGTTGGAAATGTTGCATTTCTAGAAAGCTCTCAGGAGATGATAATCTTGCCATTTAAAACACACTTTGAGAATCGCTGGCCTAGGCAAACTAGAAAAATCAAGTACAAAATACAGTTCATTTTTTAATTAGACTGGCACTAGAAAAAAATTGAAGGGTGAATATAATATTGAATATAATAAGGTTATATTCAAGAAATTATACATCTTATACAAAATTTATATTTTGTGTCTAACTGCAGAAAAGCAAAATTTCTGTATGACAGATATTTTGAACACAGGTGACATTTTTTTTTTCTTTCCACTTTTGGAAAGTCATTTTCCTGTCTCCAGTATTCTGTCCTGCATTTAGCCTATCTAGCTGCTGATATTAATCATCTTTCTAAATTACAGTGATATTATCATGTCTGGTTTTTCCCATGTTTGTTCATGATTTTATTGTTTCCCATCAGGAATAAACAGATCCATCTTGTTTGCCATACTCTTCTAACTGGTTTTCTTGTTGCTTTTTACCTTTAATACCTTGTATCTACCAAGTGGAACATGAAAGAATAGTCACCTCGGCAGAAGATTTGAGACCCCTGGGGCCCCACTGCTTTCTACCAGAAACAGAGGTGGCTGCTGCCTATGCTTGAAACAGGGCAGAGCCACAAGACTAGTTTCTGCCAAGTAGACACTGATTTCTCAACCTGTGAGGGTAAGTCCTCTTAGTGCAGTGACTCTTGACACTAGAATATTCACTGGTTTTCCATCATTAATTATAATTATAGCTGTCTACATTGCTGACACTTTGGATTAGAAGGTTGGAGGTGGTAAGCTATGATGAGGGTTAATGGCTAAGTCAGCAGAAGTCTTTCCAGAAGCAATCTTAACACTGGGATGAATGCAATAGCTGTTTTTGAGCAGAGCAACTCCAGCTATGAGAAAGGTCTTATCTTGGTAAATGACAGTATCTCTCTAAGGAAGTATCCTCTTGCACTCTGATCATGATGTACCCTTCCATGTCTGTGGAACCACAAGCCACAAACCTTATCTCTAGCGCCCAGCTCTTTAGATCATTTGTGGAAGACAGATACTTTCCCGTAGAAGGATGAGCATACTTCTGCAATCAAACACAGACACAGATTAGACCACAAATAAAAGAGTCGAGGAGCTTCTCCTTTCCTATAGAGTTCTCATAAGCTATCTTTATCAACATAAACCTAATGGAAGTTTGGGGGTGGTAAACACATAGAAATCTGGGGAGAGCGGCCTACTCCGAGAATATATTTTGCCTATGCACTTATGCACCTCTTCCATCTGGCTATTCCTGAGTTGTATCTCTTTATAATAAATCAGTGATAATACCTTCTAAATAAGAAAAATTGTGTAGAAGTGATATCACCACGGTAGTGACAGAAGTCATTCCTGATTTGCTCCCCCCCCCAAACAAGAAGAAAAACTAACAAATATTCATGGACAAGACAGCACTGAAAGAATTTTAGAACATGCAGGGGAGGCTGAATCAACCACCACCCCAAACCAGAGACCAAAAATGCCTGCATTAGAAGGGTAGGAGAAGCAGCTACACATTGACTGCATTGTCCCTACCCTGCCCAGGTCATTGCAGCACTACATGAAGAGGTCTCCTATGGGACTCCAGTTCCTCCAGGGGAAAAAGGGAGCCTGGGGTGCTTCTAATCCTCCAATGTTGTGGGTTGCTTTGTGGGAACCTCTAATATTGCAGGAAAATCTGAAGGGCTCACACACTGGGAATCTGCGATGGAGAACTGGGAAGGGCCTTGCAATAGACAGCATATAGATATTAACAGATCAAACTCATACCTGCAATGTATAATTAGTAACACCAACTAGTGGTTTTGCTCATTTACAGAACCAAGTTGGTGGTTCTAAATGACCAGGAAATTTGTTGGGATATAGATCTGCTCAATTCAGGTCCCCAAATGAGAAGTTTTGCTGGTCCTAGACCCTGGTTTGCCTATGCTCAGGGAGCTAAGTCATAGCTCCTCCCACTGGGGACTAGCTTCTGGCTCCATCTGGCTAGAAGGGCTGGAAAATAAGTAGAGGTGTTTTCTTTCTTCTCTAAGACAAAATAGACTTTAAAAATAGTAAAGAGACAGAGAAGGTCATTATATCATGTAAAAGTTGTCAGTACATTTAAAAAATGGTAAATATTTACATGCCTGACATCAGAGCACCTAAATACATAAAGCAAAAGCTAACAGAGCTAAAAGAAGAAATAAGAAAGCAATATAATAATATTTGAGAACTTCAATACCCCACTCTCAACAATGGTTAAATCATCCAGGCAGAGAATCACTAAGAAAACAGGGGATTTAAAAAAATACTGTAGACCAACTGGACCTAACAGACACATATAGAACATTCTATCTAACAACATCAGGATACATATTCCTTCCAAATTCACATGGAACATTTTTTTAGGATAGATTATATGTTAGTCTCAAAATAAGTCTTAGCAAACTCAAGTAGATTAAAATCCTACCAAGTATATTCTCTGGCCACAATGGCATAAAACTAGAAACAAGGAAAAACTAGATTATTCAAGAATATATAGAAATTAAACAACACTCCAGAACAATAGATGGAAATGGAAAATAAGTTTCTTGAGACAAAAAAGAATGGAACCATACATCCTTGAAATTATGGAATGTAGCAAAAGCAGTTCTCAGAGGGAAGTTCATAGCAATAAACTCCTACATGAGGAAGCAAGGAAAATCCCAAACAACATAACTTTATGCCTTAAACAACACACCTCTATCATATCAGAGAACAAATCCCAAAGTTAGCAGAAGGCAAAACCAAAACAAAACAAAAAACAAAACAAAACCATAAAGAAAGATTAAAGCAGAAATTCATGAAAGAAAAACAATAGAAAAGATTGACCAAACTAAGAGTTGGTTCTTTGAAAAGACAAAAAAAAAGACAAACATTTACTTAGACTAACCAAGGATAAAAGAGAACAAAATCAAAAGTATAAATGAAAAAGAGACATTACAACTGGTATCACAGAAATACAAAGAATTATGAGGCGAGTATGAACAAATATATACCAAACTGGACAACCTAGAAGAAATGGAAAATTTTTTAAAAATGTACAAACTACCAAGACAGAGTCAAGAAGGATTAGAGAATCTGAATAGACCAATTATAAGTAAGGATATTTATTCAGTAATAACTCCTGGTGAAGAAAAGCCCACGGTCAGGAGGCTTCGCTGGTGAATTTTACCAATCATATAAAAATAACTTATGCCATCTTTCTCAATTCTTCCAATGGTCAAAGAACCTAGTTTATGAAATGAACATTATTCTGATACCAAAGCCAGATAAGGACACTACTGGAAAAGAAGACTATACAATATCCCTGATGAATATATGTGCAAATATTCTCTACTAAATATTAGCAAGCCAAATTCAGCAGCACACTGAAAGACAGTTCACCATGATCAAGTGGGATTTATCCCTGGAATGTAAGGATGGTCCAATACACACAAATCAATGTGATACATCACATTGATAGAATGAAAGAAAACTGTATGATCATCTCAGTAGATGCAGAAAAACCATTTGACAAAATTCAAAATTAATTCACGATAAAAGCACAAATTAGGCATAGATGGAAACATATCTCATATCTTATCATAATAAAGGCCATATATGACAAGCATACAGCTAACATCATACTCAATGATGAAATGTTGAAATCTTTTCTTCTAAGATCAGAAAAAAGACAAGAGGACCCACTCTCACTACTCCTTTTTAATAGTATACTGGAAGTCCTAGCTAGAGCAAACAAACAGTAAAAATATATAAAATCAGAAATGGAATGGAAGAAGTAAAATTGTCTCTATTTGCAGATGACATAATTTTATATATAGAAAATCTTTTGTCAAATAAATAAAATCTTTTTTAAAAAGGGGAGGGGTGCCTGGGTGGCTCAGTGGGTTAAAGCCTCTGCTTTTGGCTCAGGTCATGATCCCAGGGTCCTGGGATCGAGCCTCACATCAGTCTCTCTGCTCCTTGCGAAGCCTGCTTTCTCCTCTCCCTCTCTGCCTGCCTCTCTGCCTACTTGTGATCTCTGTCAAATAAATAAATAAAATTTAAAAAAAAAAATCCTGAAACTCAGCCAAAAAACTGTTAGGACTAATAAAATAAAGTTAGACAATGCAAAATTAACAGGCAAAAATTGGTAGCATTTCTATACACTAATAACAAATTTTCTGAAATGGAAATAAAACAATCATTTATAATAGCATAAAAAACAATAAAATACTTACAAATAAATATAACTGAGGAGGTTAAAAATCTGTACTCTGATAAACCATAAGACACTGATGAATGAAATTGAAGGAGATGACATAAATGCAAAGATATCTTATGTTCATTCATTGGAACCATTAATATTGTTAAAATGTCCATAATACAAAAAACCATCTACAGATGGAATACAATCCCTATTGAAATTCCAATGGCATTTTTACAGAAATAGAGAAAGATAGTCCTAAAACGTACATGGAACTACAAAAGATCCTGAATAGCCAAAGGAAAAAAAAAATCCTGAGAAAGAACAAAAAAGGAGGCATCACACTAATTTCAAGCAATGAAATAAACCATAGTAATTAAAAGACTATGACACTGGCATAAAAACAAATAGACCAAATGGAACAGAACTGAGAGCCTAGAAATAAGCACAAGCATTTACAAAGAACTAATATTTGACAAATGACCCAAAATGTTCATAGAGAAAACACAATCTTTTTAGCAAATGGTGCTAGGAAATTTGGATATTCACAAGTAAAAGAATGAAAATTGATCCCTATCTTACACCACTCACAGAAATTAACTTGAAATGGCTTGGAGACTTAAATGTAAGACCAGAAACAATGAAACTCACAGAAGAAAGCATAGGAAAAAAGCTCTTTGAAATGTGTCTTGGTATGATTTTTAGAAATCACACAGGCACAAACAGTGACATAAAAATTAACAAGTGAGAGTACATCAAACTGAAAATTATCTGCACAGCAAAAGAAACCATCAACAAAGAAAAAAAACAACCAAAGTAATGGAAAAAAATTGTTTGCAAACCATCTATCTGATAAAAGAATAATATCCAAAATATATGAAGAACTGATACAACTCAATAGCAAAAAATTCCAAATAATCCAACTTAAAAAATGGGTGAAGGATCTGAACATTTTTCTAAAGAAGATATATGAATGGCCAAGAAGTACATGAGAAAATGCTCAAAACCACTAGTCATTAGGAAAATGCAAATTAAAAACACAATCAGATATTACCTCTCACATATTAGAATGGCCATCATGAAAAAGATAAAGAGATAACTAATGCCAGTGTGGATGTGGACAGTGGGAACTCTTGTGCACTGTTGATGGGATTTTAAGCTGGTACAGCCACTATGGAACACAGTGTGGAGATTTCTCAACAAGAGAGAACTACCATAGGATCCAGTAATTCTACTTCTAGGAATATTTCCAAAGGAAAGAAAAACACTATGCTGAAAGGATATCTGTACCCCCATGTTCATAGCAGCATTATTTATAATAGCCAAAACATGGAAACACCCTTTGCTCATTGATGGGTGAATGGATACAGAAGTTGTGGTGTATGTGTTTTTGCACATGTATGTATCTGACTATGTATATATATGTGTATGTGTGTGTATAGAGATATAGATAGATCAGATTTGTGGTTACCAGAGGTAAGGGGAATAGGGAGGGGAATTGGAAGAAGGTGGTTAAAATGTACGAACTTCCTGTTACAAGAAAAAATAGGTACTAGGCATATAATGTACATGATGCTTATAATTAACACTGCTGCAGGACATACAGGAAAGTTGTTAATATTGTACTTATAGGAGAGGATGGATATTAACTATTGTAATCATTGTACAATGTATGTAAATCAAACCATTATGATGTACACCTTAAACTTATACAGTGATGTATGCCAATTATTTTTCAATAAAAATGAAAAAAGAATGAACTTCTGGTCCAAGATGAAAATGTAGGAAAACTCTGAATTCATCATCAGCACAGACACAGCAAATCTGTACCTAATTATAGAACAATTACTCCTGAAGAAGAACTGAGGGCTGACTGAACAGCTTCTGCACAATGAAAGATAGAGAAACCACATAAAGAATGGTAAGACAGATGAAGACATGGTAACAAAGGGAACCCCCAACACCCTGATGCTGCAAACTGTAGTGGGGAAAGGTGGTACTGAGAGACTATGAGATTTGTCTGCCTCCGGCATGAAAAAAAAAGCTGTGGCTTAAAGGGGCAATTAGAATTCAAAGGAATCGGCCCTAGAACTCTGCCAATTGGGTTGGAAGCTGATGGAACTCTTACTGGGTTGCAGTGGCTGCTGAGCACCATTATTTATGTTCTATCTCCACCTTGATACTGCAGATAGGAGCAGGGTCTGTGTGCCATAGTTGGGCCCCTATTCCACACCAGTCTGAAAGGCCCTGGGGCACAGAAAAAAAGCCATAGTATAAAATAGCAGGGACACCTAGGTGGCCCAGTGGGTTAAGTGTCTGCCTTTGGCTCAGGTCATAATACCAGGGTCCTGGGACCAAGTCCCAGGTTGCTCACTGGGAAGCCTGTTTCTCCCTCTGCTTGTGATTTCTGTCATTCTCTCTCTCAAACCAATAAAATCTTAAAATAAAATAATAAAATACAATAAAACAGCAACAAGAATGTAAAGGATCCAGTGCGAGAACTCCATCAAACAAGTGGAGAATGCTGGATCCTCTCTCGGTAGGAGGACCTGGCAAACACCACTGCTTATGTTCCTTCTCCACCCTACTGGTTGCAGATGGGAGCAGGTCTGAATGCCCTGGCTGGCCTACCACCTTAATGAACCCTGGGCCCCTACCCCCCCCCCCACCCCAGCTACAGCCATCCTTATAAGGTAGTCCCAGTATGGCACACACTTGGACAGCCTCATCAGTGCTCACCACATCTCCAGCTGTCTTAGAAATATAACACAGGTCAAAGCACCTAGAACACTTCAGACACCACCACTTCACTCTGGATAAATTGCTAGGGCATCACTTGTGCAGAGCACTCTAAGACCTTCTGGCTCATGCCTGATGTGACTCTAGGCACCCACCAGAGTGGTCCCCTCCTGTGGAACACTTGGGACCATTGCATGCACCTAGGCTCAGCTTCTAGCCATCCTGTTGGAGTTCCCCCTGTGTAGAGTACTCCAGGACCACCCTGCTGGACCCTGCTTCAGTTGTTCTTTGAGGATGCTCCTGCACTGTGCACAGTGGGACACCCTGACTTATATCCATTTCAGCTTTAGCTATCCTTCCAGTGTGCCCTCTATGCAAAGCACCTCTGAACACCCTTGGCTAGCACACTGCTTTGGCACCAGCTTCCCTGGTACCCACATACTGAATGTCCTGGGACCCCAAGCCCATACACTACCTCGGTTCCAGTCAACCGATGTGCTCTCTGCACTAAGCACCCAGCAACATTCCAGCCTGCATCCACCTCAGGGTAGACTGTCCTACCAGAACATCTTCATGGAAAGCTCCAGGACCAACTGGCTTGCATCCACTTCAGTTCTGGTTGTCCTGCTAGGATTCACTTTGTGCAGAGAGAACAGGACACCCAAGTTTGCACCCACCTCAGCTTTAGCTGTCCAAGCAGGACACACCCTGCATGGAGACCCTTGGGACAAACCAAGTCTGAACACAGGCTTGTTTAGCTCTGGCTATCCCAACAAGTTACCACAGAGTGCCCCAAGACCCCTGCCCACCACATGCACATCTCCAGCCAGCCAGCCAAAGTCACCAGGTACACATAGACTACATGAGAAATGACCATATACAAGATCATCCCCTCAAGTTTATGAGAAGTAGTTGTTCTGCCTAATTTATAGGGGGGGCGGATAAACCACATAGAAAGTCAAGCAAAATGATGAAAAACAGGAATATACTCCAAACAGTAGAGCAAGACAATACCACAGAAAAAGCTACATGAAATGGAGATAATCGGTCAATCTGATAGAGATGTCAAAGTGATAGTCATAAAGATGTTCAGATACCAGAGATACCAGAGAACAAAGTAGATGAGCTTAGCAAGAACTTAAAAAAAGGAGAGAAAATATTAAAAAGAACCAATCACAGTTGAAGAATAAAATAACTGAAATGAAAACTACACTGAGGGAATCAACATCATATGAGAGACTACAGAAGAATGGATTAGTGATCTGGAAAACAAGGTAATGAACAGTGCCCAAGCTGAGAGCAAAAAGCAAAAAGTAAAATAAAGAGGATAGGTTAAGGGATCTCTTGGGAAACATCAAACAAGCAAACATTTATACCATACGCGTCTCAGGAGAAGAGAGAGAGAAAGAGGCAGAAAGCTTATTTGAAGAAATAATAGTTAAAAAATTCCTTAATCTGGGAAAGGAAACAGGTATCCCAGTTCAGGAAGCAGAATTCCAAAGATGATGAACCCAGGGATGTCTACTCCAAGACCCATAATAATTAGAATGGCAAACATAAAGAGAATTTTAAAAGCCTTATTCAGAGATAAGGAATTAGTCATGTACAAGAGAAACTGCATAAGGCTATTAGCTATTTTTCAGCAAAAACTGCAGGCCAGAAGAGAGTGGCATGATATATATATTCAAAATGCTGAAAGGAAAAAAAAAAAAAAACCTACACCTAATAATATTCTACCTGGCAAGGGTATCAGTAAGAATTGAAGGAGAGATAAAGAATTTTTCAGACAAACTAAAATTAAAAGAGTTTATTACCACTAAGCTGGCCTTACAAGAAATGTTTGAGGTATTTCTTTAAGAAGAAAATAAGGACATACTTAGAAAAAACTCACGAGTAAAAGGAAGTAAACAATAAAAATAGTAAAGCAATCACTTTGATTGAAAGTGAGTATGAAAGTCTGTTATATCTATAATTAAGTTAGGGGACTCACAAAAGAAAAAGATGTAAAATGTAACATATACATAAAATATGGAGGGGAGTAAAAATGAGTTCTTTCAGAATATGTTTAAACTTAAGCAACCATCAACTTAATATAGTCTGCTATATACTTAGAATGTTATATATGAATATCATGGTAACCAAAGACACAAAAAGCTATAGTAGATACATAAGAAAAATAAAGATAAAGAAAGTCAAACATAACATTACAGAAAGTCATCAATCACAAGGGATGAGTACAAGAGGAAAAGAAAGGAATAGGGAAGAACAAAATAGGAATATATGCCTACTTACCAATAATTACTTTTAATGTAAGTGGTCTAAATGTTCTAATCAAAAGACAGAGTAGTTGAATGGATTAAAACAAAAACAAAAACAAAAAACAAAAAAAAAACCTCATCTGTATGCTGTCTACAAGAGACTCACTTTATTTTTTTTTAAAGATATTTATTCATTCATTTGACAGAGCACAAGAAGGGGATCAGCAGAGGGAGAGGGAGAATCAGGTTCCCCCGCCAAGGAGGGAGCCCGATATAGGACTCAATCCCAGGACCCTGAGATCATGACCTAGGCTGAAAGCAGACACTTAACTGACTGAGCCACCCAGGTGTCCCAGAGACTCACTTTAGACTAAAGATACATATATACTGAAATGAAAAATGGAAAAAGATATTTCATTCAAATGAAATTGAAAAAAAAGAAGCCAGTATATCAATACTTATACCAATATATAAGGACTTTTACAAGGAAGTGTTTTGTAACAAGAGACAAGAGCTTTACATAATGATAAAAGCTTCATTATGTTAATGATAAAAGAGAATATAACAATTGTAAATATCTATGCACTCAACACTGGAACACCTAATTTCATAAAGCAACTATTAGACATAAAGAAAGAAACTGATAGTAATAAAATAGCAATAGGGGACTTTTTAACACTACATTTGTATCAACGAATAGATCGTTCTGGCAGAAAATTGAAAACAGTGTCTTTGAATAATACACCAGGCCAATAAATTTAGTAGATTTATACAGAATATTCCATCCAAAAACAACACAATGCACATTCTTTGCATTGTGTACATGGAGGATTTTCCAAGACAGATCACATGTTAGGACACAAAACAAGCTTCAATACATTTGAGATACAAATTATATCAAGCATCTTTTATGCCCACAACAGTATAAACCTAGAAATAAATTGTAAGAAAGAAACTAAAAAAAAAAAAACAGAAACATGTGGAGGCTAAACAACACGTTTCTAAAAAACAAATAGGTCAATAAAGATATCAAAGAGAAAATTATAAGTAAGAAAATGAAAATGAAACACAAGGGATCAAATCTGTTGTGCAGCAAAAGCAATTCTAAGAGAGAAATTTATAGTCATACGGGCTTAACTCAAGAAATAAAAATCCCAAATAGATAATCTCATCTTAAACCTGAAGAACTAGAAAAAGAACAACAACAAAAAGCCCAAAGCCAATAGAAGGAAGGGAATAATAAAAGATCAGAGTGGAAATAAATGAAATAGAGACTAAAAAAAAGAAAAAGGAAAAAAGAAAAAAAGAAAAGAGATCAATGAAACCATGAGCTTGTTCTTTCAAAACGTAGACAAAATTGATAAACTTATCCAGACTCATCAAGAAAAAAAGAGAAAAGCCAAATGAATAAAATCAGAAATGAAAGAGAAGTAACAACCAGTACTGCAGAAATACAAAAAACTGTGAGATTACTATGAAAAATTATATGCCAACAGATTGGACAATCTAGAAGAAATGTATAAATTCCTAGGAAAACACCATCTTCCAAAACTGAACCTAGAAGAAATAGAAAATATCAACAGACTAATTACTAGCAATGAGTTTGAATCAGGATCAAAAAACTTCCAACAAATAAAAGCTTAGGACCAGACAGATTCACAGGTGAATTCCAGCCAACATTTAAAAAAGAGTTAATACCTATTCTCCTCAAACTGTTCCAAAAAATAGAAGAGGAAGTTTCTAAATTAATTTCATGACACCAGCATTTCACTGAAACCAAACCCAGACAAAATCATTTCAAAAAAAGAAAACTATAGGCCAAAATCATTGATGGCCATATATATAAAAATCCTCAAAAAATAGTATTAGTGAACCACATTCAATAACACATTAAAAAGAATAATTTACCACAATCAAGAGAATCAAGAGGAAGTTACTCTGGGGATGGCTCAGTATTCATACATCAATCAATGCGATACCCCATATTAATAAAATGAAGGATAAAAATCAAATGATCATATTAATAGATGCAGAAAGAAATGTGACAAAATTCAATATCTATTTATGATAAAAATTCTCAACAAAATGGATTTAGAGGGAATACACCCAAACACAATAAAAGCCATATACATAAAAACCACACCAACATCAACGTTAATTGTGAAAAACTAAAAACTTTTCTCTAGGATCAGAAAAAAGGAGTGTCTACTTGTACCACTTTTATTCAACATAGTAATGGCCACAGCAATCATACAAGAAAAAGAAATGAAAGGCACACAAACTGGTAAGGAAAATGTTAAATTGTCAGTATTTGCAAATGACATTTTACTCTACATAGAAAACCCTAAAGATTTCACCAAAAACACTATAGAAGGAATTAATGAATCCATTAGTTTCAAGATACAAAATTCATATGCAGAAATTTGTTGAGTTTCTATATGCTAATAATGAAGTAGAAGAAAGACAAGTAAATAATTCCATTTACAATTGTACCAAAAACGATAAAATACCTAGGTATAAACTTTAAAAAAGGGTGTGAAAGATCTGTACTCTGAAAACTATAGAACATTGATGAAAGAAATTGAAGACAACACAAAAAAAATAGAACCATAAAGCTCACAGATTTGTAATGCTATGATCTTCCCAATGTCCACACTAACCAAAGCAATCTACAGAGTCAATGAAATCTCTACCAATATATTAATAGCATGTTTCACAGAACCAGGACAAGTAATCTTAAAATTTGTATGGAACCACAAAAGACCTTGAATAACCAAGTCAATCTTGAGAAAGAAGAACAAACATGGAGGTATCACAATCTCAGATTTCAAGGTATATTATAAAGCTGTAGTAATCAAAACAGTATGGAACTGGCATGAAACAGACATAGATCAATGGAACAGAATAGAGAGCCCAGAAATAAACCCATGCTTTTTGGGTCAATTAATCTACTACAAAGAAGGCAAGACTACACAGTGGAGAAAAGATAGTCTCTTCACTAAACAGTGCTAGGGAAATCTGGACAGCTACATGCTAAAGAATGAGACTGGACCACTTTCCCACACCATACACAAAAATAAAATCGAAATGGATTAACGATCTAAACAGGAGACTTAGTACTGCAAAACTCCCAGATGAAAACATAGACAGTATCCTCTTAGATAGCAGCGTTTTTCTAGGTATGTCCTCTCAGACAAGGAAACAAAAACAAAAAAAGTATTGGAAATACACAAAAATAAAAAGCTTTTGCACAGCATAGAAACATCAATGAAATGAAAAGGCGATCTACTGAATGGGAAAAGATATTTGCAAATAATGTATCCTATAAGGGGTTAACATCCAAAATTATTGTAAAGAACTTACACAAGTCAACACTAAACAAAAACAACAATCCAATTTAAAAGTGGGCAAAGGAACTTAATAGACTTTTTCCAAAGATTGCATACAGATGGCCAACAGACACATAAAAAGATGGTGAACATGACTAATTAGGGAAATGTTAATCAAAACTTCAATGAGGTATCACCTTATACCTATAATGGATAGAAAAAGAAAAAAATAAGCTAGAGAGGAAGTGAAGAAAAAGAAATACTAAAGCACTGTTGGGGGAAATGTAAATTGGTGAAACTACTTGGAAAACAGTATAGAGGTTCCTCAAAAAGTTGAAAATAGAAAAACTATAGAGTCCAATAATTCTCCACTGGGTCTTTATCTAAAGAAAACAAAAACATTAATTCACAAAATGATCTATGTGTCCCTGTGTTTATCATAGCTTATTTATAATAGCCATTATGTGCATGTAATTTGAATGTCCATTGATGAATGGATAAAGAAGATTTGGGGAGCAGTGTGTGTGTACACAATGGAATATTACTCAGCCAAAAAAATTTAGTGAGATCTTGCCATTTGCAACAACATGGAAGGACCTAAAAGATACCACGTTGAGATAAGTAAGACAGAGAAAGACAAATACCAAAAGATTTTGCTTATTTATGGAATTTAAAAAATAAAACAACTGAACAAAAAACCAAAGCAGAAACAGACCCATAAATACAGAGAATCAACTGGTGGTTGCCAGCAGGAATAGGATGGGGAGATAGGCAAAATGGGTAAATGGGAATGGAGGTATAGGCTTCTAGTTGTGGAATGAACAAGTTATGGGGCTTAAAGGTACAGCATAGGGAATACAGTCCATAGTAAGTATTGCAAAGATATTGAATGGTGACAGATGATAGCTACACTTGCGGTGATCATAGCATCATATAGAGTTGTCAAATCATGGTGTTGGACACCTAAAACTAATTTTTTTCAAAACTGGAAAAAATGTTTAAAAATTATCCAAATGACATCTCCACCTCTGCATGTAAGAGTCTACTAACTGTAGTGTTTCTAGGGGAAAATGTCCTCTTCTAACTATTATCTAGGATGGAGTTCTTTCAAGCCCTTTGTGTTTGTTGTGAAAGGAAAGATCGTTCCTTCCTGTTCAGCAGTTTTTAAGAGTATCTGTTATAACCAAAGCAGCAATTAATGGCTGTTTCAAGAGGTGTGTGGCTGATCACTGGTACTCTTAAAAAAATAAACGGAGGACTAACTTTCTCATTTACTCCAGAACCGTCCACATATTCACATAGCAACAAAGAGAATTTTTTTTTTTTGAAGCATCCTGTTTTAGCTCTAGCCTTGAGTAGGTGACCCCCTCCAGTTAAAGTCTTATTACCTCAGATTATGGATATAAAACTTTGGTGATCATTAGAAATACTTGAGAAATTTTCTTGAAACTCTAGGTTATTCTTACCTACCCTGAGAATTTCTTATTCACAAAATCTAAAGTGGAGGTTGAGAACACACACATTTAAGAAAACTGCCCCCCAAAAGAATGTTTTCCAAATGAAACTGGTTATTAGCCAGATTTTAATAGCACTGATGTAGAAGAAGCAAGAAGGAAGCAATAGGACAAATAATTCTAGATACCTAACTCTGTAAGGCTCTTGGCATTGAAAACAGTCTCTTCTACTCAAAGCATCCATCAGCAGACCTTTTCTTATGCTGCCACCAAATATCTAGATTGTCAAAATTTGGTAAGAGAAATGCATGCCTAATTTGTCCTTGACTGTCTTGCAAAGAAGATGACCACACAACCCCAGCTCTGAATAGCAGGCCATGTGATCATTTTATTCAACCAGTACATGACTAAGACATAAATATTTCCGTGGAGGAGAGGAATGAAAGAAAAAAAAAATTGGCAGAAAACTATAAAATTTATTCTCTTTGAGCTGTGCAGCTCCCTGCCTGGGATATTTCACCCTGTGTTTTCATCAGCCAGCTAAAATTATTTTGATATTCCCTTTTTGGCGATGATAACCCAGAAAGAAAGGAAAATTTTTTTTCTCTTTTCTCATAGTTTCCTTTGTCTGAATTTTGTTCTATCAGGCAAGGGTAGATGGTCCTGACCATATAAAGATTTAGTCTTCCCAACCTTCCTGATAGCTGCATGTAATTTTATGTACTCTTAATCTCTAAAAATATAACATTTATGGGTTCTACTGTGTGATAAGTTCCTCTGGGATGTTCAGGACACATGTGTGCACACTCTACAGTTGGGCTTTAAACCAGATGTAAGAAAGAATGTACTATTCACTTGGGGGTACTGGGAGCAGACTGGGCTTCAAGTCAAACATATAATCAGGAATAATTTTCTTTAGATGACCCTTCTCTACTGTTCCACATATCCTGGGTTCTATCGTGTAGGACTAGACCCACCAATCCTACAATTCCTTCGTAGTTAGCAGCATCTTGGCAGAAGATATTTAACAGACATTCATAAATCACACCTATGGACTTCAATTCCTATTGTAAGAGGCTAATGCTTGATTCTGTGCCACTGTGATTGTTGCACTCAGGGAGGAAACTCGGTGTTAGGCGCTGTTAGTTGCTAGTAAGTTTGAGCTTGAGCTCATATGGCATATTCCAAGGCTCAGAGAAGGCATCCATTTAATGTTCACTGAATGAAGTAACATGTTTGTATTCAAACTGAAATCCTCTGGAAACTGCTTTATTCCTGGAGAGTAATGGGTTATTCTTGAGGTTTTCATTTGGCTCTAAATCAACTATGATTTCTTATACTGCATGAGGTGGCTTCAAGAACTAGAACTGGAGTCGAAACAGTAAATTTTCAGTAAAGTGAAAATAGGAGATAGCTATATTTTTTCTCCATCTGCTACAGCCTCCATAAGAGGAAACTATCCCTGGAATGGACCTAGGGGTGGGGGAAAAAGGGAGAGAAAGAAAACCAGAATAAGTGCAAGAAGATTAGATTTTGGGCCACTTTCAGTACAACTTTGGAGAAATTTCCACATGCTTCAATCTCAACAAAGTGCTGAGAACACCCATGAGAAAAATGTGTTCTTATGACCTTAAAAACAATTTCAAAGAAATTCTAGAGTAATTCTTCCAAAATTTAGTTTTTTGGCACTCAGCTACTTAAGAACACATTTTTACTTCCCTGTTAACAGGTGCACATTACCTACCAAGAAATTACTAACAAAGTAGTATTCTTCAGAGATCACCTTTAGTCTACTAGGACAAATTTATTTGATGATATTCTACTTCTTGCCAGGAATTGCTCCCTTCCTTTCTGCACTTATTGATAGTTCATTAATTCTTTAGGACCTCAGCCTTATTCTCTTTCTAAATACATCCCCTGCAATGGCTCTGGCCCCTTATTATTGTTGTTGTTGCTGCTGTTGTTTCCCCCCCACCTCCTGGGTTTGTGTAATTCCGGTCTTCACCACTTAGGATGCTCTCATATTGTTTTACAACTGTTTCAAGTGCATTTTCAATTATCAAGTAAGTTGAGAAACTTTTTAAGAGCAAGATTCTGGTCTTAATGATCATAATAGATAGCAAAGAAGCATAATAGATGCTTAATAAATATTTGTCTCGTTGAATAGTATCGAATTCATCATTTCAACTCACAAACTGCATAGCTAACCACAATTATTGTAAAACCCATGGATTAGGGTCATTTAGGGAGCAGAACAGAGGACTACCCTTCCTTTACATGTCTCTGACTCTGCATCTGTGTGATCAGATCTTTTCCTTAGATTCCAGGGGCTCCAGAGGATAGTCACAGACCCGGGGGTGGGGGAGGGAGAGAAGTTACCCAGTTTCAAGTCTGTAGAATGTACAACTTAGGTGACTGCAGGACCAAGCTGATTTCCTCAAGTTTTTATTGGGAAAAGGGAACTTAAATATTTTGAGCATTCAGAAATCCCCTGAGAGGCCTTGTGGCTGAACAAGTAAAAATTTGTCCAATTATTCAATAAATGTGGCCAAATATTATGTTATTCAATAAATGTGGCCAAATAAAATGTATTGGCCATTTTTTTTCTAGAATATATTATTTCTTTCAAGTGGACAACACCTATCATTTTGACTTTCATCTTTGACCATTATCCTCGGTAATTACTCACTCAAATGTTGGCCATTACAAGTTATCTGATCCATGAACAATTTCTTTTTATCAGAAAATGAGGAGTATTTGAGACCTGAGCATCTTTTGCAAAGTACTAGCTCCTCTGCCAAGGATAAACCCCTCTCCTTTTCTTCAATAGGATTTGCCCCAGTTTATTGTTTTCTTGAAATGACTGGGAAACTTGATGACCTCCAAGGCTTTTCTGCAAAAGGGAGAGTGCTTTGCATCTTTTCCCCGTTCATCATAATTAGAGCAAGCGAATTAAGAACATGGATCTGCGCTCCCTGCGACTGCAGGCTGTGAATTGCTCAGGGCAGCTGCTCTGCTGCATTAGCCCATCAGCTGCACCTCATTAAGGGATGCATTCACCTTTCTAGAAGAGTTCAGGGCTGTGTGGCTTTGCTTTAGAAGCCTAGCTTGCTACACAGCATTATCTAACCCTTCCCTAGAACTGAGATGTCCCTCCCAGGAAGAACGTCTTCACTCAGAAAGCTGGCTGAATTTAGGACTCTCAAAGAGAACCTTCAGCTTGATTTTTACCTTTGCTAGCAGTGTGCATATGGAGGAGGTGGGCAGGGACTAAAGGGGATATTTTAATGCGAATGTTTTGGATGACAACAAATGGAGATGTTAATCAACACATTTGTTCCTGACTTCACTGCAGACTTGCGGCTGCCCAACAGACAGTTTAGCACCTGGTGAAGCACTGCATGGGTCAACTGCAGGTACTGTGCCCTAGTCCTTACAGAAAACTGGGTAGAAGTCAGAAGAGATGGAATACATACAACCACTTCTTTGGAGTGTATTTTGCAGTACACCCACCTGCCAATTTACTATCCTGGGTCACCTCTTTCATGTGTTTCAAAATTTTCTTCCAAAACTTTCTTCTGCCTGGTTTCAAGGTTCCCATCAATGTCCCCTTTTTCCCCTCAGCAGGCACTCAGGGAAAGGGCTAAATAAAATTATCTTAAAATGTGCCACTATAATTTGGAGTTATAAGGATTAGAAGACCAAAGTAATTTTTTTTTTAAAAGATTTTATATGTTTATTTGATAGGGAGCACAGGGAGCGTACAAACAGGGGGAATGGCAGGCAGAGGGAGTGGGAGAAGCAGGCTTTCCATGGAGCAGAGAGCCCAACACTGGGTCTAAACCCCAGACTCTGGAATCATGACTCTAGCTGAATGCAGACGCCTAACAGACTGAGCCACCCAGGTGCCCCAAAGACAAGGTAGTTTTATCAATTTGTTTAATGTACTATTTTATCCTTTTCACTTTGATCTCAGAACCATAAGTAGTGCTCAGCATCTACCTCATGTATGCCAATACATTTTGGCAGAAATTTAGGTTCAAGTCAGTCTTTGTAGGAACAATTACATTTGTTGAAAGGAGGCCCAAAGCTATAATGCTTAGCTATTCCCACATATAGTGGCTCCCCCTTATTTGTAGTTTTATTTTCTACAGTTAGGTAAAGTCAGCTGTGGTCTGGAAGCAGATGATCCTCCTTCTGGCTATTGTCAGAAGATTATTAGTGGCCTAACGCTGTACCACAATGCTTATGTCCTTCATCTCACTTCAGTTCATCATATAGGCATTTTATTGTCTCCCATCATCACAAGAAGGATGAGTACAGTATATGAAGATATTGAGAGAGAAAGAGACCATCTTCACATAATTTCTATTATAGTATATTGTTATAATTGTTCTATTTTACTGTTAATCTCTTATTGTGTCTAATTTATAAATTAAACTATTATAGTTAGGCATGTATAGAAAAGAACTGTATAGGGCTTTTTACTATTTGCAATTTCAAGTATCCATTGGGAGTCTTGGAATGTATCTTCTGTGGATAAGGGGTATTACTTTACATAGCAAGTTCTCAGTGTATGATAGTTATTGTTCTTTATTATTATTATTATTCAAGGAAACAAGTTAGAGTTCCAGTAGCATCAAAAGAACTGTGTGGCTTTGGGAAAGTCACTGGGTTTTCTGGGCACCAATTTGCTTATCTGTTATATAAAATTATGGTGTTGGAGGACGGGTTGAACAAGAGAATTTTCAAGGCCCTTTCCAATTTTATGCTTGTATGGAGACAGTGATATCTTAAAGAATGCTTATTTGTGTCTGTTAATAGTCTTACATCAAGTTTTAAAAGATGGGATAAATATTAAAAGTAGAGCTCTCAAAGGGTTTTCTTCCCTTGCTAATTGTTTTAAGCATCCAAGCCACTAGAAGTGAATATTGCTGAATTCATGAACATTTGCAAAGAATCATTGGTTTTTCAGGGCAATTGCATAAGCCCCATGCCTTCAGGGAGCAATTTCAACAACTCCCAAACCCAATGACCTGCTTTCTTATGCTGATATTGGTGTTCTCTCCTTTAAGAAAGTGACTCTTGAGCAAAATTTATACCAAGTATTTTTCCTTAGGACACAGATTTTCATCCATTATGCATCCACTTATTATTTCATTTACCAAATAATCACAGGACACCAACCAAATCTTGGGCTCTGTGAGAACTGCAAAAGTGAATGAAATCTCCCCATCATCAGTGATATTAAGGAAACCCAAGAGCCACACATTGGGAGACACAGTTATCAAGAACATTATAAATCCCCTACTGGTCTTTTATTCTATTAACTACTCAGAAAAGAAATGTGTGTGGGGGGGATCTGATTGACTATGCCCTTTTACAATTCATGTGCTATGTCCAAGAAGACAGGATGAACTAAAATGCAATGAGCAACCAGAGTTGAAGCAATCTAAGTGAAAAGAACAAAGGCATTAAATGATGCTAGGGAAGTCATCCATGTCTCCAACCATTTATCCATTCATTTATTTAAAAATATTAAACATCAGGGCACCTGGGTGGCTCAGGGGTTAAAGCCTCTGCCTTCGGCTCAGGTCATGATCCCAGGGTCCTGGGATCGAGCCCCGCATCGGACTCTCTGCTCAGCAGGGAGCCTGCTTCTCTCTCTCTCTCTCTCTCTCTCTCTCTGACTGCCTCTCTGCCTACTTGTGATCTCTGTCTAATAAATAAATAAATAAATCTTTTAAAAAATATATTAAACATCAATTCAGTGCCACATATTGTACAAGAGAGGAAGAAAACAAAACTTTACATTTTAAAGGGGGATAATGAGAACAAATATTTAAGATAGAGAGGGCTTTCTCTTATGATGGAGATGTGAGGGTACCAGGGTCATCTTCTTGGATAAAGAAACATAATTCTAAGATCTAGAGTATAAGCAGGAGTATTCACAAAAAGAGCAAAGTGAAGAGTGAAGCTGTAAGGGCCTGTTCAGCCACAGCGGCCCCACCCCAGTTGAACTGCCATTTTGTTGTTTATGCAGTAAAACTTAAATTGACCTTGCCCCTCCTAGGGGAACTTACTTAAAAGCAAGTCGGGGAAACCAGTCCCAGGTACCGGCCCAAATACAAGGGTGGGTCAGGTCAGGTGGAGACATTCAATCAGTGGGGGCGCATACTGTCTCCTAGCTACCAAGGTGCTGGGCTGGTTTGCATAGCTACTACCAGGTGAATTGTAATTCAATTAGCCACCTGTGTGTGGCCAGGCCCAACCACATGGCATTTGCTCTACAAAAGTTAGTCTGGAAAGCAGGGAGGGGTTGTCTTCTCTGTAAGGGGCAGCCCTGACCGGTCTGTTTGACAGTCGGTTTGATTCTTGATTCTTGGCATGAAATAAAGCTTTGCTTGAACTTCGATTTGTATCAGTCTCGCTCCTTTGACCATGGACCCATTATTGGGGGACCCAACATTGGGGACCCAACAAAGCAAAGAAGAGGAGGGATATGTACCACCCAAAAGAAAGAACAAACCCCAAGATGAAGAAATAAGAGATAAAACTGAATTAATTCTGTTCACTGTTATCAAAGTGGTGACATCCCAAAAGGGAAGGAAATGGTATGGAATATGGCTAGAAGTATAAGCAGAGAAGATCTTACATGTCCAATAGGAGTTTTAGACAGGAAAGTGATGCAGTCATATTTGCATATTAAGACAATCACTTAAACCGCAGTGTGGGAAATATATTGAACACAGTGAGACTGACTAGAGACTGATGAAATAATCCAAGTGAAAGATAACTTGAACTATGAAGACATCAGCTGGTTCTGAAAAGGGGCAACTTTGAGTAATCTTTGGTAAGCAGACTTGACTTGCTGATTAGATGTAGGAATGAAAGAGCTTTATAAATTTCTGCCTGATTATGATGTGATGACATTCATTGGTTAAGATGTAGTAACTATGATAGAAAATAAACATAGTTATAGAGAGGAAAGAGGATGGCTTCTATTTTCAATGTTGTGAATTTTATATACATATGGTATATCCAAGTGACGTTCTCCAGTGGGTACTTTATTTGGTTTGGATCCAGAGTTCAGCAAAAATAAAGGAACTGATTAGAGAATCATCATTATAAAGAACATAACTGGTGGCAGGGGGATCCAGGAAGAGTATATGAAATCATCCACTAGAAGTAGGTCTAGAAGAGTAAAGGGACCTAGTATAAAGACTTTGAATGATATTAATATTTATTATTAATATTAAGATAAAGAATAGCCTCATAAGGAGATTAAAAGTGTTCAGAGATGGAGAAAAATATTTTCTATACTGAATGTTGCTAGACGTACAGATTGTCATTTACCCATTTTTTACTCAGCTCATTTCCATACTGCGTGCTCAGCTGTGACTTGCAGGGGAATGGACCACTCAAAACTACATTTCCCAGAATTCTTTATTAGTTGACATCCACTTCAGTTTAGGCAATAAGAGATGCCTACTGGAAAAATGGAAGTGGTAAGGAAGGGGGAAGCTGCTGAATTTTTCTGTCACTCTAACAGTAGGGATCATGTCTGCCAGGAACTATGGGCTCTCTCAGTGTCAAAGGTTCCCAAGCAGTAGTTTTAATAACAGCAGCATTCATTTCCATCAGTGTCAGCGGTGAGTTTGTTCCTGAATTGTGGCAGAACACCTCCTGCTTTATTTATCTTACCCTAGGGATGGTTATTAAAGTTTACAGTAGTAACTTCCTGTACTAAGTTGCTTTCTGTTCTTGCTCTCTATGTTCTTCAAATACGCACATTTCTAAACATGGCTTGCAAGACTCTGTATCAAATTTCCATGAATAATTTTCCAGCTTCAGTTTGGGCCATTCCATTTCCTATTTTAAAATTAATACTCTGAACAGATTTGAGATTATTTTAATTCTTCCATCTTTGTAATAGATTCCTTGTATTAAATCTCCATTTGAAGCACCCAATAAAGTTCCTGTGTTCCTGGTTGGACCTTAATTGTTTTAGAACTCCTGCTGAAGAGAAAGGACTGGTATCATATGTGGCAACAAAGAAGTTAAGGACTTTGGCAAGAATCATTTCAGTGTAAAAGTGTGGCAGAAGTCAGCCTGCTCAAGTTGAAGATACTGAATGATGATTACATCCAGAAAGCAAGGACAGATAAGTTCTAGAAGTCCAGCCATAAGTGAGGAGAGAGGGAACAGGTAGGAAGGGAACTGTTAGATTTGTGCTATTAAATATGGTAGCCAGTAGACACATATAGTGATTGAGCATTTGAATTGTAGTTAGTTAGAACTGAGATGTGCTAGAAGTAAAAAAAAAAAAAAACTTACTGCATTTTAGATAGTATTAACAAAAGAAGGATTTCATTAATTTTTTTGTTGATTATATGTTGAAATAGGAATATGTTAGACATAGTTCAATAAAAATACTACTCAAATTAATCAATTTATTTTAAATTTCATTTAGTATAGTTACTAGAATATTTAAAATTATATATATGGCTTGGACAGTGCTGTTCTAGACTAAGAATGAAATAGCCCCCATGGTGTTATTAGCACCCCTTTATGTGTTACAGTCTACAAGGTATGTGGTTTAAAGAGTTCGGCAGGGCCTAAAACATACAATATGCTCATGAAACAATGTTGCATCAAAACAAACTTTGGTTTGTTTGGAAAATAAAGATGGAAAACAAAGATGGAAAAATGCTGATTGTTTCTAATCCCATAATTAGAAAAAACATGTAATTTTCTGTGTTCAGAAGACACTTGAGAATAAATGGTATTTGTAGGAGACATAATCAGATTTGCACATGGCAATGCACAAGGTAGAACTGGGAAAGGAGTTACTGAAGCTAAGAAGATCAATTAGAGGACATTAGCAAGACTCCTGGAGAGACGTGAAGGAGGTCTAAATTAAAATTGTGTAGATGGGACAGACAGGGTAGTATAATGGATATTACGGAAATAGAATTGTCAAGATTTGGATAATAATTGAATGTAGAGGTTTACAGAGTAGCTGCACTACCTATCAACTTTGAAGTACACCATGAAGTTAAATTGTGTACTCAGGTTTCAGATATGTTTGTTTGGAAAGAGGAAATGTCATCACTTTGGAAAATAAGTTTACTTATATTGCTGGTTTGCCAAGGAAGAGAGACATCACCTCATGCCCTAATGAGGCAACCAAACCTCCTTATACCAAACTCTTGAAATTAACAAATAGTGATTCTGGTGGTGACAATGTCAGATATCCAATCAGGCTTTTAATCAAAACATCAGCTGGTTACTAATATGACATCATTCTCAAATGATGCTGAACAGCTACCTGCAGTGGAAACTACCTGGAGGTGGAGAGAGCAAGTAAGGGTTCAAGGCCTGGCTCTATCAAAACCAACTCTGAAAGTGACTTTACCTAATGGAGCTTTAATTCCTTCACCCATAAAATAAAGATAAAAACATCTGCCACCAGATACTTTAAAATTGCACAAGGCCATGTAAGTGAATATACTTTATAAATATGGAAGATTTACATAAATACACATATGGTACATTTTTTATGACTTCTATTTCAAATTTACACACAGGGTTTTTTTTTTTTAGTGGAAGTGTGAACATTTCCACAAGTGAACTTTTAATGATTAAGCTCCTACAGTGTGGAGAAAAGAAACCCTGAACTCAAGTATCTATTAATAGGGATTCCAGGAGTCATCCACCCCCATAGTAAATGTGTTGGTATGTGTAAGCTTGTGCAGGGAGAGATTGGTGGGTGTGTGTTTCAGAGTGGAGACATAGAAAGAAAACTTCACAGCCTGAAAAAGCTATACTTGAATGTTTTGCAAAAACAGTTTCTACAATTAACCCTGCTGATCTGTTTGTAAACCCAAAATAGTATAAACACACACAGTTGCTCTCATTAATTTTTGATAAGCAATAAGACTCACAAATATTTTACTTCTAAGCATATGTTATCTGCAGTTGGCTACAGTGGCAGGCATATGCTTTGACATATGATATTCCATCTTGTACCAAATGCACATGACTCACATCGAAAACAATAGCTGAAGTACATGTGGGCATCTCATTGGCTGAGTGTTTGGCTCATTTATATTTGGGCTTCTTTGAATAAGATTTTAAGCCAGAAAAATACACAAGTACCTAAATCTGGGACACTTCAAATTTTATGAATGTATGTTGCCTATCCATTCTTAAAACAGTAATAGAAAATGGGCTCAAATTCTACACAGTGTAATTTGAGTTTGTAATTTTTTTTTTCCCCCTACAACATCCATTTGTCCTCAAATAACCTACAGCAATCTAACACACTGGGCTCTTTCCTGAAAATATAATTCTCAAAGTCATTCTTTCGTTTTAAGCAACCCAATCAAACTAGAATACCTTTTACATGCTTAGCAAAATATTTACTACAATATTTTCTAAAAGTGGCAAAAGATCCAAATAGTAGCCCAGTAGTTAGAGGGTCAATGTATTTACATACAAAACAACCAGTTGCCATTACATACAAAGTTCTATATTATTCAGTGAAAACAAATAGGTTCTAACATTAATCTCTTTCAGACTTGAATCCTGGAACACTTAAAGGATATGCCAAGGAATGATATAAGGAAATAATGGCTGACCTGAATATAAAACACAGGTAAATTAAGAATGTCTAAAGAGAAAAGGAAGGCATTCCAGTTGTAGATAAAAACATGAAACAATGTGTGAAGGTTTGGATCAGTTTTTGTGCCGATTGCAAGGGCAAACTGGTAATAAGGTAGAAGCATTTGAGGGAATTTGTCTAAGTTAAATGTATCTGTAGACCAGAGCAGAGGAAGATTGCAGTGGAACAGGAGGACCCTAGGCCCTCATCATCCCATGAACACAATTAGGTAACTATCAAATCATCCTAAATACCCTAGAAATGTACTTGGATAAAGACTAGAAGAAAAACTTCCACAACTAAATGAAGAAAAGAAGGTAGGAAATGCTGGGATGTGGTTTAGGGGAGAAATGGATCATAGGTGTTACAGAGAGGAGGTAGTCATAGTTGCAGAGAAGGGTGAAAAAGAGAGAAGTACACACAAGGACAATATTTCCCCAAGGCCATTGGCCTAGAAAAAGAGAGGACTGAATATCTGAATTCTTTGAATCAGCAGGGCTTAAAGCCTAGAGTTTTAAAGGTCAGTGGACTTGGCTGGCATAGAGCCCAGAGAGCACTGTATTCCTACTGGAGAGAAGGTAGGCAAACAACCTAGGGGCAGAAAGCATGGAAACAGTGATCTGTTTCCCACCCTCCTACACTCTGGTGGAATTGCCTTTCTCAGTCACACTTGTTTCAGTCCCAGGGCAGCAAGCCCTTCCTCAAGAAGATAAGCACAAACCCTTTCCCACACTATGTCTCCCAACAAAAGAGTTCTGCAGGGCCTCCTTGCAGTAGAGATGGTAACAAGTCTTGTTTCACAAGCAGACCAGAGCATTCCTATTTAAAACTCACCATATTCAGACCAGGGACCAAACACTGCCCATAGCAGGCAAAGAGGACTTTTGTAGATGACTGGCCTGAAGGACAGAGCAGCCAGAACACAAAAGCAGAGTGCACACAGCACACAACAGAGATACTCCTTGCAGTGCCAGGCCCTGGGCAATACATGACCTTTTCTCAAGGCTATTACTTTCAGGAGCAGGAGACATAGCAGGCTTTTCTAACACAGATAAGAAGGCAGAGATGTAGAAAAATGTGAAGATGAAAGAATTTATCCCAAATGAAAGAAAAAGATAAGGACACACCAAGAGATCTAAGTGAAACAGATGTAAGTAACATGCCTGATGGAGAATTTAAAGCAATGACCACAAGGATACTCACTGGGCTTGAGAAAAGAATAGGAGATAGCAATGAGACCCTTACCACAAGATCAGAGTTAAAAAAGAATCAATCACAGATGAGTAGTTCAATAAAGAAGATTAGAATCACACCTGATGCAATGAACAGCAGGCTGGAAAAAGCAGAGAAATAATGACATAGAAAACAAAAGTACTGGAAAGCAATGAAGCTGAACAAAAGAAAGAAAGAATTATGCAACATGAGAACAGACATTGGGAACTCAGTGAATCCATCAAATGTAATAATATTCATATTATACGAGTCCCAGAAGAAGAAGAGAGAGAAAAGGAGGTAGAAAATTTATTCAAAGAAATAATAGCTGAAACTTTTCTTTTCTTTTTTTTTTTTTAAAGATTTTATTTGACAGAGAGAGAGAGGGAGCTCACAAGTAGGCAGAGAGGCAGGCAGAGAAGAGAGGGGGAAGCAGGCTCCCCGATGAGCAGAGAGCCCGATGTGGGGCTCAATCCCAGGACCCTGAGATCATGACCTGAGCCAAGGGCAGAGGCTTAACCCACTGAGCCACCCAGGTGCCCCAGGCTGAAAATTTTCTTAACCTAAGGAAGGAAACAGACATCCAGATGCAGGAGGAATAGGAAACTACTGTCAAAATCAACAAAAGCAGGCCAACACCAAAACAAATTGTAATTACTTTTGCAAATTATAGAGATAAAGAAAAAATCTTAAGAGCATCAAGACAAAAGAAATTCTTAACTTACAAGGGAAAACCCTCAAGCCTACCTGGAAATTTTCAACAGAAACTTGGCAAGCCAGAAGAGAGTGGCACAATATATTCAAAGTGTTGAATAGGAAAAATATGTAGCCAAAAATGCTATCCAGCAAGGCAATCATTCAGAATAGAAGGAGACTTTATCAGAAAAATAAAAACTAAAGGAATTCATGGCCAGTAAACCAGCCCTGCAAGAAATATTAAAGGGGTCTTTTTGAGTGCAAAGGAGAGCCCCAAAGTGACAAAGACAAGAAAGGATCAGAGATATCTCTAGAAGCAATGAAAAAACAAGTAATAAAATGGCAATAAATACATATCTATCAATGATTAGTTTGAGTGTAAAAGGACTAATGCTTCAACCAAAAGACACAGGGTGTCAGAATTGATAAAAAAGAACAAGAACCATCTATATGTTTCCTACAAGAGACTCATTTTAGACCTAAAGACACCTGAAGATTGAAAATGAGGATATGGAGAAATATTTATCATGCAAATTGATGTTGAGCTGCAATACTTATATCAGACAAACTAGACTTTAAAACAAAGACTGTAACAAAGAAGGGCATTATATAATAATAAAGGGGACAATCCAACAAGATGATATAACAATTGTAAATATTTATGCACACAACATGGGAGCACCCAAATACATAAAAGAATAATAAACATAAAGGACCTAATCCATAATAATACAATAATAGGAGGTGATTTTAACAACCATACTCACATCAAGGGACAGATCATCTAAATAGAAGATCAATAAGGAAACAATGGTTTTGAATAACACACTAGACCAGATGGACTTAACAGATACATTCTGAGCATTCCATCCTAAAATAGCACAATACACATTCTTTTCAAGAGTACATGGAACATGATCCAGAATATATCCTATATTAGGCCACCAAACAGACCTGAACAAATTCAAGATCAAAGCCACACTATGCACCTTTTCTGACCACAATGCTATGAAACTAGAAGTTAATAATGAAAAAAAATTTGGAAAGAACACAAATAAATCAAGGTTAAACAACATGCTACTAAACAATGAATGGGTCAGTCAGGAAATTAAAGAAGACATAAGAAAAATACATGGAAACGAATGAAAATGAAAATAAAACCGTACAAACCTTTGGGATGCAGCAAAAGTAGTCATAAAAGGGAAATAAATAGCAATACAGGCCTACCTCAAGTAGCAAGAAAAATCTCAAATACACAACCTAACCTTGTCCCTAAGAGGTAGAAAAAGTAAAATAAATTAAGCCTAAAGCCAGAAGGAAGGAAATTATAAAAATTAGAGCAGAAATAAATGACATAGGGGTGCCTGGGTGGCTCAGTCAGTTAAGCATCTGCCTACTGCTCAGCTCATGATCTCAGGGTCCTGGGATTGAGCCTTGAGTTGGACTCCCTGCTCAGCAAGGAGTCTGCTTTCCCTCTCCTTTTGCCCCTCCCTCACTCATGTTCTCCCTCTCTCTCAAATAAAATCTTAAAAAAAAAAAAAAAAAAGAATGACATAGAAACTAAAAACAAACAAAAACAAAAACAAAAAAACCCAGTAGAACAAATTGATGAAACCAGGAGATGATTCTTTGAAAAACTTAATAAAATTTATAAATGTCTAGCCAAACTTATCAAAAAGAAAAGATAAAGGACCCAAATAAATGAAGTAACAAATGAGAGGAGAAATAACAACCAACACCACAGAAATACACACAATTATAAGAGAGTATCATGAAAAATTATATGCCCACAAAATAGACAAGCTGGAAGAAATGGATAAATTCCTAGAAATATATAAACTACCAAAACTGAAACAGGAAGAACTAGAAAACTTGAACAGATCAATGACCAGTGAAGAAATTTAATCACTAATAAAAAAACTCCCAACTAACCAAAGTCCAGGGCCAGACAGCTTCACAGGTAAATTCTATCAAACATTTAAAGAAGGGTTAATACCTATTATTCTCAATCTATTCCAAAAAATAGGAAAGGAAGGAAAACTTCCGAATTCATTGAATGAAGCCAGCATTACCCTCAGACGAATACCAGATAAAGACAACACATAAGAGAACTGCAGGCCAACATCCCTGATGAACATAGATATGCAAATCTTCAACCAAATACTAGCAAACTGAATCCAACAACAAATTTTAAAAAATCATTCACTGTGATCAAATGGGATTTATTCCAGGGTTGCCAGGTTGATTCAATATTTGCAAATCAAACAACATGATACATCACATTAGTTAAAGGATAAGAACTTTAGATCATTTCAATAGATACAGAAAAAGCATTTGACAGAGTCAAATGGTCTATGGTCAGGAACAGTGATGTCCACTCTCACTACTTGTATTTAATACAGTGCTGGAAGTACTAGCCACAACAATCAGACAACAAAAAGAAATCAAAGGCATCCAAATCAGCAAAGAAAAAGTAAAACTTTTATTATTCTCAAATGATATGATACCACACATGGAAGACCCAAAAGACCACCAAAAAACTACTAGAAATGATACGTGAATTCAGTAAAGCTGCAGAATAAAAAATATACAGAAAGCTGTTGTGTTTCTGTATACTAATAATGAAGTAGCAGGAAGAGAAATTAAGAATATAATCATATTTACAATTATACCAAAAACAATACTTAGGAATAAATTTAACCAAAGAGAGGAAAGACCTTCATTGTGAAAACTGTAACATGGTGAAAAAAATTGAAGATGACACAAATAAGTAGAAAGGTATATCATGCTCAGACTGGAAGATTAGTGTTGTTAACGTTTTCCTACCACCCAAAACAGTCTACAGATTCAATGCAATCTCTTTCAAAATACCAAAAGTATTTCTCACAGAAGTAGGACAAATAGTAATCAAATTTGTATAAAACCTAAAGGGCCCTGAATAGCCAAAGGAATTTTGAGAAAGAAGAACAAAGCTAAAGATATCACAATCCCAGATTTTAAACTATACAACAGAACTATAATAATCAAAACAATATGGTACTGGCACAAAAACAGACACTTAGATCAATCAAACAGGATAGAGAGCCCAGAAATAAAACCATACTTACATGGTCAATTAATCTACAACAAAGGAAGCAAGAATATATAATAGGAAAGGACAATCTTTTCAATAATTAATACTGGGAAACCTAGAGATCTACATGCAAAAGACTGAAACTGGACCACTTTCTAATACTATACACAAAAATAAACTCAGAACAGATTAAAAACCTAAATATGGGACCAAAAACCATAAAACTCCTAGAAGAAAACATAGTCTTCCTAGAAGAAAACATAGTCTTCCTAGAAGAAAACAATAGTCTCTTTGGCATTGGCTGTAGCAACTTTTCTCTAGATATTTCTCCTTAGGCAAGGGAAATAATAAAAACTCTTGTGCATTCACAAAAAATAAAAAAATAAAAACATTTGTACAGTGAAGGCAACCATCAACAAAATCAAAAGGCAACCTACTGAATGGGAGATGATATTTACAAATCCTATATCCTATAGGGGTTAATAAATAAAATATATAAAGAATTTATACAATACCAAATAATAATAATAATTTAATTTAAAATGGACAGAGGACCTGAATAGACATTCTTCTAAAGAAGACATAGAGCTGGCCAACAGACACATGAAAAGATGCTCAATGTCACTTAACATCATGGAAATGTCAATCAAAATCACAATGAGATACCACCTTACACCTGTCCTAATCACAAGAATCAAAATTAGTAACAAGTGTTGGCAAGAATGAGTGGGAAAGGGGCGCTTGGGTGGCTCAGTCAGTTAAGCAACTGCCTTCAGCTCAGGTCATCGTCCCAGGGTCCTGGGATCAAGTCCTGCATTGGGCTCCCTGCTCAGCAGGGAGCCTGCTTCTCCCTCTCTCTCTGCTCCCCTTGTTTCTACTCTCTTGCTCTCTTTCTCTCTCTCTCTCTCAAATAAATAAAATCTTGAAAAGAAAAAAAAAAAAAAATGAAGGGAAAAGAGAACTCCCAGTCACTGTTGGTGGGAATGTAAATTTGTGCAGCCACCATGGAAAATAGTATGGATGTTCTTCAAAAATTAAAAAACTAAAAACAATAATAATAATAATAATAAAAAACTGAAATACCATATCATCCAGTAATTCCACTACTGAGCATTTAACCAAGGAAAATAAACAAACAAAAAAACCATTAATTTAAAAAGATACATGCATTTCTACATTTCTTCCAGTGTGATTTACAATAGCCAAGATATGGGAATAGCCAGGTGTCCATCAATAGATGGGGGAGTGACAATGGCAATGTCCAAATGCAGAATTGGAACAATGAAGTGTTTTGGGAAGAGACAGCATCATGCGAAATGCAAAAGCAGAACCAAGTTTTGAAGAATAAATCAAAGTTTCATGGGTACAAAAGAAGATACACAGATTAGATGGAGTATATTCCAGAGACAGTGGAGATGTTATTCCAATACACAGAATGTTAAATTGCATTCTGAATGCCAGGGAAAGTATAAAGGCATATATATGCAGAAGATTATAGACTACAAGGTCAGGGCTTTCTTTGGCAAATGGGTCAGGAGACAGACATGGATGGAATATTGAAAGATCCTGTCAATTTTATTCAAGTGATAAAAATAGTCTTTGAAGGGTTCCAAGAAAATCAACAATAGGATCACCAAAGGGCAGAACACCATCATTGGATTTGAAATCAGTCTATCTGGGTTTGAACCCTGGCATGGACATTTACTAACTGTGAGAGACTGTGCGGGTTACTTGGCCTCTCTGTGCCTCATTTTCTTTTTCTGAAAAGTAGGCTAGTATACACAGAGTGGTTAGTATCATTACATGAACTAATCTACATGAAACATTTAGAACAGTGCCTGGCATATAGAAAATATATTTTCTGGATTCTTCTAAAGTTATATTTAACCAGGCTATTGTAGCTGGAGCTTACTATGTACCTACCACAATATCTCATTTAATATCTTAACAACTTAATGAGGTACCATTATAAGCCCCTTTGACAGATGAGGACACAGAGATATAGAGGACTATGTAATTTTCTCAAGGTCAACCATTTGTAATGGGGACCAAATTTAGCAAAGAGAATGAAATCAGAAAAATATAGGAACAAAGTCAGTTTTCCATTTTAGATTCTACATTAAAAAGAAAGTGTATTTCTACTTAGAATATCAAAACATTTTTTTAAGATTTATTCATTTATTTGACAGAGAGAGAGATCACAAGCAGGCAGAGCAGCAGGCAGAGAGAAAGGGGAAGCAGGTTCCCTGCTGAGCAGAGAGCCTGATGCAGGGCTCTATTCCAGAACCCTGAGATCATGACCTGAGCTGAAGGCTTAACCCACTAAGCCACCCAAGCACCCCAAAACATTTCTATGCAATGATTGTGATTGTTGTTTTTGAGAACACCCTCTCTCAACCAACTATTTTAATTTTTGCCTAAGTATAAGGCCTACCAGTTGCTAAAATTAAATTCATTAAAAATCAGAAATCACCACTTGCTTAAGGAGACCAATTAGATTATGTCAGCAGTAATATAGCTGACAAGTTAACTTTGCAGGAAGCATCAAAGCTTGAGCTTGCCTTTTCTTTGTTAGCAGCCCTACAAAATACTTCTGTGATTTGACCTATAGCCTCTCCTATTCAACTCAGTACAGACAACTAACTTAATCCTCCTAGAATATGCAGGCTAGAGTAGATGAATCAGAAATTGCAACCTGAATACAGATTATTTCTTATTCTTCTCCTTGTTCAACTGTTATGTTGTGTCCTGCCATGGTACAGAAGACACTTTGGTGAAAGCAGAAATAAAGCTTCAGGAGACCTCACTAGTGGAAAAAAAAAAAAAAAATTATAGAAGAAGAAGAAAGAAGAATTAAAAAAAAAAAAAAACACAGATTTGGGCCAACAACTAGCATCCATGGAGTAAACATTTCTCTTTCTCTTTGAGACATGTTTCGTGGGACAAATTGAAATGACATGGTCAAAAACCTTTCATGCTCACAACAGGGAGCCCTTGGCTATAGGGGGAATTCTTGCGAACTCCTTGGACAGACACTGTTTGGTTCTCTTTAAAGCTTGTTGCTTCTCAGTGAGATAATGCTCATTATCCACTGGAGAAGGAATCTGTGGGAAACTTCTCATTCTTTTCACTCAACCTCCAACTAACTGCTCATGAGCTCTTTTATTGATCGATACTGCACCCATATGAGTTAGCTGGAAGGCTGGTATTCATTCAAAACAGCTTGGAAACCTTGGGAATCACACTGGCTAAAAACTCTTCACGTAAAGGGGGAAAAAACAACAAACCTGTCTTTTTCATTCTCTCCCTTTCCTCTGGTTTTATTCTAACCAGATGGATTCAGTGACTGGAACACCAAAAACTATAAAGTAAAATTATGCCTGTCTTCATGATGGGAAGTTCATTGCCAATACATGGGGGAAGAGGCATTCCTCAGTTCTAATATTTGGGGTTCTAACTGGCCCCTGGGGAAAAAGCAGTATTGTCCTCACCAGCAGCTACCTCTTGAGCAACTGGAGGGCAAGACGCAGGATAAAATACCAAAGGGGTTTTTTTTGTTGTTTTGTTTTGTTTTTTTTGGCCACTTTCCCTTTAAGAAGTTTGTTTTTTCTATAAATGACTCATGTAGGCAAAAACAAACAAAAAACAAAAGCGGAAACACAGTTCTCCTTTCCTAAAGTCAGGAAAATTGAATTACTTTAGGATTACTTAAAATTACTGTCATTCCTTCTAGGGCCACTCAAACCAGGAACCTGTATTTTTAATGTAATTGAATTCTTGGTTTTACTCTGTTTTACATTATGTCGTTCAAACCACGCCATATGTTAAGATCAGTTTTTTAGAGGTTGGAGAAGAGCAGATGGAGGAGTCTGAAACCAAAAAAGGCACAGAAGAGATGCCATAACTTAATTTGAATGCAATTCAGCGTCCTGTTTTCAGCAGTGCTAAACATATCGGTTGTGTTTCTCACAATTAAGTTGAGTGTCAGCATCTTTGGAAAGATGAAATTATCTGTACTGATGCAAGTCATACCAAAGCATTGACTAGATCCTTCATAGTCAAGACCCAGGATGGGAAAGGAACTGGCAGGGAGGAAAAAAAGGCAAGGGAGAGAAGATCTTATGTAACTATAATTGAGCTCAGATAACAGTCCAAATGGAAAATTGAAGAGGTCATTGGAAAGCAAAGCAGAAACCAACTATCTCTATCAAGTGAAGTTTAAATAAGGAGGCTGCACACCTGGCATTTATCTTACACTGTGGGCCAATTTCACTGATTTAACACACTCTATAAAGAAAAAAAAAAAACTTTTCAAGACCCTACTCTAGGGTTGGGAGATCCCACCAGATATCTCATTGTCCTGGGCGTGGAGTGACTTAACATGCAGATAGTCAGTGCAGGCAAGAAGTTAACAGACACAGACATCTACATTAATTTTTCCACAAGATTATAATGAAAGCTCTGGCAAAGTACTAGATTAAGGCATTGTAACCAACCCCTACACTTAATGCTGGTAGATACATGTAGCGCAAGATACCGGTTTCAGAGCCAAAAGTATATCTTTATTTGCTTTTCTGATTAACCCTAATCTTACAGTCTATTGAGCAGAAATCAAAGGAAAAGTATTTATTTTGCCTAGGATACTGGTCAAGCATTGTCAGTTTTCATAACTGATTTTAAGAGACCTACTCTAAAAGCAAACTTTGAGAACTTAGTTGGAAATCCTTACAGAGAATTCCAGTAGGTGTAAGAGGAATGAGGAGGTGCTTCTGATGTATGGTACATTATATTGGAAAGTGCATCCTTTGCAATAAAGCTGTCTGCTTAAGTCAGAGGGAGCTAAAAACATGAGGCCAGTCAGAAACCCCATCAAGCCTGGAAGTCACTGGAGTCAAGCACTCAGCCAGCTTATTCTCACAGCCTTATAAGTGACTTTGCTTCTGATGTCTGATGACCCCCAAAGGCTAGGTCTCCTGTGACCAGTCTATGTGTAGGGCCACAGAATGCTAAAGACACTCCATAATAGAAACTAAAAGAAAGTCAACACAGGTTCATGGGGCATAGTAAATACTTTTCCTGTTGGTGGGAAGCCTATAATAGTGGCTTGGAAAACAGTAGTTCCCATGTTGAGCATTCTGTGGTGCAGCTTTAGAAATGGGAAACTTTTTGGAAGCACAGGCTTAAAAACAAAGTTGAGGAGAATTTCAGTCTAATATGGTGACACAGGAAGACCCTGAACTTACCTTATAATGACCATACCAACTCTATGCCTGTTTATAGAGCAATTCCTCCTGAAGAAGAACTGAGGGCTGACAAAACAGTTTCTGTGTAATAAAAGAGAAAAGCTACCCAAAGAATGGCCAAAGAGACAGAATGAAGGGAAACCCCCACCCCCAATGCTGTAAATTGCAGTGGAAAGGGATAGTACTAGGGGACTATGAGGAGAATAATCTGCCTAGGGGCACATAAAAACAGTTGTGGTTTAAAAGAACAACTATTATGTAAAAGATCCGTCCTTGGAGCTCCACCAAATAACAAAGGAGCTGCACGAATTCTCTCAGCATGGCACGTACTAGGACACCTCTGATCAGCCCTTATTACAGCTCTAGCTATCACACCAAGGTGACCCAGGTACAAAGCACTCCAGAATACTCCAGGCTATCACCGTTCTGGATCCAGACAACTTCATAGGGCATCTCCAGGACAGAGCACTCTGGGACTTCCAAGTTTACACCTCCTTCAGCTCCATCCACCTGCCAAGATGTCCCCTGCACAGAGCACCCTAGGCACCCCCATCCATGCTTACCAGGATTCCAACCATGCTTCCAGGTATTTCCCATATGGAACACTGTGAGGTCCCTGGCCCATACCACACCTTGGCTCCAGCTGCCCCACCAGGGCACCCCCTATGTGGAATGTGCTAGCATACCTCAGCCCAGACCAGTCTTGGCTCAAATCACTCCCACAAGGAAACTCCTCTGCTTAGCATGCCTGGACATCCCAGCTTGCACCCATTTCAGCTATATCTGTTCTACCAAGTTGCTCCTTGTGCCGGGCATACTGAGACACACTAGACAATGCCCTATCTTGGCTTTAGCCATCCCACCAGGATGCCCTTTATAGAGAGCACCCTGGGACACCCTAGCTGGCACCCCAGCATGCATCCACTTCAGCTTCAGCTCTCCTGCCAAGGTTTCCCTTGTGCAAAGAACCATAGTGATGGCCTATGCCCACTTCAGATCCAATCATCCCACTAGGGAAGCCTCAGCACAGAGTGTCCACATGGCTCCTCCAAATCAGCATGTATACCTAGTCTACACATGAGTATTCCCTTAAGTTTAGGAGAAGTAGTTGTTCTGCCTATTTCATGGAAATAAGCACAGAAACTCAAGCAAAATGCAGAGAGAGAAAATATGCTCCAAATAAAAGAACAAGACAAAGCCTTAAAAAAAAAAAAAAAAAGAATTAAATGAGATGTAGATATGCAATATACCTCATAAAGAGTTAAAGTAATTATCACAAAGATGCTTACCAGACTGGAGAGAAGAGTGGAAGAATTCTGTGAGAACTTCAACAAAGAGAAAATGTAAAAGGAACCAATCATAGTTGAGGAATAAAATGACTGAAATGAAAAATGAATGAATGAAAAATACACTAGGGGGGCTGCCTGGGTGGCTCAGTGGGTTAAGCCTCTGCCTTCGGCTCAGGTCCTGATCTCAGGGTTCTGGGATCGAGTCCCACATCAGGCTCTCTGCTAGGCAGGGGGCCTGCTTCTTCCTCTCTCTCTCTCTCTCTCTACTTGTGATCTCTCTGTCAAATAAATAAAATCTTCAAAAAAAAAAAAAAAAAAAAAAAAAATACACTAGAGGGAATCAGTAGTACCTTGGAGTATGCAGAAGAATGATTAGTGATGTGTAAGACAGACTAACGGAAAACACCCAGATGAACAAAAAAAAAAAATTTTTTTTTAAATGAGAATAGGGGGCACCTGGGTGGCTCAGTGGGTTAAAGCCTCTGTCTTCGGCTCAGGTCATGATCCCAGGGACCTGGGATCGAGCCCCGCATCGGGCTCTCTGCTTGGCAGGGAGCCTGCTTCCTCCTCTCTCTCTGCCTGCCTCTCTGCCTACTTGTGATCTCTGTCTGTCAAATAAATAAATAAAATCTTTAAAAAAAAAAAAGAAATGTTTAAATGAGAATAGGTAAAGGGAACTGCTGGACAACATCAAACAAACAAAAATTTACATCAGATGGGTCCCAGAATAAAAGCAAAAGGAGCAGACAACTTAAAGAAGTAACAGTTGAAAATAATCCATAAACTAGGGAAAGAAATAGATATCTATTTTAAGAATCATAGTTTCAAATAAAATGAATCCAAGGATATCCATGTGAAAACACATAATAATTAAAACATCAAAGTTTAAAGATAAAGAATTTTAACAGAAGCAAAAGAGGAGGAAAAAGTGCACACAGGAAACCTTGTAAATTTTCAGCAAAAACTTTTCAGGACAAAATAGAGTGCTGTAATATATTCAAAGAGCTGAAAGAAAGATAGAAAAAACCCTATAATTAAGAATTCTCTACCTGGAGAGGTACCTGTTTAGTTGGTTAAGCATCTGACTCTTGATTTCAGCTCAGGTTGTGAATCAAGACTTGCATCAGGCTGCATGATCAGCAGGGAGTCTGCTGAGATTCTCTCTCTCTTCCTTTCCTACCCCTCCCCCCTCTAAAATAAATAAATCTTAAATAAAGAAAGAATACTCTACCTGGCAAGATTATAATTCAGATTTAAAGGAGAAATAAGAGTGCTCCAGACAAACAAGTGTTAAAGGAGCTCATCAACACTAAACCAGGCTTATAAGAAATCATTAAGTGGAAAAGAAAAGGTCATAATTAGAAGAAAATTATGAATAAAAAGAAGTAAAATATGACAACATATATATATATATAAAATGCGGAGGAAGTACTAAAAAAGTTCTTTCAGAATGTGTTTAATGTGTTTAATATAGACTGGTATATTCTCAGAATACTATATATGACCTCATGGTAACCACAAATCCAAATCTACAACAGATACACAAGAAATAAAGAGAAAGAAAGCCAAAAGTAACACCATAGAAAGTCAGCAATCACAAAGGAAGCAAATGAAGGATGAGAGAAGAACTACAAAACAACCAGACAGCAATAAAATGAGAATAAGCACATACTTATCTTTAATTGTAAATGGACAAAATATCCCAATCAAAAGACCATGGGTAGTGAAATGGATAACAACCATAAAAGACTCATCTATATACTGCCTATTGAAAGACTATTTCAGACATGAAGACACATAGAGACTGAAAGTGAAGAGATGGAAAAATATATACCATGCAAACAGAAGTGAAGGAGGAGGAAGAGGAGGAAGGGGTGGAGAGGGAGGGGGAGAAGGAGAAAAAGGGAGGAGATGGAAGAGGGGGAGGAGAGAAGTGGAGGAGGAGGGAGAAGGAGGGAGAGGGAGGAGGAGGGAAAGGAGGGGAGGAGGGAGGAGGAGGGAAAAAAAGAAAGAAAGAATAAAAGAAGAAAGAAAGGAAAAAGCCAGGTAGTAATACTTACATCAGAAAAAATACTTTAAAACAAAGACTGTAACAAGAGACAAAGAAAAGAAGCATTACATAATGATAAAAGGGTCAATCTGACAAATGAATTTAATAATTATAAATATCTATGAACTTAATATTGGAGCATCTAAATACATAAGGCAAACATTAACTGGCATAAAAGGAGAAATGGACAATAATACAAAAATAGTATGGAACTTTAACATCCTGTTTACATCAATGGATTCAAGCAGAAATTTAATAAGTCTTTGATTATTTAATTTAGAAATTTAATAAGTCTTTGATGACACATTAGATCAGATAGACTTAGTAGGTATACACAGAACATTTTCCAAAACAGAATGCATATTCTTTTCAATGCGTATTAACACATGGCACATTCTCTAGGATAGAGAATTTTTATTTTAGGGCACAAAACAATCTCAAATACATTTAAGAAGACTGAAATCATACCATGCATCTTTTCTGAAAATAACAGTATAAAACTAGAAATCAATCACAAGAAAAAAAGACTGGGGCAAAAACAAAAACAAAACAAAACAAATACCTGGAAGCTAAGCAACATGCTACTAAACTGGGAATGAGTCAATGAAGATGAAAGAGGTAATCAAAAAATACATGAAGACAATGAAAATCAAAACAAAACAGTTTAAAATATTTGGGACACAGTGAAAGTAGTTCTAAGAAGGAAATTCATAGTGATAAAAGCATACCTCAAAACAAAACAAAAGAAAACAAACAAAAAACCAGGAAAACTCAAATGATCTAACCTTACTCCCAAAATAACTAGAAAAAGAACAAAGCCCAACTTAAAAAAAAAAAAAAAAAAAAAAAAAAAAAGAAAAAATAAAAATTAGAAAAAACATGAGTAAAAGAAAAAAAAGACAAAAGATCTATGAAAACAGAAGTGGGGTTCTTTGAAACAATGAACCAAATTGATAAGCCTTTAGCCAACTCATCAATAAAAAAAGACATAAAAAAATAAAATTATAAATTAAAGCAAAGGAGTAAAAACCAACACCATAGAAATACAAAGGATAATAAGAGAACATTATAAAAAAATATGACAACAAATTGGTCAACCTAGAAGAAATTGATAAATTCCTAGAAACATATAATCTAAATCTAAATTTGAAATATAAAATTTTAACACACCAATTGCTTGTAATGAAAGTGAATGTGTAATTTAAAAAACTCCTAACAAGAAAAGTCAAGACCAGATAGATTCAGAGGTAAATTCTACCAAATAATTAAAAGAGTTAATACCTACTTTCTCCAAACTTTCCGGAAAAAAAAGAGAGAGAGAGAGAGAGAGAGAGAGAGAGAAAGAAAATCTTCCAAATACATTTTGTGAGCCCAGCATTACCCTGATACCAAAACCAGAATAAAAAACAAAAAAACACAGGCAAATATCCCTAACATGATATAAAAATACTGAACAAAATATTAGCAAACCACATTCAACATTATAGCTAATGGATATTTAAAGGATTATCCATCACAAACAAGTGTGATTCCTTTTGGTGACACAAGGATGATTCAATATTCATACATCAATATGATACATCACATTAACAAAAGGAAGGATAAAAGTTACATGATCATCACAATAGATGCTGGAAAAGCACGTGACAAAATTCAGCATCATACACGATAAAACTCTCAACAAAGTGGATTCAGAGGGAACATTCCTCAATATAATAAAGAGCATGCATCATAAAGCCACAGCTAAAACACCATACACATGTATCATAAAGCCACAGCTAAAACATCACACACAATGTGAAAAAAAATGAGTTTAAGATCATGAATACAAGGATGTCCACTCTGACCACCTTTATTCAACATAGTACTGGAAGTCCTAATCACAGCAATCAGAAAACAAAAAGAAATAAAAGACATCCAAGTTGGTAAGGAAGAAGTTAAACTGTCAGTATTTGCAGATGGCAGGATACTATACATACAAAACCCTGAAGACTATACCAAAAAACTATTAGAAGAAATAAAAGAATTCAGTAAAGTTGTAGGATACAGAATTAATGCACAGAAATAGTTTGTTTCTATACACAAACAGTGAAGTAGCAGGAAGAGAAATCAAGAAAATAATTCCATTTACAATTATATCAAAAAGAACAAAATACCTAGGTTAACTTTAACTGAGGAGGTAAAAATCTTGTACTCTGAAAACAACACAATACTGATGAATGAATTGAAGAGGACAGAAATAATGAAAGATAATCCATATTCAGGGATTGGAAGAAATAATGGTAAAATAGTCATAGTACCCAAAACAACCTACAGATGCAATGCAATTCCCTGCCAAAATACTAAAAGCATTTTTCACAGAACAAGAACAAACAATTCTAAAATTTGTATGGAACCACAAAGACTGACTAGCCAAATCAGTGTTCTGAAAGGAGAGCAAACTACAGGTATCACGGTCCCAGATTTCAAGATGTAATACAAAGCTGTAGTAATCAAACCAATATGGTACTGGCACAAGAAAAGACACATATCAGTAGAAGAGAATAGAAAGCCCAGGAATAACCCATGCTTACATGGTCAATTACTCTGCAATAAAGAAGACAAGAATATACAATGGGGAAAAGACAGTCTTTTTTTTTGGAAATGGTGCTGGGAAAACTGGACTGGCATATGCAGAAGAATGAAACTGTACCATTTTCTTACACCATACACAAAAATAAATCCAAAATGGATGAAAGATCTAAATGTAAGATCCAAAACCATAAAACTCCTTAGAAGAAAACAGACAGTAATCTCTGACATTGACCTTAGCAACATATTTCTAGATGATTCTTCAGGCAAGAGAAACAAAAGTACAAATAAACTATAGAGCCACACACACACAGCTTCTGCGCAGTGAAAGAAACAACAAAATTAAAAGACAACCTACTGACTAGGAGAAGTTATTTTCAAATGATGTATCTTATAAGGGCTTAGTATCCAAAATATATAAAGAACTTATACAACTCAACATGAAAAAGAATACTTCAATTAAAAAATAAACAGAGGATCTAAACAGGTATCTTTTGAAAGAAGACATATAGACCAAAACCACAATGAGATCTTATTACAACTGTCAGCATGACTAGAACCAAAAAGACAAGACATGACAAGCATTTTTGAAGATATAGAGGAAAAACAAACAAACTCTTATGCACAGTTGGTAGGAATGTAAATTGGTTCAGCACTAGTAAATAGTATGGAGAATCTTTTTTTTTTCTTATTTTTAGAGATTTTATTTATTTATTTGACAGAGATCACAATAGGCAGAGAGGCAGGCAGAGAGAGAGGAAGGGAAGCAGGCTCCCTGACAAGCAGAGAGCCCAGTGTGGGGCTTGATCCCAGGACCCTGGGATCATGACCTGAGCCGAAGGCAGAGGCTTTAACCCACTGAGCCACTCAGGTGCCCCTGGAGACTCCTTTAAAAAATTAAAAATTGAAATACCATTTGATCCAGTAATTCCACTAATGGATACTTACCCAAAGAAAACAAAAACAATAATTTGAAAAGATATATACTCCTCTATGTTAAAAATTACAGCACTATTTATTTAGCCAAGATATGGAAGCAACACAAGGGTACATCAATAGAATACATAAAGATGTCATGTGTGTGTAGATGTGTGCAATGGAATATTATTCAACCATAAAAACCGATTGAGGTCTTACTTTATATGACAACATGGATGGACCTAGAGGGTATTATGCTAAGTGAAAAAATGAAGAGAAAGACAAATATCATATCATTTCACTCATATGTGGAATCTAAAACAAATGAATAAACAAAAAGCAGACACAGATTTATAAATATAGAAAATGATCCAATCATTTCTAGAGGAGAAGGGAATGGGGCTATGGGGAAAATGGATAAAAGGGAATCAGCAATACAGGCTTCTAGATGAATAGTTATGGGATGAAATGTACATCATGGAAAATACAGTCAGTGGTATTATAATAGTGTTGTATGATGATAGATGGTAGCTACACTTGTGGTGGACATAGCAGAAGATGCTGAATTGTTAAATCACCATGTTGTACACCTGAAACTAATTTAACATGTGTGTCAACTATGCTTCAATAAAAAATTTAAATATTAAAAATTGAAGAGACCATTGTCTAGAGGATATCAATCATGACAAATGGCTTCAGTCACAGAAGACTTAAAAGACTCAGCAACCATCTACACATACATCTTTGAGATCATAAGACACTTATTACAGATCATTCCTGAACATATTTACTCATTTATTTAAAAGATTTATTGGGCACTTATAATGAGGCTGGTTAAAGTAATGAAAACAAAATAACACCTTCTTTCCTAATGTTTGACTGAGAATGTTAACCTATTCCTTATATTCATATGTTAAAGAGGACCATGAATAAAATTTAGAATTTTCTATAAAAATTTGGGATTTGAATTATATCCTTTACAGACAATATCACCACTACTTCAATTACTATGAGGAATATTCATTCGACCTCCCCAAATTAGTTATAATCTGGACAATTTCAACATAATGTTATTTTTCAATAAAAAACATTTCTTGAATTTCTCTCTCCTCCCTCTCTTCTGACTCTGAACATAATTTTTCACAAAATGTTTTAATGAGTACCTGCTATATGCCTGGTGAAAACAATTAAGATTATGTAAGATATAGAAGGGATCTAAACTCTATGCCAGAAGCAAAGACAGTCTATTTTCAAGGCCTTTCTTCTCCTTTATATTAAAACAAAACAAAACAAAACAAAACAAAACAACTCCACAGACTACAAAAGGCTTTAATACCTTATTTAATACATTTAATTCATCATTATTATTTACAAGGACTTAGTATGTACCAGTCTCCGTCTTAATTATTTGTGGAAATTACTTCCCTAAAGCCAAATAACAACACTTGAGTCGTTACTATTATATCCCAATTTTCGAACGGAAATAAAAAATCCAAGATCCAGAAAAAGATGAAAAGAGAACAAGACCTGAGGGCAGGGAAGCAAATCCACCCCTCTTTTCAGCTTATTGCACCTTCCAGGAAATTACTGATTTAAGATCAGATAAATCATGAAATTGATGCTTGCTCACTTGAGAACTTTTCAAACACTAAAGAGCTAAAGGAAACCTCATCTGGCTAAGAGCAAACTTCTATTAACACAAAGACAGGTATTGAAGATGAAAACCACTACTTAACTATTGTGGTTGCCTGCCATTGGTTACCTGAGCTCACCCGGGACATATTATTTCAGTCACCCATTTAATGCCTACCATAGGATTACTTATTCATTAATACAGATAGCTCATATAATCAAATACATTTAAGCTATAATCTTTTTGAGGTCAGAGACTATTTCAGCTCCTGGCCACACAAAGAGTAGATGCTCATATCATTCATTCATGTCTACATATATTCAACAAAAACTCACCAAAATCTTGTCCAATCCTTTAATAAGTATTGAGTTCTTGTTTTGTACAAGGAAATATCCTATATGATAGGGATTTAGTGGTAAACAAGACAACATTCTCCCTCAAGAAGAAAATTTGAGGTAAGGGTTACAGCAAAGCCAAGGACCTGAGTTGGAAATAAGCTGTGTGTGGACAAAATGAAACAGTTGAATGTGGAAGCAGGCAAGTGAATTAGGAGTGGTTGCAGTAATTATAGAGAAACACTTGCTGGCTTTAAGTGTGGCAAGAGGGATGGTGACATTTGGGCACAGATTTCAGATCAAAAATCAATGTGATTGGCTGATAATGTGAGTGTAGCAGCTAGCCAGAAACTGTTGTCATTTGCTTATAAGAGCAGGCTACCTGTGGAGATGGAGATGGCCAACAGTTCTCTTGCACTGCAATAAATATGAATGTCTATTAGAGTAGAAAGGTCATATGAGCTATTGGATATATTAGTCTGGTGCCCTAAAGTCAGGGGTTCACTGTGTTACATACTGAAGTCACAAACATAAATAAACACAGTTTCTGATTTCAAAGGCCTCACAATGTCATGTGTATTGTTGGACAGGATTTGGCTAATAGTAACAGAGCTCTTGCTTATTTCTTGACTAGTCAGCTCTCTTTATGAGGACAGGGGTGTTATTTCATCCGTCTCTGAAATTCCATGCTTTAACACATAGTAGGTGATCACTGTATTTGTGTTAAATTGGACTGAACATAAGCAGGCCAAGTGGAGAACCACTGGACCAACACATCAATAAATGCAAGAACAGAAGATGCTATAAAAGATGGTTTTTGCTCTCCATGAGCATAAACTTTATATGAAGCAATGAAGTACATTCTTGAAAACAGAAATTTAAAAGCACATGTTCTAAGTGCCAAATTTCTGTAAATAGAAATACATATAGTGTGTGAATAGAAACATCTGAAGGATGGGATGATCAAGGAAGCTGTAAGGTAGGCATATATCTAGGTCTGAGCCTTGGGAGATATGTATATCAGACGATGATAAGATTTATGATAGCAGGTGCCATATCACATACTTATAAAGACATCAATGTGGGATACTAATTTGAACAAAAAGATTTTGTCTTTTATAGCAGGGCTTTAAGTGTTGGTTAAATTCCTAGAACTTAGCATGTATGCAGACCCCTTAGGTGAAGGCTTTCTTCAGGGTTCATACAACCGGAATTTAGAGTCCACCAACTCTTCCTTTCAACTTTTATAGAAAAATCCTCAAATGATCCAATAGTATAGTTGACGTGTGCTAAAATGCCAGAATTCAAGAGGACTTGGAAAATCACCCTCACGCCCAAAGTGCTGTCACTTTTATCACCTGCCTCATTGCAAGAAATGTCACCATTAAAGGATCATCCCTTTCAGCCCAGACAGCTCATTTGTCTTCCATTTAGGGTCCATATTCTAAAGCATTTGGCACTTATGCTTTAAGGGACATAGGTTGATGGTTTGAAACTATCCAACATAATATGGATAAGTGGGGTCCCAAAAGTTGAAAGGGATGTTGAAAGAGGTGGCAAAGTAACTTGCAAGCTCCACTGTGCTCTGGGATGATTCTCTAGTTCTTTCCTCTGAGTTTTATAAACACATTCTTTCACAATCAGAGAAGAAATCTCTTCAAAAAGTAGGACTATCCAAATAATGTCTACATTATATTTTAAGAAGAATACATTTCTATCATTTCATTCATTTTTTAAGACATTTGGGAAAAGACTGAGAAACAAAGAATGGATTTCTTTCTGTACCAGAAAAAGCCTAAGTGTCCCCAGACCCTGGTTATCCATATCAGAATGCTGGATGTTCTTCCCTTTCCCTTTCCTAAGACTACTGATCCATTTTCCTCTCACTACATGCCTTTTGCTTCCACATCTCCTCCTGAGAGTCTTCAGCCATAATTTTTTAATATTCACCAAGGGAACTTTGCTGACTCTGCTCTTCACACCTGAAATGTCAAAACTAAAGCAAGAGAGATTTTGAATATGAAACTGGAAGCTCTTGATGAATGGAGTGTGGGCCACCTCTTGTCCCCTAAAGCCATCCATTGCACATTCTCACAGCTACCACACAATTGATCAAATTCTAGTTCTGTTCTAATGTCAAAATATCTAGCTGGCTAATAGAGAGCTCACTCAAAAAGGATGAAAATTGGAGGATCTGGGAATCTTAAGTAGAGAACTCCCTCTTAAGAAAAAAATTAGAATAAGAATTTTTGCTGGTTGCTTTTCTTGGGGCTTGGCATATTCACACAATATTTTAGCTACATTAGATTATTTTATAATAGCCTACCACCTCATCCATGGGGAAAATGTTCCAGGACCCCCAGTGGATACCTGAAACCACAGACAGTAATAAATCCTATATATATATATACTTTTTTTTTTACTATATTTGCATGCCTATGATAAAGTTTAAGTTATAAATTAGGCATAGTTGGAGATGAACTAATAATAAAACCATTATAACATACTATAATAAAGTTATTTAAATATGGTCTCTCTCAAAATATCTTATGGTACACTATTCACGCTTCTTGTGATGATGTGAGATGATAAAATGCCTATATGATGAGATGAAATAGGATGAATGATGTAGGCATTGTGATGCAGCATTAGCTACTATTGACCTTCTGATGATATGTCAAAAGAAGGATCATCTGTTTCTAGACTGTGACTGATAGTGGGTTACTGAACCACAGAAAGAAAAAAAACATGGATAAAAAAGTACCACTATATAGGAGTACCAACCACCTTTGGTACAATTGTTATAAATATCCCTTCCATTCTCTTCTGCAAAGATATCAAGCATTTATTATGTGAGTTCACCTTATTTGGGATTTTAGTATTAGCACCAAGGCGCTTTTTTTTTTTTTTTTTTTTTTAAATGCAAGTGCTTGACTTAAGCTTTTGATTGTTCAGGCATCTACTTCAAAGTCAGGTATCTCAAACAGATTTCCAGCCACAGTGCTACATGAAGAGTCAGGCCACCCCACTCTCATCCCCTTACTCCCCCAAACCCTCCCTCCCTCAGCAAAGTTTCCTTTTCTCTTAGGGGTATCTGGTTGACTTTTATAAATGACCATTTGGCTGTTTGTTTTTCCCTTCCTACACTTTAATTCCTGCTCTTATGTTTTAAATTCACCAATAAAGAGTGAACCCACAAAACCCTATGATTTTACCCTTAACCCCAATAAAAACAGAACCTCAGGCCCTCTCTCTCCCATTTGTGTATGCTCTTTCTTTCTCTCCTTCACCACCACTATCCCCATTAACGTGTGTGGTCCCAGGTATGCCATGTACCCTTGAGGACTTGTGAGTAATAAGCTTTTTTCACCCCAGAAGTTTCCTGGTTATTGTGGAGGGTATTCTGCAATTATAATAGGAATCACAAGGACCAGTCCAGCCATAACATTGGTTCTGAAAGGGGAAATGTCTCTGGGGAGCTTTCCAGGCCTAGGCAAGTGCTCCCAGACATTTCTACCCAGTAACATCACTATCAATAGGCTGAGATCAGTATGAAACAAATATAATCACCTTTTCCTCCTTACCACCCTGAAATTAATACTTTCTGAATAGTTATCAAAATGGCTTAGAGTGTCTGTTTATATGTTTGTGTTCTTCACTACACCAGAAACTCCATGAGGATGAGAAATAGGTTTTTCTTGCTTAGCACTTATACCTAGCAACAAATTTAATAACTAACAATCATTCAATGAGAGTATTTATTACTAGATGCATGAAATGAATGAATGCCTCCATGACCATAAAGATGAATAAGACCTCCCACCTGCCTTTTTTAAAAATATTTTATTTATTTGACAGAGATCACAAGTAGGCAGAGAGGCACACGGGGTCGGGGTGGGGGGAGCAGTCTCCCTGCAGAGCAGAGAGCCCGATGCAGGGCTCGATCCCAGGACCCTGAGATCATGACCTGAGCCAAAGGCAGAGGCTTAACCAACTGAGCCACCCAGGTGCCCAACCTCCCACCTGTTTTAACAAAGCATCTAGCCTAAAGGAGCAAACAGTCTTACAGAAAGATATTTTGGTACAAGCATTTTCCCTTTTTTCTCACTTTTGAAGCTTCTCAGCTAAGGGTTCTTGTGCAACTGTATGTACCTCCTTAATAAAAAGCAGCCTTTTTTTGGTTTTGGCAGAAAAGGACACCTTAGGCCCCCATTACCCACAGAGATACATGTTAATAACAAAATATGGACAAAATTCCTTCTGTTAGACCTTTAGAAACCAATTATGGATTGAAGTACCACAGGGAGAGGATAATGAGCACAAAGGCAAGAAGAGTCACATCCAAATGGGCAGGAAAACCCATTGCATTTGCCCACTCAAGGCACCCCCACCATCTCTGGTAGTGTGGTGTGATTAGAAAAAAATTCTCAATTTCCAGCCTTTTCTTTGGAAGAGTAAGAAAAGAGTAGAATATGCATCTAACATTCTGGCTTTTTTTTTTTTTTTTTTTTTTTTTTTGACATAGAGAGAGAGATCGCAAGCAGGTAGAGAGACAGGCAGAGGCCGGGGGTGGGGGGGAGGCAGGCTCCCCGCTGAGCAGAGAGCCGGATGCGGGGCTCGATCCCAGGACCCTGAGATCATGACCTGAGCTGAAGGCAGAGGCTTAACCCACTGAGCCACCCAGGCGCCCCACATTTTGGCTTTTTAAGAGGCTTCGTAAGGGACTGGTTTCTCTCCCACCTAATTTAGAGCACTGAAAAGAATTATGTTATAATTTGGATACCAGGTTGGGAACCTCTGAGAACAAATGCAAACACAACCACTTATTAGAGCACCAGAAAGACTAAAACATGGCAGACAGCTCCCAGAGGTAAAGAAGAGATTACAGGATCTGTTAAAGAAATGGGTAAACTGCTATAATGGGACATTACTCACACAGGTCAAGAGCAGATACATTCCCAGACAAGGTTTGAAAGGTCCTAAGAATCCCCAGCTGACCTGATTGGTGGCCTTTCCCTGCACCTAATTCACACCCTAAAGGTTAAGAGAAATGGTTATTTATTCAAGTGTCCCAATGTCAACTTAAGATCACAAGGCTTACAAAGAAATAAAAGCATGGTCTAATCAAAGGAAAATACTAAATCTGTAGTAATCAATATTAAAAAAAAAAAAAAATCTATGAATTACCTACCAAAGAAGCAAAAGAACTATTTTAAAGCCACTCAATGAACTAAGGGAACACAGACAACCAGACAACTACACAAAGTCAGGAAAACTATGTATGAACAAAACGTATTTAAAAAAAAAAAAAAAAAAAAAGGACAAACTATTGGGGGACCTGGTTGGCTCAGTTGGTTAAGAGTCTGACTCTTGGTTTTGACTCAGGTTGTGATCTCAGGGTTGTGAGAGCGAGCCTTACACCAGACCTTGCACTCAGTGAGGAGTCAGCTTGAGATTCTCTCTCACTCTCTCCCTCTGCCCCTCCCCCACATGTTCTCTCCCTCTCAAATAAATTAAATATTTTTTAAAAAGTGGCAGAAAGTATAAAGGAGAACTAAGCAGAAATTTTGGAGCTGAAGAATATAACAATGGAATTGAAATGATCACTAAAGGGGTTTGACAACAGGTTGATCAAGCAGATAGAAGAATCAGCAAATTTGAAGACAAGTATTAAAATTATTTAGCTAGAGGATGAAAAAGAATAAAGAAAAATGAAAGCAGTCTAAGGGACTTCTGGTACATAATAAGCAGAACAATATACTTATTATGGGAATCCTGAAGAGCAAGAGAAATATAAAGGTCCAGAGAACACATTTAAAGAAATGATGGCTGAAATCTTCCAAAAGAGGAAGAAAACAGAGAAATAAGCTCAAGAATCTCAATAAACTCCATAGAGACCCACACTGAGAAACATTTTAATCAAACTGTCTAAAGTCACAGGCAAAGACAAAATCTAGAGAGCAGCAAGAGAAAAGTGATTTCTCATGTACCAGCAAACCCCCATACGACTATCACTGGATTCTCAACAGAAAACTTGCAGGTCAGAAGAGAATGGAAAGATATATTCCAACTGCCAAAAGAAGAGGGGAAAAAACAAAACAAAACAAAATAAAACAAACAAACAAACAAAAACCCTTCTAACCAGGAATACTATGTCAGGGAAAACTGTCCTTCAAAAATGCAAGAGAAATTAAGACTTTCCCAGATAAAAGCTGAGGGACTTCATTGCTACTACACTTGTTCTATAAAACAAAAACAAATACAAGGCAAATTTAAAGGAAACGATACTAGATAGTAACATGAAAACATACAAAATATATTCTCTGATCAAGTTAATATATAGACAAATATAGAATCCTGCAGCTTTGCAATGTTGGTGTGTAAATCACTTGTAAGTCTACTACAGAATTTCTAAGATAAAAACAAAAAAAAACTACAAAATATTAATACATAATATAAGAAATATAATTTGACATCAATAACATAAAGGGGGTAAAGATACAAAGAAGAGTTTGTGTACATAATTAAAGTTGTTAGTAGCTTAACATAACTTGCTATAACTTTAAGATATTTTACATAAGCTCCATGGAAACCACAAAGCCCTATCAAAGATATACAAATGGGAAATAGAAATAAATCAAAGCATGCCACTACAAAAACAAACAAATAGATAAAGAGAGGAAGAAGAAAAAGAAAACAAAAAAAAAAATAGAAAAACACAAAGAAAACTAGTAAGAAGAAAAAAAGACAAAATGGCTACAAGATATAGAAAAAATTATTGTAACAAAATGATAATAGCAAGTTCTTCCTTAACAGTTAATTAATTCAAATTTAAGTGGATTAAACTCCTGAAAGAAAAGGCATAAGTTGGCTGAATGGATAAAGTAACAAGTCCCATCTACATGCTGTCTACAAGAGATTCTCTTTATATCTAGGGCAAAAACAGTCTGAAAATTAAAAAATAAAAAAAGGTATTCCATGTAAATGGTAATCACATGAGAGAGTTTGGCCATATTTGTATCAGACAAAATGAACTTAAGCAAATAACTTGTCACAAGAGACACATAAGGAAAATATAATGATAAAAGAGCCAATTCACTGAGAAGATATAACAATTTTATAAATATATATTCACTTAACAACATTAGAACTCCCAAATATATGAAGTAAACTTTGACATAGTTGAAGAGAGAAATAAAGAGCAACACAATAATAGAATTCTATACCCCACTTTCAATACTGGAGACAATAAACAAACACAAGAGGAATTAAAAAAACAAAAACAGAGGAAATAAATAATAGGACAGATAAATTACACCTAACAGACATATATATAGAATACTTCATGTAATAAGAGCATAATATACATTCTCAAGTGCACATGGAATATTCCCCAGGATAGACCACATGTAAGGCTACAAAAATAAAGTCTTAACAAATATGATTGAAATAATAAGCTTATCTTCAATAACAAGGAGAAGGAAAATAGGAAAATACATGGATATAAAATAATCAATAGGCCAAAAGAGAAATCACAAAGGAAGTTAGAAAGTATCTTGAGACAAATGAAAAAACAAGAACATAATAGATCAAAATATATGAGATTCAGTGTAATCAGTATTAAGAGGAAAGTTTATAGTGATAAATATCTATATTAAAAAAGAGGAAAGATCTCAAACAATTTAACTTCTTGCCTCAGGGACCCAGAAAAAGAGCAAACTAAACCCAAAGTTAGCAAATGCAAGGAAATGAAGATTAAAGCAGAAATAAAATAGAGATTAGAAAAACAGATAAAAAACTAAATTTTTTAATATCAAAAATTAGCAAACTATTAGATTAAGAACAGAAGAGAAGAGACAAATAAAATCAGAAATGAAAAAAGAGACATTACAACTGATGTTGCAGAAATAAAAAGGGTTATGAAACTACTATGAATAATTCTGTGTAAACAAATTGGATAACCTAGAAGAAATAAATAAATACCTGGAAACATACAACCTATCAAGAGTAAAGCATGAAGATATTTACCTAAACAGACTTATAATTAGTAAGGACGAATCAGTAATCAAAAGCCTCCCAACAAAGAAAAGCCCAGGACCAGATGGCGTCACTGGAAAATTCTACCGAACATTAAATGAATTAACAACAATCATCCTCAAACTCTTCCAAAAAATTAAAGAGTTGGGAACACTTCCAAACTCATTTTAGAAGACCAGTATTACCTTGATATTAAAGCCAGACAAAGGTAGTATAAGGAAAAAACTACAGACCATCACCTCTGACTGATACTGATGCAAAAATTCTCAACAAAATACTAGCTAACCAAAATTAACAGCATACTGAAAGGATTATGTGCTAAGACCAAGTGAGATTTACTCCTGGAATGCAGGAATAGTTCAACATACAAAAATCAATCAATAAAATACATCACATTAACAGAATGAAGGACAAAACTGCATCATCATTTTAATTGATACAGGAAAAAAAAAACTTGACAAAACTGAACATCTTTTCATGATTAAAACAAAACAAAACAACTCACCCAATTAAGAATTGGAGGAAATTACTTCAACATGACAAAATCCATATATGAAAAACTGACAGCTGATATCATACTCAATGATGAAAGACTAAAAACATTTAAGATCAGGAACAAGGTAAGGATGTCATTCTCACCACTTCTATTTTACACAATACTAGAAACTACTAGTCACAACAATTAGGAGAGCAAAATAAAATATACTCTGATAGAAACAAAAATCAGTATGATTTTTGTTCACAGATGACATAATCTTTAGAAAATGTTGATGATTACAGATAGACACACACACACACACACACACACACACACACACACCTGTTAGGACTCAAATTTAGTGAAGTTGCAAGATACAAAAACAACACTCAAAAATCAGTTGCGTTTCTATACACTAACAACAATCTGAAAAAATTGTTGCTATTTATGTAAAAAAATGAAGCTATTCACCATAGGATCAAAAAGAATAAAATACTTAGGAATAAACTTAATAAACTTAATAAACTTAATAAAGTGAAAGATTTATACACTGAAAAGTACAAAGCATTGCTGAAAGAAATTAAAGGCGGCAAATAAATGGAAAGTCATTTCATGTTCATGGATTGGAAGACTTGATAATATTAAAATGTCCATATTATTCAAAGCAATCTATGGGTTCAATGCAGTTCCTATCAAAATTTCAATGACTTTTTTTTTTTTACAAAAATAGAAAAAACAAGGTGTTTTTTTTAATTCATAGGATCCAAATATCCAAATAAATCTTAAAAAGGCACAATAAATTTGGAGGTCTCACACTTTCTAATTTCAAAACATATTACAAAGCTATGTAACTAAAACAATGTGGTATTGGCATAAAGACAGACATATAGACCAACAAAATAGAATAGAGAGCCCATAAATAATAAAACCCTTGTACATATGGTCAAATGATTTTTGACAAGGGTGCCAAGATCACACAATGTGAAAAAGATAGCTTCACCAACAAATGGTATTAGGAAAACTGAATATTCACACACAATAAAGAGAGAAAGAAAAAAAAAGAGGGAGGGAGGGAGGAAAAAAGAAGGAAATGGAAGGAAAAAGAAGAAAAAGAAAAAAAAAGAGAAAATAAGAGAAGAAAAAATTGGACTCTTACCTTATACTACATTCAAAAAATTAAGTCAAATGGATGAAAGACCTAAATCTAAGACCTAAAATTGTACAACTCCTAGAAGACAACATAGAGAAAAGTCTTCATGACACTGATCTTGGCTATTTTTTCAATGATTTTGCTTTATAGGCTATAGAAGTAAAACTGACAAATGAAACTACATGAAACTTAAAAACTTCTATACATCAAAGGAAACAACAGAGTGGAAACACAACCTAAAGAACGGGAAATATTATTTGTAAATCATCTGTTAAGAGGTTAATATCCAAAATATATCTAGAAGTCCTGCAACTCAGTAATAACAAAAAATGTCCAATTTAAAAGATTTGAATAGACATTACTCCAAATAGGATATACAAATGGACAACAATGTATAAAAATATGCTTAGCATCAGTAACTATTAGAGAAATATAAAGCAAAACCACAATGGATTGGCACTACCAATATGTGCACACACACACACCAACACCACCACCACAACCACCACAACCAAGTGTGGCAAGGAGGCAAGATTTAGGAGAAATTGATACCCCCACATTGTTGGTTAGACTGAAATAATGCAGCTACTATGGAAAACAGTTTGAAGGTCACTCAAAAAAATTAAACACAGAATTACCATAAAATTCAGCAATCTTGCTTCTGAGTATATATCCAAAATAACTGAAAGCAAAATATTGAAGAAATATTTGCAAACCCATGTTTATTGCAGCATTATTTATAATAGCCAAGATATGGAAGCAACCTAAATGGCCAGAGCAATGGATAAACATAAGCAGTATAAACATAAACTGGAATATTATTCAACCTCAATAAAGAAGTAAATCATGTCATATGCTCAGCATGGATAAACCTTGAGGAAATTATGCTAATGTCTGAAATAAGTCTGTAACAGAAAGATACTATATAATTACATCCACGTGAGGTAACTAAAATAGTCATTCACAGAAACAAAAAGTAGAATGGTGGTTGACAGGGCCTGACAGGGGCGGGGAGTGGGGGGGTGGGTATTAAGTTTATCTCTCAGTGGGTGTAGAGTTTCAGTTTTGCATGGAGTTCTAGAGAACTGTTGCACAATAGTGTGAATGTAGATAACACTATTCAACTGAACACTAACAATGGTTAAGATGGTAAATTTTATGGTTTCCTACCACAATTATAAATGATAAATAAAAATTACCTGCTTTCAGATAGAGTAACCCCATTCCTCCCAGTCCTCCCTCTTAAACTAAAATTGCTAGATGTAACACAATAAGCATAAAAAGGCTCTAAAAGTTAGAAAGAAAATAGGTGGGCAGATTAGAATTGGCAGGCCTTGAGGAACAACATGATATTGAGCTCTGAGGTTTCCTTGCCACACAGTATCTTGAGCAGGGTACTACAGAAGGCTCCATCTCAAAACTGCTAACAGGCACGAGTGAAAAAAGCTCTAAGGAAAGCTTATTCCTTTTTACAAATGGAAAAATCTTACCACCACCCTATCCCTGAATTTCAGCAGACTAAGTTTTTATTCCCATTTCTCACTCTTACATACCACGGAAGCAGTTGGCATGCTCTGATTCTCCCAGCTGGTGGTGCCAGGTAGCAGCTGATCTTCATCCCCTTCCAGAAAAAGGAGATGCTGATTGTCCTGGTTGGATAGTGGTGACAGGGATCTGATCTTTCATTCCAGGCTTAGCTAAAACAGGCAGTATTCTAGTTCCCCAACCAAGAGAGTGTCAGTGGGATCCAGCAACTGGGTGTGCCTTTACCTTCATCCAGCCAACTTGAAGATTACCAAGGTATGGTGAGACAGTGCTGATCACAACTAGGTTTCATGATACATCTAGAATCTGTTGGAGCTCAGTGGCAAACTACTCTATCTAGACTCAACATATTTATGAAATTCAGGATGAGTAATCATTCTGCTTTCTCACTACCCCTTCTGTCAGCAAGGCCCAGTGAGCTGCAGAACTTCCACACTCACTCAGCAGCAAGGAGACTTAAGGAGGCAATAGGAGGACAGGCTAGTCTGCATTCCTGTTCCCTGGTATTTAGGGGCCTGTGAGAACTGAGATACAGTTCCATCCGATATCATTGAGGCAGAACAAGATTAAATGAGGTGCCCCACTTTTGCTGGGAAGGTATCAGTGGAGACCATGAAAAAGATGAAGTTATATTCCACCCTTCTTCAATGAGCCAGAATAAGTAAATGTTGCACTTTTGCTGAGTGATATCAACTAGAACCCACTGGAAAACTAAACATACATACCCAGCCAGCTCTTGCACATATAGAGAGGTGGGCTGCTCATTTAAAGAAAAAGTTAAATGGGCTCCAAAGTCTTATAATACCCAAAATATCTAGGATACATTAAAAAAATCACTTGTCATACCGAGAACCAGGAAAATCCTTATATTAATGAGAAAAGACAATCAATATATATCAACAGTAATGTTAATCAAATGTTAGAATTATCTGACAATTATTTTAAAGTAGTCATTATAAATTATTTCAACAATCGAATATGAATTACCTTAAGTAAAAAAATGAAAAAAAATTTTAAAAATTTAAAAAAGAACCAAATGGTTTCAGAAGGTTGGAGTGGTGATATAGAAAGACCTTGCATTCACCTCCTCCATGGATAAACAAATCTAAAGCTATTTATAAAGGAATTCCTCCTGAAGAAGAACTGAGGACTGACTAAGCAGCTTATGCACAACAAAAAGCACAGAGAAAGGCAAGAGAGAACTTGGTAATGAAGGGAACTCGCTTTCCCATGCTGCAAACTGCAGTAGGGAGGAACAATACTGAGGGTTGGTGAGCAGATTTGTCTACCTTGGGTATGGGAAAAAAGTGTAGTGTAAAAGTGCAACTAGAATATAGAGGAACCAGTCCTAGAATTCCTGACAAATGCTGGAAACTACTTCCCGGGTGCTGGCCAGCACCACTGTTGACATTTCTCCTTCACCTTGATAACTTAGATAGGATCAGGATCTGGGTGCCTTAGCTGGCCTGCCATCCTAGTGAACACTGTGGAGGCCAAGAAAAACAAGGTTGTACCCACCTCGAGTCTAGCCCTGACATAAGTGCAGCCATCTTGATGTTCCAGATTATCAAAATATTTCTCGGGTTATAACCTACTCAGGTTGGCACTTTAAACAGTTCCTCTCTCCTTTAATGATTGATTTAAACCCCTGGACTCAGCTGCCTCTGTCTTTCATAACTCCCCTACACATTCCCCAACTGACCAGTGTTGACCCGAGTAGGTAGGGACAACTCTATGCCCCTATTCAGCAGGAAGAAGTTACAGAAGATGAGACCTTCCACCTTCAACAACCTTAAAGATTTAAGAGTCAAAATTGCTCAGGGGGAAATGTGGAGGCCGAGAAAATTAAGGCCATCCCACCTCAAGTTTAGCTGATGTGGGAAACAGAGGCAGAAGAAAATCATTAAAATTCCTTACCTACTGACAAGCCCTTGAAACAGACAGAGTTGCTTTCCCCTGGGGACTCAACTGCCCTCACCTTGAGGTTTTGCTAAGGACAATCCTAGCCTGACCGAACCCCTACCCCAACAGGTCCGACCAGGATCCTGTAAGTCTACTTTAACAATTTCTTTATCTCTAAGCCTCCAAGATAGTGTCATAGTGTCGAGAATCATTCCCAAGCATATGGCCCACTGATATACATCTAAAGGGACTCATGAGAAGATTTTTATTATTGGTAATAAATAACCTTTCTCCCAACAATAGCTAGCCCCTCAAGGTCCTGGAGACCTTGCTTCCAAAAATCCTTGGAGACTTACATCATCCATAATCCCCTTTGTCCTCATCCACCGCCGAGTCCAGCCCTACTCTGCCTTTAAAAACTCTGACTGTAATCTGGTTCGGGGTCCGAGTCCCTACTCCACTGCATTGGGTATACTTGAATCCAAGTTTAAGCATGTCACCTCGGAGTCCAAGTCCCTACTCTGCTGTACCGGGTATACTTGGGCCCAAGCTTAAGCTTGTCAAATAAACCCTCGTGTGATTGCATCAGTGCTTGGCTCCCTAATGGTCTCTCAGACGCAAAAACTCGGGCATAACAAACACCAGACCTCTAGCCTATACCAGCCATGGATGCCCTAGGGTGCATATGTATGCTTGCACACATGCACGCACACATACATGTGCACACACACAATTCTACAGTTTAAAAAGAGCAACTAGAATATAAAGAAACCAGCCTTAGAGCTCTGCAAAATAGCAGGAAAACTTCTGAAATACTCCCTAGCTTAGAGGGGCTGGCAAACACCATGATTTATGCTCCCCTACCCCTTGAAAGCATAGATGGAAACAAGGTCTCCTTACCTGGACTGATACTGCCTCAGTTAGCCCACACCAACCTCAGCTGTCCCACAAAGGCTGCCCCAGTGCAGCACACACCTAGACAACCCTGGTCAGAACTCATTATAGTTACAACCATCTTGACAAGATAACAAAGGTACAAAGCACACCAGATTTGTCCAGGCCCATACCACTTTAGCTTTAGGTAACTTGCCAGGATACCCCTGGTGCAGAGCATCCCAGGAACTACCGGTCCACACCCACTTAGGCTCCAGACAACTTGCTAGGGTGCCCCCTTCATCGAGTGTCCTGAGACCACAGGCCAATGCCCATAAATCCGCTCCAGCCACATTGCCAGGGCACTCTCATGCAAAGCCCCTTGAGTATCCCTGACCTGCAATGGCTTGGCTCCAGTTACCCTACCAGGGCATCCCCTATGCAGAAGACACCCTGCCCAAGGATATCCCAATTTGCACCTGCTTCAGCTTCAGCTGTCCTGCCAGGGTACCCTCTTTGCAGAGAATACCAAAACCCCCTAGCTTACATCCACATTAGTTTCAGCTATCCTGCCAAGGAGCCCTCTCCACGAAGACACCTGGGACTGCCTCCACTTCAGCTTTGGCCATCCCAACAGGGCAGCCCCAGAAATCAGTGCTCCAGGGCCCCCAGCCCATGACAGTCACAATTACAGCCATTGAGCCAAAGTCATCAGGCACACATAGTCTACACGGAGAATGATCATACACAAGACCATTCCTTCAAGATGAGGAGTAGCTGTTCTCTCTAAATCATAGAAACAAACACGAAAGTCAACCAAAATGAGGAGACAGAGGAATATGCACCAAATGAAATGACAAGATAAAATCTCTAAAAGAACTAAATGAAATGGAGGAGATAAACAATCTACCTGATAAAGTGTACTTTTTAAAGTAATGGTCATAAGGATTCACACCAGACTGGGGTGAAGAATGGATGACTCAATGAGAACTTCAACAATAAGACAGGAAATATAAAATATAACCACTCTTGGTTGAAGAATTACTAAAATTAAAAATACAGTAGAAGGAATCAATAGTAGAATAGAGCATGCAAAAGAAGGAACCAGTGATCTAGAAGACAGGGTAATGAAAAGTACCCAAGATGAGCAGCAAAAAGAAAAATTAAAATTAGGAACTCTTGGACAACATTAAATGAGCAAACATTCACAGCATAGGTATCCCAGAAGGAGAAGAGAGAGAAAGGGGAAGAAAACACATTTGAACAAGTAATAGCTGAAAAATTCCCTAACCTGGAGGAGGAAATAGACATCCTGGTTCAGGAGTCGCATAGAGTCCCAAACAAGATGAACTCAAGGAGGTCCATACCAAGACATATAATAATTAAAATGTAAAAGACTAAAAATAAGAATTTTAAAAGCATCAAGGGAGAAGTAACCAGTTACATACAAGGGGAAGACCCTCAGGTCATCAGCTGGTGTTTCAGAAGAAACTTAGCATATCAGAAAGAAGTGGCAGGATGTATTCAAAGTGCTTAGTTGGGGGTGGGGGGGTGCTACGACCAAAAATATTCTACCTAGCAAGGTTATCATTCAGAACTCAAAGAGAGAAAAAGAGTTTCCTAGACAAACATTAGAAGTTAAAAATTATGAAAGAAAAAAATCCCATTAGTAAAAGCAAATGCACAGCAAATGTGGTAAAGTAATCACATACAAAGTTAATAAGATGATTAAAAGATAAAAGTAATATAATGATTACATCTAAGAGTTAAGAGGGATCAAAAAAATTTTAAAGTTAAATATGACAACATATACATAAAACATATACATAGGGGAGAGTAAGAATGAATATTTTTAGTGAGTTGGGTTTTTGTTTGTTTTTTTGTTTGTTTTGGAAGAAAGGAGAGAAAGGAAAGGGAAGAAAGACATTCTTAAGCAGGCTCCATGCCCAGTGCAGAGCCCAACTCAGGGCTCAATTACAACACTGAGATCATGACCTGAGCTGAAATCAAGAGTCATATGCTTAACTGACTGAGCCACCCAGGTGTGCCTAGAATGAGTTTTAACTTGAGTGACTATCAACTTAATATAGACCGTTATATACTTAGAATGTTATATATACACCTCATGGTAACCACAAACCAAAAACCTGTAATGCGCGCACGCACGCACACACACACACACACGTAAAAAATTAAAAAGCCAAGCATAACATTAAAGCCATTAATAACAAGGGAAGAGAGCAAAAGGAGAAGAAAGGAAAAGAAAAGAGCTACAAAAGTAACCCCAAAACAACAAAATGGCCGTCAGTACATATCTCTTAATAATTACTTTAAATGTAAATGGACTAAATGCTCCAATCAAAAGACATAGGATAGTGCAATGGAAAAAAAAAAAATCAAGGTCCACTTATATGCTGCCTACAAAAGACCCATGTCAGACCTAAAGATCCACAGAGACTGAAAGTGAAAGGATGGAAGAAGATATTTCATGCAAATGGAAGCAAAAAATTGCTGGAGTAGCAATTTGTATCAGACAAAATAGACTTTCAAACAAAAACTGTAGGAAAAGACAAAGAGGCACACTACATAATGATAAAGGGATCAGCCAAATAAGATATAACAAATATAAATATCTCTGCACTCAACAGAGAAGCATGTAATACATACAATAAATATAAAGAGAAAAAAAGGACTGACAGTAATACCATAATAGGATACTTTAACATCCCACTTACATCAATGGATAGATCATTCAGGCACATAATCAATAAGCAAACACTATCTTTGAATGACACATTAGACCAAATAGACTAAACAGATATATACAGAATATTTCATCCAAAACAAAATATACATGCTTTTCAGTGCATATGAACATTTGTGAAACATTCTCCAAGATATATGACACATGAGGCCACAAAACACTTTTCAGTATGTTTAAGAAAACTGATATTATATCAAGAATCTTTTCCAAGCATAATTGTATAAAACTAGAAATCAATCAGAATTAAAAATCTGGAAAGCACATAAATATGTGGAGGATAAATGACTGCTAAACAACCAATGTGTCAATAAAGAAATTAAAAAGGAAGTTAAATACATGGAAACAATGAAAACAAAATGCAATGGTCCAAAATCTTTGGCATGTAGTGAAAACAACTCTAAGAGGAAAATTTGTCAATAGTGGTTTACCTTGAAAAACAAGAAAAATCTCAAATAATCTAACCTTATGCTAAAATAAACTAGAAGAATAAAAATAAAGCCTAAAGTTAATAGAAGAAAGAATATATTAAAGATCAAAGGAGAAATAAAATAGAGGCTAAAACCACTGAAAAGACCAATGACCAAAAACTGTTTTTTTAAAAAGACAAACAGTATTGCTAGACCTTTATTCAGCCTCATCAAGAAAAAATAAGAGGACCCAACTAAATAGAATCAGAAATGAAAGAGAAGTAGTAACAACCATCATCACAGAAATACAGAGGATTATAAGAACAGCTATAAAAAATTGTATGCCAGCAAACTGGACAATTTAAATAAATGGATAAATTCTTAGAAACATTCAATCTTCCAAAACCGAATCAAGAAGAAATAGAAAATCTGAACAGACCAATTATAGTAAGGAAATTGAAACAATAAAAAAAAATTTTTAAAATTAAAAAAAAAAAAACAAAAACCAGCAAGCAAAAGTCCAGGACAGATGACTCACAGGTGAATTCTACCAAACATTCAAAGAAGAATTATACAAGGTTGGCTGGATGGCTGTCAGTTAAGTGACTGCCTTTGGCTCAGGTCATGATCTCAGAGCCCTGGGATTGAGCCCCATGTCAGGCTCCCTGCTCAACAGGGAGTTTGCTTCTCCCTCTCCTTCTGCCCCTCCACCCTGCTCATGCTCTCTCTCTAATATATAAAATCTTTAAACAAGACATAAAGAAGAGTTATACCTTTTTCCTTCAAACTATTCCAAAATATAGAAGAGGGAAGAAAGCTTCCAAATACATTCTATAAAGCCAACACTATCCTGGTTCCCAGACCAAAGAAACTGTGGAGGGAAGAAATGGAAAACTACAGACTAGAATGCTTGATTGCTTAATGAACATACATGTAAATATCCTCAACAAAATATTAGTAAACCACATTCAACAACACATTAAAAGGATCAAGTGGGATTTATTCTGGGGGATGTAAGGTTTGTTCAATATCTGCAAATTAATCATGTGATACCTCACTTTTTGATAAAATGTGGGTAAAAATTATATAATTCTCTCAATAGATGCAGGAAGAATATTTGACAAGGTTCAATATTGCTCATGATAAAAACTCTCAACAAAGTGGGCTTAGAGGGAAAATACCTCAATGTAATAGAGGCCACATATGAAGAACCTGCAGCTAACATCATATTTAATGATGAAAAATGGAAAGCTTTTCCTCTAAGATCAGGAACAAGACAAGGGTGTCCATTTACAACACTTTAAAAAATATATTTAAATTTGATTTAGTGTACATGTACTGTATTAGTAGTTTCAGGGGTAGAATTCAGTGATATATCCATCACATACAACACACAGTGTTCATTATGTCAAGTGCCATCCTTAATGCCCATCACCTAGTTACTCCATCCCCCAACCAAGCTTCCCTTCAGCAACCTCCAGTTTGTTTCCTAGAGTTAAGGTCTCTTATGGTTTGCCCCCCTCTCTGTTTTCATTTTATTTTTCCTTCCCTTCCCTTATGTTCATCTATTTTCTTAAATTACTCATATGATATTTGTCTTTGACTTATTTCACTTACATAATAAATTGTAGTTCCATCCACATCATTGCAAATGGTAAGATGTCATTGTTTTTGATGGCTGAGTAATATTCCATGCTTTCTGTATGTATGTGTGTATGTATATATGTATGTACATATGCACATACAGTATCTTCTTTATCAATTTGTTCATGGATATCTGAGCTCTTTCCATATTTGGCTATTATAGACATTGCTGCTATAACACTGGGGTGCATGTGCCCCTTTGGATCACTATGTTTTATTTCTTTTGGATAAATACCTAGTAGTGCAATTTCTGAGTCATAGGGTAGCTCAATTTTTAACTTTTTGAGAAACTTCCATGCTGTTTTCCAGAGTGTCTGCACCAATTTGCATTCCCATCAACAGTGTGAGAGGGTTCCCCTTACTCCACATCCTCGGCAACATCTCTTATTTCCTAAGTTAATTTTAACCATTCTGATTGGTGTGAGGTGCTATCTCCTTGCGGTTTTGATTTATACTTCCCTGATGATGAGTAATGTGGGCCATTTTTTTTTCATGTGTCTGTTAGCCACATGTATGCCTTTTTTGTAGAAACATCTGTTCATGTCTTCTGCCCATTTGTTGACCAGATTTTTTGTTTTTTTTTTGTTTTTTTTTTTTTTGGGGGGTGTTGAGTTTGGTAAGTTCTTTATAGAGTTCAGATATTAGCCCTTTATCTGGTAAGTCACTTGTAAATATCTTCTACTCCAGAGGTTGCCTTTTAGTTTTGTTGACTATTTCCTTTGCTATGCAAAAGCTTTTTATTTTGATGAAGTCCTGATAGTTCATCTTTGCTTTTGTTTCTCTTGCCTTTGGAGATGTGCCTAGCAAAAAGTTGCTGCAGCCAAGGTCAAAGACATTGCTGCCTGTGTTGTCCTCTAGGATTTTGATGGATTCCTGTCTCACACTTAGGTTTTTCATCCATTTTGAGTTTATTTTTGTGTATAGTGTAAGAAAGTGGTCCAGTTTCATTCTCCTACACATAGCTGTCCAATACCATTTGTTGAAGACCCTAACTTTTTCTCTTTGGGTATTCTTTCCTGCTTTGTCAAAGATTAGTTGACTGTAGAGTTGTGGGTACAATTCTGGGTTCTCTATTCTTTTCCATTGATCTCTTGATGACTACAGATTTATAATACAGCTTAAAGTCTGGAATTACGCTTCCAGCTTTGGTTTTCTTTTCTAACATTCCTTTGGCTATTTGGGGTCTTTTCATGTTCCATGCAAATTTTAGGATTTTTTTTTTTTTGAGCTCTGTGAAAAATGTTGATGGTATTTTGATAGGGATTGCACTGAATGTGTAGATTGTTTTGGGTAGCATAGACAGTTTAACATTTGTTCTTCCAATCCATGAGCATCGAATGTTTTTCCATTTATTTGTGTTTTCTTCAATTTCTTTCATAAGTGTTCTACAGTTTTCAGAGTACAGGTCTTTTACCTGTTCGGTTATGTTTATTCCTAGGTATCTTAGGGCTTTTGGTGCAATTGCCAATGAGATTGATTCCTTGATTTCTCTTTCTGCTGCTTCATTGTTAATGTCTAGGAATTCAACTGACCGAGTGGGATATATTCCTAGGCTACAGGGGTGGTTCAACATTTGTAAACCAATCAGTGTGATACACAACACTAATAAAAGAATGGACAAGAACTATATGATCCTCTCAATAGATTCAGAAAAAGCATTTGACAAAATATAGCATCCTTTCTTGATAAAAACTCTGTCATGTATGGATAGAGGATAGATATTGAAGGAAGGGGTAAGATAGATATTGAACATACTTCAATATCATGAAAGCCATATGTGAAAGACCCACAGCAAATATCATCCTCAATAGAGAAAAATGGAAAACTTTTCCCCTAGCGTCATGAACATGACAGGGATGTCCACTCTCACCACCATTACTCAATGTAGTACTGGAAATCCTAGCCTCAGCAATCAGATGGCAAAAAGAAAAGAAAAAATGTCCACATTCTCATAGAAGTCAAATTTTCACTCTTCACAGATGAAGAGATACTCTATGTAGAAAACCCTAAAGACCACCAAAAAATTGCTAGAACTGATACATGAATTCAGCAAAGTTTCAGGATATAAACCAACACACAAGAAGTCACTCTCAACACTTTTAATCAACAGAGTACTAAAGTCCTAACCACAGAAAACAGACAAAAAAGAGAGAGAGAATGAAATGCATCCAGATTGGTAAGGAAAAAGTAAAACTGTCACTATTTGAAAATGGCATGATCCTAGATATAGAAAACCCTAATAAGTCCACCGAAAAGTTGTTAGAATAAATGCATTCTGTTAAACTGCAGAATATAAAATTAAAACACAGACATTTGCTTCAATACATTAATAACAAAGCAGCAGAGAGAAATATTAAGAAATCAATTACATTTACTATTCCAAAAAAAGAATAAGATACCTAGGAATAAACTTAAACAAGAAGGTAAAATACCTATATTCTAAAAACTATAAAACATTGAAGAAAGAAATTGAAGATAACACACACATGGAAATATATACCTAGCTCATGAACTGCAAAAATTGATATTGTTAAAGTGTCCATACTACCCAAAGCAATCTACGAATTCAATGCAGTCCCTATTAAAATACAAATAGCATTTTTAAAAAAGATTTTATTTATTTATTTGACAGAGAGAGATCACAACTAGGCAGAGAGGCAGGCAGAGAGGGAGAGAGGAGGAAGCAGGCTCACCGCTGAGCAGAGAGCCTGATGCAGGGCTTGATCCCAGGACCCTGAGATCATGACCTGAGCTGAAGGCAGAGGCTTTAACCCACTGAGCCACCCAGGCGCCCCTACAAATAGCATTTTTAACAAAACTAGAACACGTAATCCTAACATTTGCATGAAATTACAGAAAGACAGAATAGCCAAAGCAATCTTGAGAAAGTAGAACAAAGTTGCAAGTATCACTGTCCCAGATATCAAGACATGCTACAAAGCTATAATAACCAAAACAAAATGATATTGGCACAAACATAGACACATAAATCAATGGAACAAAATTGAAAGCCCAGAAAACTCATATTTCTATGATTGATTAATCTAGAACAAAGGAGAAAAAATATATACAATGGGGAAAAGACAGTGTTTTCAATAAATGGTGCTGGGAAACCTGGACAGCTATATGCAAGAGAATAAAATTAGGCCATTTTCTTACATTATACAGAAAAAATAAATTCAAAATGGATAAAAGACCTAAATGTGAGACATGAAACCATGGAACTCCTAGAAGAAAATATAAGCAGTAATCTCTTTGACACTGGCCTTGGCAATATTTTCTAGATCGTTCTACTCAATCAAGGGAAACAGAAGCAAAAACTATTGGGACTATATCAAAGTAAGTGCTTTATCACAATGAAGGAAACATTCACAAAATGAAAAGCTAACCTACAGAGTAGGAGAAAATATTTGCAAATGACATATCCAACAAGAATTTAATATCCAAAATATTTACAGAACTTATACAACTCAATACCAAAAAAATATATATATAATTAAAAAATGGACAGAGAACCTGAATAGACATTTTTCCAAAGAAGGCATACAGATGGCCAAAAGACATACTAAAAGATGCTCAATATCACTAATCATGAGAGAAATGCTAATCAAGCCACAGGAAGATGTCAGATGGCTAGAATCAAAAGACAAGGAAATAAGTTTTGTCATGTTATAGAAAATAGGAACACTTGGTGCACTGTTGGTGGGAATATAAGTTGGTATAGCTACTGTAGAAAACAGAATGGAGATATTTCAAAAAGCTAAAAATAGAAATGCCATATAATTCAGTAATTCTCTCACTCAGCATTTACATGAAGAAAACAAAAACACCACTTTGAAAAGATATATGCACCTTATGTTTACTGCTGCATTACTGACAACTACCAAGACACGGAAACAAGTGTTTACTGATAGATGAATAGATAAAAAAGTGGCATGTACACACACACACACACAAGACACACAAGAATATTATTCAAGCATAAAAAAATGAGATGTTGACATTTGTGACAACATAGATGGACACAGAGGGTCTTATGATAAGTGAAACAAGTCAGACACAGAGACAAATACCGTATGATTTCACTTACATGTGGAATCTAAAAAACAAAGCAAAATGGTATTGACCCAGAGAACAAATTGGTGGTTGGCAGAGAGGCGGGAGTTGGGGGAATGGTCAAAAATGATTGAAGTGGAGTAGGACATACAGGCTTCTAGTTCTGAAATGAATCCCAGGGATGAAAGGTACAGCATAGAGAATTTAGTCAATGATGTTGTAATAGCATTGCATGGTGACAGACGGTAGCTACATTTGTGGTGAGCATAGCATAACATATCTAGTTGTTGAATCACTATGTTTTACACCTGAAATTCATGCAACATTAATATCAATTATATGTCCATAACAAAAAAAAAATTACGGGCCTAAAACATATAATCGCCAAAATAAAAATTCATCAGATGAACACGATAAAGGATAGAATCAGTGAAATTGAGAACGGATCGTAGAACTAACCCAGTTTGAACAAAGGAAGCTAAGGAATAAATGAGTAGAATATCGGGAATCTATGAGACCTAACAAAATCATTATTTTTTTTTTTTTTATCACTGAATGTCCCAGAAGGAGAGCTGGTTTATTGTATATGTTTTCAAAGAAATAATGGCTGTAAACTTCCTAAATTTGGCATTAAACCTAAACCTACATGTTCAAGATGCTATGTGAACCCCAAATGGAATAAACCAGAGAAATCCATCCAGTATATATCTTAATTAAACTTATAAAAAAATCAGTGACCAGCAAAAATGTTGAAAGCTGCTAAAGAAAAATAATACATTACTTGTGGAGGAATATTAATTCTCATCTGAAACCATGGAAGCCAGAAAGAAGTGTCCTACCATGTTTCAAATACAGAAAGAAAAGAACTCTTAATCACAAATTCTATATTTGGTGAAAATATACCTCAGAAACAAAGGGTTTTAAAAATATCTTCGGGGGTGGGGTTGGGGACTGGGTGGCTCAGTCAGTTAAGCATCTGCCTTTGGCTCAGCTCATGATCCCAAGGTCCTGAGACTGAGCCCCTCACTGAGTTTCTTGCTCAGCGAGGAGACTGCTTCTCTTCTCCCTCTGCCTGCAACTCCCCTTGCTTGTGGTCTCTGTCACTCTGTCAAATAAATAAAAATCTTTAAAAAAAAAAAATCTTTGGATAAGGGCAAACTAGGCAAACTTATTGCTAGCAAACTTACCTCTAAAGAGTAGTTAAATGGTTTCTTAGACAGAAAGAAAATAAAAGAAGGCCTGGACATTCATTAAAAAAAAAAAAAATCATCAGGATGGGTAAATACAGGTGTAAAAATAATAGGTTATCCTACTTTTGAGTTTCTTAAATCACATTTCATAGTGGAAGCAAAATTATAAAGGCACATGAATGAAAGTGTTTTTGTATTTTACTCAAATTGGAAGCAACTATTATAAGTTACATACAAAATTGGAATATGCAGAGCAACCAATAAGAAAATTATACAAAGTGTTATATTTAAACAAATAGATAATCCAAACAGAATAATCAAATAGTAGGATCTAACTGACATATATAGAACAATCCATCCATCAACAGCAAAGGAAAAAGTGTGTGTGTGTGTGCATGTGTATTGTGGTTATGGACTATTCACTATTCATTAAGATAAACTATATCGTGAGTCATAAAGTAGTCCTCAACAAATTTTAATTGAAATTATATGGAGTGTGTTCTCTGACCATAAGAGTGTTAAACTAGAAATCTAGTTCTACATATGGACTTAGGTACAAGGCAAGTGGCATAATAGAAGCCCCCCCCTTTCATAGCATGAGAGAGGGAATCTTCTAAGAATGTGACAGCTAGAGTTCCATGCTTCCAAATGGGGGAAGGATGAAAAGGGAACCACCACTTATTCAAAGCCCTACTGGAACAGGCACAATCCTAGAGAACTTCCATGCAGGATCTCATTTTCTCCATACTACAGGTTAGCTAAATCCTAATTTACATCATTTTGTAGTTTCAGGAGATTCTTAAGTTCCGTGATTAATAGGACAAGTTTTATTATCTGCAAAGGAAAGAAATTGAGGTAAGTAGTTGACAAATAACCCCAAAGTAGGAGAAACCCTTTTATTTTATTTTATTTTATTTTTAATATTTATTTATTTGAGAGAGAGACAGTGAGAGAGAGCATGAGCAAGGAGAAGGTCAGAGAGAAAAGCAGACTCCCCGTGGAGCTGGGAGTCCGATGTGGGACTCGATCCCACGACTCCGGGATCATGACCTGAGCCGAAGGCAGTTGTCCAACCAACTGAGCCACCCAGGCATCCCAGGAGAAACCCTTTTAAAGAGAAAAGTTCTCAAGCATTTTTAAAAATACTCCCTGAGGCGCCTGGGTGGCTCAATGGGTTAAGCCTCTGCCTTTGGCTCAGGTCATGATCTCAGGGTCCTGGGATCAAGCCCCACACTGGGCTCTCCACTCAGCAGGGAGCCTGCTTCTCCCCCTCCACCCTGCCCCTCTCTGCCTGCCTCTATGCCTACTTATGATCTCTCTGTCAAATAAATAAAATCTTAAAAAAAAAAAAAAAAGTCCTAATGGCTCTACTAACCCCAGCTTGAGAATACGGACTTGAATAGAAAATGTCTAATTCAAAGAAAGTATCTTTCTGTTGCAAATCATGACTGCAAAGAATGTGTACCTTTCTCACACTCTCCATATTCAAATTAGTCTATTTTAATAAAAACATTAAATTTAAACATTCTCATCATTTCATAAACTTTTAAGTACTTTCCAGGCCCTGTTTCTACATACATTTCAGTTTAAGAAATAGTTGACTCAAAATATTTCTAGACCCCACATGGCACCTACACGGTTTTTTGAGTCATTATCTTAAAGAAGCAGAGAATCTACTCCTACAAAGGCTTCATGGAAGAAAGGTGAGAGCACTTTAAGGCAGAAAACAGACTGTACCTTCCCTTTGACAGAACTGATGCTGATACCCACTCCAGTGCTTTCTGCAGGTGATTTTGAAGTGTTTTGATTACTTTTAGGTTATGAGGGATAGCTGCCAAAAATTCTAGAACTGCTACTTATTTTCTAATTAGTTCCTAATTGGGGATGCTATTATGCTGCTCCTTAAAATGCAAAAAAGTCTGTTGCAGCTGTAAAGGTCTATGTTCTCCATTTAAAACCTTTCTGGTGGGCGCCTGGGTGGCTCAGTGGGTTAAGCCACTGCCTTCAGCTCAGGTCATGATCTCAGGGTCCTGGGATCGAGTCCCGCATCGGGCTCTCTGCTCAGCAGGGAGCCTGCTTCCCAATCTCTCTCTGCCTGCCTCTCTGTCTACTTGTGATCTCTGTCAAATAAATAAATAAAATCTTTAAAAAAAAAAAAAATAAATAAAAAAAAAAAAACCTTTCTGGCCTGAAAGGATGATAAACTCTTTAGTGCTCTCCCTGAAGAGGGTGATTGGTTTCCTGTTGGTAGTCTATTGTGCTGTTGGTAAATCCTACGTTTTTCTTTTATGTACATAAGTCAGAGAAGGAGGAATTTGCTCTGGTTCAATCAGTATTTCTTTTGGAAGGTGGAAGGGGGCCCCAGAGAGCTGTTAATCTAATCTGCTGGGGAAGCGTATGGCACACGTGAAGAAGCAGGCTACTAGAACAATAGCCATGAGTGGTGGAACTCAATGATATACAGACTTCACCTGCTCTTAAACCAAAGCCTATAATAAAGTTTACAGTTTATAAAACACAGTCTTAAAATATTTATGTGGCTCTGTGGGTGAATTGGGTCTGTTTTTCAACTCTGTACGCAATCACGTTGTACAAAATTCACCGACCTTTATAAAAGAAAACAGAGCTTCTCCTAGGCTGTTCAATGAATTTGATGTTCTACTTGAATGGGGATTTTGTGTTTTCAGAACAGTTGAAGGGGAATAGGAGAATGGATAGGAAGGGTTTTGGCTCCCTTAATGATACAGAGCAACAGATGGATATTTGGCATTTTCTTAAAATGTTGAATATCCTCTAAAGTAGCACTGTGTAATAGAAAGTATTTCTATCATTGAAGAAAGTTCTATCTGCACCGTCCGGTATGGTAGCCTTGAAATAAGACTACTGTAACTAAGAAACGAAATTTTCAATTTTAGTAAATTTCAACTAATTTAAGTAGCCATATGCGGCTGGTACAGACCACATGCAATAGAGTTTTCAAGCATTAATTTTAATGTTTGAGCTTATAGAATTTTTATAGCTGTGCTGAAAACTATGGACCCCTTCTACCTTGAAAAATGTTTAATGAAAATGTGCACTTTACAAGTGTTCACAAGATACTCGGAGTCATGTCTGTGGATCTATAGAGGTCTGTGAACCCTGAGAACTTAGACTCTTGAGTGAGACACACTGGGATTACAGTCACAACAAGTTGTGTGAATCAAATTAGATAATGTTTGTAAAATGTGTTCTTTCATCTGCAGAATGAGCCTACTAATAATATTTCATAGACTTGTGAGGATTAAGTAAAAATCTTTATTATCACAGTCAGCTTAATGTTTTTGTCTGTGAGAGAATTATAGAAACATTTTATGTTGTAACTGGATGAATATTCGTCTGTATTAGTCCTGGTTTGCTCAGAATAAAACCCCTTAAAAGTATTATGGGAACAAAGTATACATGACCAGAATTAGATCTTGCATGAATGTGGAAGGAAGCAAAGAAGGGAAGGTGTGGAAGGGGGATATGGGAAGATCCAAAAAAATAGTCATTAATTATGTTGGCCTGAAACACTGAAGCATATGGACAAGTTAGAGCTTGCAGGAAAATGCTAAGAGCAAAGTATTTCTGGACATCTAAGTGGGATCATAAAGGGAGCACTTGTGGGAAGGACTGTAGTATCTACGTCTTCTGAGGAAGTGCGTGCCCATGGTCATGTGCCTGGTGGTGGACTTGGAGTCACTTTTGTCTGATGGGACGAGCAATGAGGAGGATAATATGAACTCAGACTGGCAGGAGAGTAAAGACAAAGTGGAGTTTATTTGCTGTTCTAGTGTCCAACTGCTCAGTTCCTTCCCACAGTAGTGGCTTTGGCATCATTTCTGCCTTCTGATCATGGCCAGCTCTGTTCTGGAACCATGCTGGGAAGAGAATTCTGGGAAATCCAGCTTCTAGTCTTAGCCAAGTTGATAAAACATATTCAAGCACACAGTCCAGTCTCCTTATTTCATAAATACCAATTTTCTCATTTATAAATTATAAAATCATTTAAAAGTGATTTTTAAGTTGACATATCCAATCTATCCTTATTTTGTAAGTAATTTTAAGAATGTTCTGTGATTGGCACAAGAATGTTTCATAGGAGGTAATGATTAGAATGCAAGTTGTCTGATCCTCAGAACAGGGAGGACTCTCTACCTGCACACCGGCTGGCAAATGTGCCCTAAAGCAATTTTATTGCTCCACTTTTATGCTGATGAGAGAAGCTAAAGGGCAAAATAACATCTAAGGACAGTTTACACTTCCACTCAAAGACTGTGACTCAGGTGGAACCAGCCAAGTGATCACTGGAGTACACAGAAAAAGCTCAAGGCCAAATTACTCACAGGGTTTTTTATGTCTCTTTTTTATGTCTCATTAGCCCTTGGCTACAATACAGGTATATCTTGATAAAAGATTAGTATTAACTTTCTAGCAGAAAGAACTAAAGGAGTATGTTGGATTCACATTTACCCAGTGTGCCAGCTAAGAAGATAAATCGATCTCCATTCTTTGGTGACAAACTTGTAGAAATAACGGTGTGTAAGCAAATGAAATGCAATGGAATTATTTATGTAATGGAGACATTTGTTCTCATAAATTTTCAAATTATAAATAGTTGCCGACCTGTTGGATGTTCCTAAGGCTGTGCTCTTTGCTTTTATCAACTTTATATATGATTTATGAAGGCAGATGCAGCAGATTGAAAAACGATAAAGAAAATGTGACTTGCCTAAAAACAGAATTCAGAGATAAGTGTGTGAGTTTTACAATAGACTGGATCACAGCACAGAATTTCATCAGAGTGGTGACATAAAACAACCTATTTTCACCAAAAAAAATAAGACTTTTTATGTAAAATACCACCTATCTAATAATCACAAAAGCTTTGTGAAGTTGGCATTACAAAGCCCATCTTGCATAAGAAATAATTGAGACTCAAGCAAATGTGGGAACTTGTTCACATTGTTGTCCGAGGTGAAGATGAATGATGGTCTGCCTTGATTCCAGGTTATAAATCTTTTTAGTCTTAAGTTAGTTTAAAAATATCTAGCCTTAAACCAGGCTACAGCTTAGGAAATTCAAGTCCTGCCTTAATCAAGTAGAGCAAAGTTTCATATTTCATTTCTATATCAAATTTAAGGAGAGTATCAAAAAGAGCTCAAATAAATTACAATGAAATTGACTGAAGAAAGAAAGATCTGGTCAAGAACCACATGCTTCCAAGAGTATACACTATAGGAGAAAGCACCATGAGCACACTCTATTAGGTGCATGACTAAGTTCCTCTATTAGTATTTTCTATACCTCTGTGAGATAAAAATTACATATTTAATGTATAACATATAATGTATAACCTATTTATCTGTCCCTGGTTCCTGGCACAGAGCTCCTAATACTCTTGTATTTTCCTAACATTTTTGGGTCTAATATTTGGTCTTTGACTCTAGTTTCTTACACAGAATACCCAAATCTCTTGAAATTTCCTACATAACAGTAGTATCCTCTGTTCTAATAAGAGGACTCAGGGGGCTCCTGGAAGGAGGGCACCAGAAAGACCAAACCATGATTAGAAGCTTGGAACTTTCACCCCACCCCCATTCTACAGGGCAGAGAGAGGCTGGAAACTGAGATAATGATTAATCATACCTACATGATAAAGCCTTTATAAAAATCCCAAAAGATATAGTGTTCAGGGAACCTCTGCATTGCTGAACACATGAAGATATTGGGAGAGGGATGTTCTTGGAAAGGGCATGGAAGCTTCATGCCCCTTCCTACATATTTTTCCCTATGCATGTTTTCTATTTAGATGCTCATCTAATGATGTTATCCTATCCTTTTGTAGTAAACTGGTAAAAAAAAAAAATTCTCAGTTTTATGAGCTGTTCTAACAAATTAATCAAACCTTAGGAGGGGTTGTGGGAAACCCCAATTTACAGTGAATTGGTTAAATGCACAGGAAACAATTGGCAATTGGCATCTGAACTGTTGTGGGGGCAGGGGGGAGAGCAATTTTGTAGAACTGAGCCCTTAACCTGTGGGTTCTGAGACAATCTCCAGGTAAATAGTGTCAGAATTGCATTAAATTGGGAGGACACCCAGATGGTGTGCAGAATTGTTTTGTGTGGGAAGAATCCCCATACATCTGTTCCAGTGTTGTGAACATGTAGTTGTGTAAGAATAAGAGGAGAAACAGTAATGTAGGTTTTCCCATACAATATCCATGTGTTGCAGGAATTCTCGGACTTCAGTGCCCACAGTTCTTGGTCGAGCCACTTCGAACAATGAAGAGGTAGACTGGATGAAGAGTGGTGGGCCGCAAAGTTTATTGAGCAAGAGTACAAAGCTCCTGGAGATGGAGGGGACCCAAGGGGGTTGCCCTTGGAGTTTCTAAGCTGTGGGGGTTGTAGGAGCTCTTTTGCAGAGCTATCTTAAGCAATCAGGGTGTGCCGAGTCATGCCAGTCAGGGCTTTGGTCACATATCTATCTACCTGTTAGGTTAACGTCAATGGCTGATGAGGTTTTTTGCTGACGTCTGAGGGCTTATGTCTTAACTGCCCCTTGCCAGAGGTATTGATAAATGCTTTGCGGTTAATTGCCTTAACTTTAGGATGTTTTGCAAAGTCATTTCTGCAAAGGCTACAAAGCAGAATGCTAGGGCAGTCCTGTCTAAGCTGCAAAACAGGATATGGGTTTTTGTTTGTTTGCTTGTTTGTTTGTTATTAGCAGCTGTCCTGATTCCATGTTTCATGTTGGCCCTGACTCCCTAATTGTCCAACTAACTCAACACATACAGCCAACTTAAGCAGGAACTGTACCATCACCATTATTTTTATTTCTTTAAGCCCAACTATACTCAAATATTTGATTAAAAAAAAAAAAAAAAAAAAAAAAAAAAAAACAAAAACAAAGACAAACAATACCTCTTTTGAATTTTAGACTCCTTTCCAACTAACTTATCAACATCTGCCCTTGAATCAGTTCTGGACATAGAGAACACGGAGTGTCCCAAGCTGAAATTATCACTAAATCAATCCTTCCTGCAAACCATTATCTTCTAAGAAGAGCCATCTTCGTTAATCCACCTTCAGTTTCCTAGTAGTTACCCAAACCAGCAATCTGGGGCATAGCAAAGGCCAGACAGCCTACATTTGACTTTACCTTTGCACGACTTCAATAATTTTACCTCTCAGTGACTCAGTTTTCTCAAATGTAAAGTGAAAATGTAATACCTAGCTTTCAGGATTCTAGATTGAATGTAGATAAATATACAGTATTTAAAATTCAATAAATCTGGGGCACCTGGGTGGCTCAGTGGGTTAAAGCCTCTGCCTTTGGCTCAGGTCATGATCCCAGGGTCCTGGGATCGAGCCCCACATCAGGCTCTCTGCTCAGCAGGGAGCCTGCTTCCCCCTCTCTCTCTGCCTGCCTCTCTGACTACTTGTGATCTCTGTCTGTCAAATAAATAAATAAAAAATCTTTAAAAATATATAAAAAAATAAAATTCAATATATCTATACTTTGATTCCTTTTATGCCTCACATTTATAACTAGATCATTTTCTTTCCTCTTATAACAAATTCTTGGCTCATTATTTACGTTGTGTTTGTTCTAGCCCTTATAACCTCTTACCTTTCAACTGATTAACCTGTATCCAGTTGATGAGGGAACAGAAGGCAAACTGAGGACAAAGCAGAAGCTGACACCCCGCATCCCCCCACCCACCATGGGATATATGTGACACTCCTCAGGCACTCCTGGCTGCCCTAAAGGAAAAACAAATAGTTAACTTGTAGAGATCACAATCCTGCAAGACCTGAGTCTCCCTCGGTTTACAAATGTCCTAGTGATTTACAAGGAAGAAGCTTTCTTACCAATAGACCCATAACTTCCAGAGACCTATAACTCAGTTCCTGAAGCCCTAACATCGCCCTCCCATCCCTAAAATTGAGGGAGGCCGAGGCGGAAGGAAATGTAAATAAAGTTGAATTTCTTCTAAACCTAAAGCTCATTGACAAGGATGTGTGTTAGAGGGAGAGTGACATTCCACCAGGAAACTCCAAACTGTCTTCAATGTTAGTGCCTCATTAGAGGGAAAATCATCCTTGGCTGTACAATAACCAGGTCTCTTATCCTGAGAGTCTTCTTTGCCACATGACAGCCCTTCTGAACACCCCCTTTGTCCTCACCTCCCCAACTACTGCGTATATAATCAGCCGCTTCTAGGGATCACAGGGCAGCAGCTCTTTCTGGCCATGGGTCCCGTCCCTGTGCTTTAATAAACCACCATTTTGCACCAGAAAAGTCTCAAGGATTCTTTTTTGGTTGTCAGCTCTGGACCTCACTTTTATTCTAAAACTTCATCTCAGTGACTACAGAACATCTCAACCTTCTATCTCCGCTCCTCCTTTTTGACGTATCTAGTCTAATCTCTTACCAATTCACATGTACACGATCAAGCCCCCTCTTAAAAATTTGCTCTCTCTTCGGTACTTACGAAATTATTTCTAACTTTTTAACATGACATTCGATACTCTTTAACATTTGATAGGATGCACTTTTATTGACTACCTCCCATTTGATCCCAGCTGAGAATCAGAACCATCGACAGCTGCACATCTTGTGGTCTACATTAGAAGGACTTTATTATCCCACTTATCATTAATAGAACCTTATAATTCCAGGCCACTTTTGCCAGACAAGATAAAAGTTGCAAATAACTATCATTCATTCGAGGAACTACCAGACAGATCCACCAACTTTTCACTTGAAAGTATCAAATGATCATTTACACTAGGAGACTCAGAACCTCTTACAACACTTGCCTTACTGCTATGTAGCAATCCCAACTTAAATAATGTTTTTCATCTTCACTTTTAAAAACCAGCCTTAAACTTGATTTTTAAAATCTCAATAAATATCCCAACTTTGACCTTCACCTTACTGCTGCTACTGCAGAGGGAAAGCTCTTCCTATGGTAAGAATGAACTTAATTTTGTCTCACTGGCTGACTGTTTTGTTTATATTCTGGGAAGCCTGCATTCGGCATCACCTAGCCAATATTGGAGAAGTCAGTTTCCCAAATGCTCCATTCCCCATCGCACACTGTTTCTTTCCACAAGTCTGGAATGTTTTAAACCATCCTCTCCCTCCTTTTTTCCCCAACTGACAAACTTCCACTTAAAGTTTGAGGCCAATTTTATTATGGGAAGGCTCCAACAATTTTAATTATAGATAATTATTTCCCACTTGAAGCTACCAAAACACTTCGCATAGGTCTCAATTATTACATGCCCCATGCTATATTATAAATATACACATGCTTTTCATGTTCCATTGAAAAACATGCTCCCTGAAAAACAACATATGCTAGGTTTCTTTCACTTCAGGGTCCCAAACAGCCCATCTAGTAACTGACCAGTTGTAGCAATGCATTTATTCTGTTACAAAAATGAATGATTATACATAGGAAACATGAGCCATCTTAATATTAGGTAGTATTAAGTTATAGTTTTAAGGTATCAAATAATTCAATAATTCAGCAAGGTAGTGACAAATGAAAACGTAGAAAATGGCACTCTACTTCTCATTAAAAGAATTTACCCCTTTTGGAGGATAATTACAATCTGAGTGTTCAATGGTAAAGGGTTATGGCCTAAGCCTCATGGTCTTTGGCAAAGTTTCTTTCCCTCTCCAATTTACAGAGCCCCATGGTAGTCTAACGAATTAGCTGTGTATTGGAAGATGTTTTCTATCTTCCAATACACAGCTAATTCATTAGACTACCATGGGGTTCATTTTAATTTTTAATATTATGTCCAGTATTTTGGAACTGATTTTCAAATCCAGAGAGTAGCTACTGTGGCAAAGAGGGAATAGATTCCAAATACAGCAGGAATTGAATTTTATTCACTATAATTAAGATATATTTCTTCTACATTCCCCATTCATTCTAATATTTAAGCTCTTATTCTTTTCCATTCAGGAAGGAGGATTTGTACATAAGTTAAACACAGAATTTTCTAGGATTGAAAAGAAAAAGATTTAAAGTCAGAGGACCTATATTTTAGCACTACATATACTATTTCCTAAATGCAGTTTCTGAATAACACTCTTGCCCACCTAGGATCAGCCTTTTCAAGACAGAGTTCTAGAATGCACCAAAGTAACCACGTTGGGCCTAAACCCAAGTAGAAGAGCAAATCTGCAAATATGAAAAATTTCCCAAATGCCAATCAATGAGAAAGGAGTGAAATTCAGTAGAAGTTAGAAAAAAGTGGATGGGTAATTATAGATAATAGATAATATTATCTATGTAATAATCTAGACAATAAGATAATACAGAAGGATTCACCTGCAAAGAGAATGGTGTAAGTAAGCTTCCTTCTCTTTCAAAACTGTGTAACTCCCAAGTGGAAGTGAAGAGGAATTGGATAGGAGGGGAACAATGGAATAGTAAGAAGGATAAAAAGCAGAGATTTAATAACTTAGAGAGTTGTATGGGATTTGGGATGAAGACAGGAAGACTGTTGACTTAGGGCTTTTGAACTTCTGGGGCATCAGCTATCCTTACAGGAAAACCTTGTTCAGCAGCAAACACTACCTCTAGAACTTCCTCTGTATTCTATCTGCTGAGTCTTTCAGGAATCCTTTGGGAATACTAAGTGGATTTTAGGAACATGAGACACCCCAGCAAGGTTTACCCCAGTGCTGTACCACCTCAGGTAAATGCTGTCCCTGACACTGTTCTCTGTGTTACCCTTAAGTGTGCTGTAAAGCTGCTCCCAAAGGGCGCATAGCTTTCTGATTTCCCTATCCTTTAAGTTCCTGTGGTTTCTTATCAAGAAAAATAAGAGATTGATAAGAGCTCTGGGCCTCTCTGGATCTGAGCCACAATACTTGCATTTACTAGTTTCACAAAATAAGAAATTGTAATATTTCTGAGATTTGGAACAAGTCAAAAATAAATTTACTTTCCTGTATTGTTGGCAGGAACATGATAATATGGTATGTAAGAACTGTTTAATCTGTAAACAGATACATAACCTTTAAAAAATTAACACGTTCCCTTATCAACCTCTCAATAAATACTTGGCATTTCTGGTATAGGCCACCATTTATTTATGGAAGCCACCACATACATACATATATAAATACACTATAAATATTATACACACACATACAAATTTACGGCTGGTCAGAATTTGTAGGCCACAAAAGGAAAACAAACAAAAACAAAAGATAACCACACACTCTTCCTGTGTTTTTTCCTCTACTCACATACAGTACTTCGGAGAGTAGAACTGTAGGTTTTCCATCCACCAAGCAATGTTCTGGCACCAGCTGAGTGAATATGCTATGATGTAATTATTTAGAGATAGTATTAGACCCCACAAGTTAAGGGTCCAGTTCCACAAAACTGACCATCCACTTCAGATGGCAATCCTAAGTCCCAGGCTACACTTGTACTTTTGATTGACCATGACAAACTGGGGTTCCCATGACCCCCTCCTTCGTTTGATCATTTGCTACAACACGTCACAGAACTCAGGGAACACATTTACAGAACATATTTACCAGTTTATTTCACAATAGAGGATATGATAAAGGGTATAGGTGAAAGCCAGATGAAGAGATACATAAGGTAAGTCCAGAAGGAGTCCCCAGTTTAGGATCTTCTGTCCCTCAGGAGTTGAAATACAGCACACTTCCACTGCATTTAGACGGCTACACCAACCCAGAAGTTCTTTGAACCCCGTACTTTCGGGAATTTTAATGGAACCTTCATCATGTAAGCATGACTGATAATTATCTTATTTTCTAGCACCTCTTCCCTCTCTGGAAAATGAGGCCTGGGACAAAAGTTCCCAAGCTTCTCATCATGGCTTGGGTCTTTCTGGTGACTGGACTCCATCCTGGAGTCACCTCATTAGAGCAAAAGACATTACTATCATCCAGGAAATTCCAAGGGATTTACGAACTCTGTCAGAAATCAGGATTAAAGACCAACTATTGGAACGAAATATGCTCTTAATACTATATCACTTAGTAAAGTACAAGGGTTTTAGGAGCTGGGTACCAGGGACTGAGAGAAGATAGATCTATCTGTATCTATTATTTCACAAAAGCAAACAGCACAACACAAGAGCCTCACTGGTAGGACTAGAAAACACACTCATAGTGTGTCTAGCACCAAGTTAGATTAGTTAATAAACCCCAAAAGTCATTTTAATCTAGCAGCACAGGGCATATCTTAAACCACTTCCTACTAGCTTACAGAGGAAAAAAATGTACTAGTATTTTCTTTTGAGACCCGTTGTCTTTTCTACTTATCCGGCATGTCCTGAACTCACTGGGTCTGTCAAAATATCTATCAGTTATTACTCTCTCTCCCTCAATCATTTCCTTTTAAGACCACCTTTCTTTTGAATTTATTCAATTTCATTTTTTTCCTCCTTGGTCTCTTTCCTGCCAAAGTGGCCCAATCCAAGGTTCAGAAACAGTCTTCTTTCTTGGAAATGTGTCTTATAATATTAGTGCTTATTAATTCTTAAAACAAACTAGTTATCCTGTTAATATACATGAAAACAGATGGCAATGTCGAGACCACACCAAATAAATACCACACATTTAGGTATATCTCTACAGCCAAATTACCACCCATTACTTTTTTGTGTTCAGGTTGCAAAGTACAAGATTCAGCAATACTATTAACAGCTGATTTTAACAACTCTATCAGGCAGAGAGGATTTGTAATATGGTTAAAGAAGAATATTGAGCCTCCATAGTTACAAATATGTTCCAAGCTCACCTTTAGCTCAGATATATAATGTTTGTATGTAAATGATATATGTACCTTTTCATAAATATCAACTGTTAAAGCAATTTGCAATCAATTTGCAGTTTAAAATTTAAGTGTATCCAATTCAGCAACAAATATACTTATTTACTCAAGGGTTACTATGATGCCAAAGTATGTACCAGTTACTTTGGGAAAGAAAGACAGAGAGAACTTACCTTTATCTGATTCCTACACTGAACCAAGTATTCTGTATTTGTTATTTAATATATGCAATTCTCCCTTACATGCCAGGTATTAACATCACTGTGTTACATATTAGGAATGTAAGGCTTCAGTACTTTAAGTATTTTACCTAGGGTCTGAAACTCAAAACCAGAACTTTATTTTATTTTATTTTAAAGATTTTATTTATTTATTTGACAGAGAGAGATCACAAGTAGGTAGACAAGCAGGCAGAGAGAGAGAGGAGAAAGCAGGCTCCCTGCCAAGCAGAGAGGCCGACGCGGGACTCAATCCCAGGACCCTGAGATCATGACCTGAGCCGAAGGCAGAGGCTTAAACCACTGAGCCACCCAGGCGCCCCCAAAACCAGAACTTTAAACTTCACTTTCTTTCCACCTTTATCAAAGTAAGTTCTCCTTAAGAGGACTTTATAGTCAGAATAAATACACATAAAAACAATGAAAATACAGTAAGATTCATCTGTGTAGTAACAAAAAAAAACTGCTAAGAGGGAAAAAAAGCCACGAATATAGGAAAAACGTTTGGCATTCACCGATCTGGCACAAATATGGGTGTACTTAGAAAAAGTTAATCCAGAGCTGCTTACCTTTCAAATTGCAGTGCTCCATTAATTTCCTGTGGCTGTTGTATCAAGTTACAGCAGAGGTTACAGCAAATCGGGTGGCTTACAACAACAGAAATTTATTCATTCATCATTGTGGAGGCTAGCATTAGGGTGCTGGCGAGGCCCTGCTCCCTCTGGAGAGCTAAGAGAATCCATTCCTTGCCCGTTGCAGCTTCTGGCGGCTTCGTCATTTCAATCTCCGCCTCGATGGTCACACTTTCTCCTTCAGCGTCTCCCCGTTTAAAAAAAAAAAAACCTCCTTTTGCCTCCTGCTTTATAAGGATCCGTGTGACTGCGTTAAGGGCCCACCTGGATAATCTATGGTCTTCTCCGCATCTCAAGATTCTTAATCACACCTGCGAAGATCCCTTTTTGGTTTGTTTTCCATATAAGATACATTTCCAGGTTTCAGGGATTAGGACATGGATCATCTTTGAGGATTAGAAGGACATTTGTTCACCTACCGTAAGTATCTTCTTGACAAATTGAAACATTCTTCAGCAGAGTAAATGGTAAGAAAAGTTTTGAACCTCCAGTACATTCTCTTGGTTCTCAGAGCCCTTAACCAAGAGCATGAACCATCCCAGTTGCTATGAGGGTTGGGTAATTGCTCACAGCTACCTTCCCTGGAGAACTGTCTGCTAATTGAAGATGATTTACTCCCAACCTGCAGCCAATGACCGACTGATTCAGGAGTGCAAAAGGTCAGCTCTACTAGCCCAGCAAGTATAATTAAAAATGTTAACTTAAATATGTTATTCTAATTGATCAAAATGTTTCAAGAAAGAACCAAAATTTGCATCTAGTAAGTGAAAATATTAAAGCCCACCTTTTTTCACTGATTGAAATCTTAAACACAGATAAAAATTCCAAGTGGCAACAATGAATTATGAAATTGAAATAACTCAAGCTGTTTCTTTGTCTTTACTACCACCAGGCTGTTACTGTTTATTTCAAATGTACTTTTTATTTTTTTTAAAGATGTTTTACATAGTTATTTGTGAGAGATTGAGAGGAGGCATGAGACCGGTGGGGGCAGAGGGAAAGAGAGAAGCAGACTCCTCCCTGAGCTGAAGGGAGCTGGATGTGGGTCTTGATCCCAGTACCTTGGGATCATGACCTTAGCAGAAGGCAGGCAGATGCTTAACTGACTGAGCCACCCAGGCACCCCATCAAAAGTACTATTTAAATGCAAGACTACATAGTCCCACAAAGACACCAAATTCACCCAAAGACCAAAGAATTCCATCATTGCCAATTAGCTCTCACAATGAACACATGCAGCTCACCCTGCATGTGTTAGGAAGCACCATATAAATGGGAGAAATTAAAATTAACTTCCATGTAGAATATAACACTTGTTAAAGAAATTCACAAAATGTGTAATTTGAAACATAAATAAAATTACAAAGAGTCAACAGAAACTGAAAAAAAATTATAAATTTAGAATTCAAACTAATCAAAGTTGTTGGGGGTGAGAAGTACAAGCAAGTGAAGAGTGGTAATGGCACTGATCTTTAGTTGGCTTTAAAATTGCATTTACATTCCGTTCAGAGATTATATCCCCTTATTTCTGCCTGTACCCAGGGCAGAACACTCTTTCCACCTTGGCACTTGCTCAGTTGGGAAAATAGGACAAAGAGTTTTGCATTTATGGATGACTGATTTTGCTCAATGAAACATTAATTAATGGGATAAAACACAATTTTTTAATACAAGATTTCTCAGATCTCTAATATGCAAAAATACATCATAACCTTTTAATAAGAAGTTTTAAACTTTTTTTTTTTAACATGGAATTCTTTGCTCACAAAGCATCTGGAGAGATTAATGTTCAAAGGATAACATTTTGGAAAACACAGCTGTAGTGGAATTCCATCCAGCTTTTAAATAATACAATAAAGTTTGTTAGTGCCATTACTATTTAATATTTCTCTGGAGGGTCTATTCAAAGTCAAAAGAGAAGAAAATGGAAGAAGGGGAAAGAACGAGTAACAGGAGTTAAATCTAGTGGAAGAATGAAACAAGATGATTGCAATGATATCATTACATCCTTTCCTTTTTTTAAAAGAATGTAGAAGATTAATTCCATTATATTTTAATTAATAACAAAATCCAGTAAACAGCAAAATAAAAGAAAGCAACAGACTTCCTATATATCAGTAAAGCCAGTTAGCACATGTAATGTATTGATGTTTCCTTCAATAAAGCGATGTAAATAAATAAAATGTACAGAAATGATCAATTTTAATGGGAAATGGCTAGAGTTCATATACACAAAGCTACAACACTTTTTTTTTAGTGATTTTTTAAAAATTGTATTTATTTATTTGAGAGAGAGAGGGATCACAAGTAGGCAGGGAGGCAGGCAGAAAGAGATGGGGAAGCAGGCTCCCTGCTGAGCAGAAAGCCAGATGAGGGGCTCGATCCCAGGACCCTGAGATCATGACCTGGGCCGAAGGCAGAGGCTTAACCCACTGAGCCACCCAGGTGCCCTGCTACAACACCTTCTAAGAGCTGTGAAAATTTAAATAAATGAGGAAACAAAGTGTTTCCCTGAATGGAAATATTGAGTACTGAAGATGTTATTTATGTCCAAAATACTTCTTATATTGACTGAAATCTCATTAAAAACCCCAATTGAAAACCCCAGTTGAGGGGCGCCTGGGTGGCTCAGTGGGTTAAGCCTCTGCCTTCGGCTCAGGTCATGATCTCAGGGTCCTGGGATTGAGTCCCACATCGGGCTCTCTGCTCAGCGGGGAGCCTGCTTCCTCCTCTCTCTCTGTCTGCCTCTCTGCCCACTTGTGATCTCTGTCTGTCAAATAA